>NC_081809.1:17500-617500 GCF_030704535.1 Vitis vinifera
TCATGTGTAGTTGATTGTGGATATTTTGTTAACATATATGCATCATGAATTATTTTCCTTCTCCTTTCAAATTAAAACTCTTGTCCTCTTCTTGCCTTAGCAATTCAAGTTTTGTCATTTTTATTTTTATTTTGGAGTTTGGATATGCTTGGTTTTGTCATGAAACATTGGTGCCCTAGAATTTTCACACCACAAAATTGAAGTATCATTATTTTTAGTCCCTAACTTTTTCAACAAGGACTAAAACCAAGTAACCTCTGTTGTAGCTTGGGCCAAGGATTGGTATTCAGCTTCATCACAAAATCATTCCAAAAACAATCCTTGAGTTGCTGGTTTCAAGTGTAGACCGTAACCAGTGTACACGTGAGGTATCTAAGAATCCTTTTACAAGTTTGTCAATAGTCAATTATAGGTGCATGCAAGAACTGACTTTCTGGCCTTAGCCTTGTCTATTAAGTATTGTAAAGCTTCTATAGTACTCCTATAAAGTAATGAATCTTCAAATGGATTTCCTTTGTTTAATGACAATTTGGTAATCAACAGACATAGGTGTGGGACAACTCTTTGCACCAGTTGTGTTTCTCTTTTTCAACAAGTTTAGGATATACTTGTGTTGAGACAAGTAAATTCTTGATTTGTCCCGAAATGCTTAAAAACCAATAAAATAGTTGAGAGAGCCCAAAGTCTTCAATGCAAATTGTTTGTTCAAGTCCTTCATAACCTGTGCAACTTAAGTTGAATCATTTCTTGTTATCGATGTGTCATTTACATAAACCAAGAGACATAACAACTTCCCATCCCTTTTATGAATAAAAAGACTGGCATAAAAAATAGAATTGCTGAATCCCCAATTGATTAAAGCACCTTTTCATTTGTTAAACCATGCTCGAGGTGCTTGTTTAAGGCTATGCAACGCTTTATGCAATCGACAAACATGTGTTGGTTTAATAGGATCTACAAATCCCTTAGGCTATGCTATGAATACCACTTCTTAAAGATGACCATTTAGAAAGTTAATGCTTATATCAATTTGTTGAATGTCACAACCATAAGTAGTAGCAAATTTAAGAATCACTTTGATAGTTGATGATTTTATAACATAACTAAAGGTTTCAAAATAGTCCAAAATAAGAGTTTGTTGAAACCTTATAACTTTGAATCGAGCCATCAAAATTATATTCAACCTTGAAAACCCATTTGTTTTCAACAACATTGATATCGTAAGTGTAAGGTACCAAACTCCTGTCATAGAGGAAAGAGACATGGATGATCGGTTTTCTCAAGGCTAAGCTAGCCATCTAAATGGTTGGGACAATAGCATCTTGGCTAATTTTAGCAAGTTTCTGGCCTTCTCGATAGAGGGGTTTGAGGGGGAAATCTTGAGTATGTTAAAGAGGATGCAAAAGAGGATAGAGTAGGGTAGGAAGAGGAATTTTTCGGCTTCTACAAGGTTTGAAAGGGAATTGAAGAAACTAGAGTGTTCAGTTAATTACAGTGGCACAACCAAGGTGAAAGGGATTGGCACAATAGGAGAGGCTACAATCTTGAGTTCTAAATGAGATTAAAAATTTTGTCTTGGAACATGAGAGGGGCTAATCACAATGATAAAAGGAAGGTGATCAAATCCCTAATTAGATCACATAGGGTGGACTTGGTGTGTCTGTAGTAAACCAAAGTTCAAGAAATGTTTGTGGGTGTGGTGCAAAGTTTAGGTGTGGGGAGATGCTTAGATTAGGGAGCGGTAAATGCAAGGGGAGCAATAGGAGGGGTGCTAGTGTTTTGTGACAATAGAGTGCTAGAGTTGGTTAGGATGGAAGTGGGCTAGTTTTTGATAATTTGTCGGTTTAAAATTGTGAGGACGGTTTTATGTGGATGTTTATAGGGGTTTATGACCCTACTATGAGGAGGGATAGAGAAACTTTTTGGGGAGAGCTTAGGGCTATTCAGGGTTTGTGGAATGACCCTTGGTACATTGGAGGAGACTTTAGCATGACTAGATTCCCTAGTGAATGCAACAAAGAAGGGAGGATATCCATGGCCATGAAGAGATTCTCAAAGATAACTGATGATTGATCTAAGAAGACCTTTCCTTACATGAGGGGCCTTTTCACTTGGAGTGGTGGTTTGAATAGTTTGTCCAAATCAAGATTGGACCGCTTTTTTGGTTTCTAAAGACTAGGAGTTTCACTTTAGCGGGGTGGTGCAGAGTGTCTTACCTAGACCAGTGTCAAATCATTTTCCCATCTTGTTAGATGGAGGAAAGGTGAGAAGAGGGTTTGCTCCTTTCCACTTTGAGAATATGTGGTTAAAGAAAGAGGGTTTTAAAGAACTACTAAAAAATTGGTGTCAAGGGTTTAATTTCAATGACTTTTAGTTTTATTGTAGCAACAAAGTTGAAAGGTTTAAAGGCTAATTTGGAAATATGGAACATAGAAGTGTTTGGCAAAGTTGAGGTCAAAAAGAGTTTGGCTCTTCACCAAGTGTCATTTTGAGATGAGTAGGAGAATATGAGATCCTTATCGGCAGAAGAGGTGGAAGTTAGAGGCGAGGGAGGAGTTCAAAAATGGGTCCTCTTGGAGGAAATCTCCTAGAGACAAAAATCAAGAGAAGTGTGGTTGAAGGAAGGTGGATGACTAATGCTCATAGAAGAAGGAATTGTTTGGTCAAAATCAAAACAAATGATACTTGGTTTTCAAAGGAAAATGAAATTCAAGAGGGGGTGGCTCGGGCATTTCAGGTTCAGGGGATTGGCATCCTAGTTTGAGTGGGATGACTTTTGATGGGTTGGAGGGGAAGGATGCTGTAAGGCCGGAGGAGCAGTTCACTGTTCAAGAGGTTTCTTACGCCCAATCATAGTTGAGTGGGGATAAAGTGTCTGGTCTTGATGGGTTCTCCATGGTGTTTTGGCAATTTAGTTAGAATTTTGTGAAGGAGGTGATGGGTTTTTTTAGAGAATTCCATGAGTAAGGCAGATTTATAAAATGCCTAAATGCTACTTTTTTAGTGTTAGTCCCAAAAAAAAGGGTGTTGAAGATCTTAGAGACTTTAGGCCTATTAGTTTGGTGGGAGACTTGTATAAATTGCTGGCTAAAGTGTTAGCCAATAGGCTAAAGAAGGTGGTGATCAAAGTGGTTTCTTCGGCCCAAAATGCTTTCGTAGAGGGGGGGGGCAAATTCTGGATGTGGTCTTAATTGCTAATGAGGCTAGTTATATATACTTTTTGATCTTACCTATCAAAAAAAAAAATTGCTAATGAGGCTATAAGTTTTTTGTTGAAAAGGAAAAAGTAAGTTGGATATAGAGAAAGCTATGATCATGTAAATCGGAATTTCTTGCTTCTTGTGCTCTAAAAAATGGCTTTGGGAACATATGGATTAGTTGGATAAAGTGGTGCATTTCCACAGCTAAATTTTCCATCCTTGTCAATGGTACCTTGTTTGGCTTCTTTCCCACCTCCAGGAGGTTGAGGCAGAGGGATCCTCTTTTGCCCTATTTGTTTGTGATTGGTATGGAGGATCTTAGTTGCCTTATCAAGAGAGTGGTGAATGAGGGTTTTTTGTTTGGTTGTGGGGTGACAGGGAGGGGTGGCAGAGGGGTCCCAATCTCTCATTTGTTGTTTGTGAATGATATTCTTGAATGTTGCGAGGATTCACAAGACAATATGGTTTTCTTAAGTTGGTTATGAATGTGGTTTGAGGCTATTTCAAGGTTGAGAATCAATTTGGATAAAAATGAGTTATTACCAGTTCTAAGAGTAGAGAATTTAAAGGTTCTGGCCTTAGATCTTGGGTGTAAGGTGGTAGTGCTTCTTTCTTCTTACTTGGGTCTTCCTTTGGGTGCTCTATCCAAATCCATGACAGGTTGGGATGGGGTGGAGGAGAGGTTTCACAAAAGGTTAGCTATGTGGAAAAAACTAAAGAAGGGAGAATGAGTCAGATTGAGAGCACTCTCACTAGTACGTCGATTTATGTTATGTCCTTATTGACCATGCCAAGGTCAATTAGATTGAGATTAGAGCAGATTTAGAAAGACTTCCTTTGGGGTGAGGGGTTTTTGTTCAGAAACATCACTTAGTAAACCAGGGGATTGTTTGCTTATATAAGAGGAAGGGTGGTTTGGGTGTTAAATGTCTCTCTTTGCTCAACAAGGCTCTTCTTTGTAAATGGTGTTGGCACTTTGTGGACGAAAGGGGGGCTCTATGGAAACAAGTTATTAGTGGGAAGTATGGTGTAGAAAAAAAGGGGTGGTGCTCCCGTGAAGTGAGAGAGGGGTATAGGGTGTGTCTTTCGAAAGCTATAGAAAAAGAATAGAATATATTGAGTGACAAGATTGCTTCCAAAGTGGGTAATGGCAGAAGGGTGAGTTTTTGGAATGACAAATGGTATGGTAACAAGGCCTTGTGTGTTTCTTTTTCTTCTCTTTTTGCTCTTGCCTTTCCAAAGAAGGCGCAGGTGGTAGATGAATGCGACTCCATGATTGAGGATGGCGGATGGAATCCAATGTCCTTTAGGTCTTTCAATGATTGGGAGTTGGATAGGGTGGAGAGGTTTCTTTAAAGAATCCAACAGAAAATGGTGTTCCGTGACTTGGAAGATAGGGTGCTTTGGACACTAACAAAGAGCGGTGTTTTTTTTTATTAAGTCTTTCTATGAATGCTTTAGAGTCAAGTGTTGCAGTCCCTTTTCTGAGGAGTATCATTTGGATTCGGTGCAATCCCCCCAAGGCAGGTTTTTGTCGCTTAGGAAGTGGCGTGAGGCAAGGCCTTAACTTTGGATCAAGTAAAAAGAAGGGTGTGGTCTCTAGCAAATGGATGTTTCATTTACCACGTTGAAGAAGAGACCATTAACCACATTTTACTTCACTGTGCTAGGGCTAGGGTGCTATGGTAGTTACTTTTTGCTCTCTTTGAGGTGTCCTAGGTTCTACCCTTGACGGTTAGAGACTCTTTTTGGGTGGCATGGTTCTTTTGTGGTTACCTCTTTGTGTTGGTTTTGGAGGTTTTAAGTTCTCTTTTGAGAAGGGCGATGGAGGGTGGCTTTATCTCAAGCTTTAGGGTTGGAGGGAGAGGTAGAGTTCTAATTTCTAACCTTTTATTTGTAGGTGGCATTGTTTTGTTCTCTGATCCTTGTCCAGACCAGCTCACTTATTTAGCATGGGTTTTGCTTCGGTTTGAGGCTTCTTCAAGTCTAAAGATTAACATGAGCAAGATTGAGCTTATTCCAATAGGGGATGTCCCCAATGTTGAGGAGCTAGCTACGGTAATGGGTTGTGGTATAGGAAAATTGTTTGCTACACATTTGGGCCTACACCTTGGTGCTCCCTTTTAAGGCCAAATCTGTTTAGGATGTGGTGGAGGAAAGGTTCTTTGGAAGAGGCAATATCTATCAAAAGGAGGAAGAGTCACGTTGCTGAACAGTACTTTGTGCAACCGCCCAATTTACTTCTTATCCCTTTTCATTACTCCTAAGTCGGTGGCTAATAGATTAGAGAAAATCCTAAGGGATTTCCTTTGGGGAAGAGGTTCTATGGATAAAAAACCTCATCTTGTGAACTAGTCAGTGATTTGCAAAGATAAAAAAAGACAGGGCCTTGGTATTAAAGATTTATCCACTATCAACAAAGCTTTTTGGGGGAAATGGTGTTGGAGATTTACCTTGGAAAGGGATAAATTTGGAGAACAATTTTTTGGGAAATTTGATGAATAACTGGGAAGTTGGTGCCTTCGGGAAGGGAGAGAAGGCCATGAAGTTAGATTGCGGAAGTCAATTAGAAAAGTATGAGGAACTTTTAAAGCCAAAATAAGATTTGAGATGGGCAATGGAAGAAGAGTCAAATTTTGGCATGATGTGTGGTGCAATGATATGCCTTTGAAGGATTCTTTTCCTTCTTTATTCGCTTTTGCTATTGCTAAGGAGGCATGGGTGGATGATATTCGAGAGGCAGAAGGAGGAATGATCACTTAGAACCCTTGTTGTTCAAGAAACTTTCATGATTGCGAGTTGGATGTTGTAAATAATTTTTTTCTAAAACTTAGTGAGTTTGGTAGATTTAGAGAAGAGGAGGATAAAATGGTTTGGAAAGCTAGCAAGAATGGGGTGTCTTTATAGTCTTTCTACAATGCATTGAAAGATAGGGGTGAAGTGACTTTCCCTTCAAAGAAAATTTGGGATTCTTAGTCTCCTACCGAAGTGAGGTTTTTTGTTTGGGAAGTGACTTGGGGCCGGATCCTAATTATGGACCAACTCAAGAGGAGAGGATGGGTTTTGGCAGGTTTTTGTTATATGTGTAAAGATGTGGATGAATTAGTTGAACATCTTCTCATCCATTGTGGGGTAGTTAGAGAGTTATGACACTTTCTCTTCTCATTCTTTGGCGTTTCGTGGGTTCTTCCCTTTTCTATTAAGGATTTGTTGGAGGGATAACACGGTAACTTTGTGGGTAGGAAAAGAAGGAAGGTTGGGAGAATAGCCCTTCTTTGTCTTTTATGGATAATTTGGAAGAAGCGAAATTAAAGAACTTTTGAAGGGGAACAACGCATTATCCAAGCCCTTAAGGATTCCCTCATAACTAGTCTGTATATGTGGTCTTGAGGGTTCCTTCTAGGAGATGGGTAGGAAGGGCCAACCTTTTTATTAGATTTTATAGAATGGACAAACTCTTCTTTTTAAAGTGGGTTTGTAGCTACTATAGTTGGTTTTTGTTTCACTTGTATACTTCCAGTATACTGTATTTGCAACTTTAGTTTGACATCCTTTTTATAGTTATTAATATACATGCTCTTATTTGCCTATCCAAAAAAAAAAACGCAATAAGGCTTGGAAGGCAGCCCCTATTTGTAATTTTTGGATAGTTTTAAAAAGAAAGAAATATGATTGCCTTTAATAACAAGGAGTTGTTGGTTCAAAGGCTGAAAAACTCCTTTGTTTGTACTCTTTAGGTTTGGATTAAGTTGTGTATAGATAAAAGGTCTCTTCCTTTAATCAATTTTTTTGATTGGTTGGGCTCTAGATGAAGGCGGGTGGTGTTTTTTGTTACCCATCTTTTTATAGATTCTTCTGTTTGGCGATAGTTGTATATTTCCAGTATTGTTCAGGTTGCACTTTGGCTGTACTTTCTTCTTATTCAATATAATTATTTTTACCCATAAAGAAAAAGGTACCAAACTCCAAGCTTCATTTTTCATAAAAGCGGTATACTCATTAACCATAGCACTTTTCAAGTGGGACCTACTAAGGCCTCAACAACATCAATTGGTTCTATTGTGTTTGAATCACACACTTGTTTGGTGGCTGATGAGGTGTATGCTTTAGGTTAAAAAATCCAGATTTTGATTTAATTTGCATTGGATGAATGTAGGAAAGTGTGTTAGTAGGCTCAAATGGAGTAGGTATCAAAGGCTCAATGGATTGGATAGGCAAGTCAATTTGTAGATTGACTGTTGAAGATCAGGAAGGGGATGAAATTGGTTAGCGTGATTTTTGTATTTGAACTGGTACTGTAGGAACAAAATCAAGTGTTTATTCATTATATTTATCAAAATATGCTGGAGAAGAGTGATGAATGGGTGAAGATATAGAATGATGAACTTGGAATATTTAACTATAAACTAGAGGATGAGAATGAAAAAGGATATGGAAACTCTCATTCATTAAAATTGACTTTCCTAGCAACATAGACGTGATCAAAAGACTGAAGACATCTATAGCCCTTGTGATTCTGATTGTAACCAATGAATCCACATTTAGAAGTGTGAAAATCAAAGTTATGCTTGTTGTAAGGTCTTAAATAAGGTAAACGATCACATCCAAAGACTTTAAGAGAATGAAAATTTGGTTTGGATTTGAATATCATTTGAAAAGGTGACAAATGATCAAGAGTTATGAAGGGTAACCTATTAAAGAGAAAAACAAAAGTTGAGAAAGCTTCCCACCAATATTTGAAAGGAATTTGAGCTTGAGGATGTAAAGTCAAATCCATTTCAACAATGTGTCTATGTTACCTTTTTGATCTTCAATTATGTTGATGTGTATAATGGCAAGGATGCCTAAAGAACACACTAACTCGATTTTGGAATGGAAGTAAGCATTTATATTCTCCTCCTAAACCTATTTTAAACACTTAATTTTCATATTAAATTGTTTTTCAACAGAAGTTTTGAATTGAATGAAGACTTCTTTGGCTTCAAATTTAGTTTTAAGATGATATATCCTAGTGTATTTAGAAAAATCATCAATAAAGTGAATATAATATTTATAACCATCCACAAGAGCGATGGGAGAGAGAGAGAGAGAGAGAGAGAGGGCGTGAGGGAAAGTGAAAGCGCGTGCGACGGCGACGACGATGAGATCGGCGAGGCGAGTCGAAGGCGAAGCTTCACGGTGGAATCCAAGACCTTCGAGCTTGCACTGGATGGGAGGAAAGGTAGATGTCAGATCCTCATCGTGGAAAAGAAGCGGGGGGTCTCGACATGGATTCGTTTAGGGCTGGAAAGCTTAAGGCTCTTCAAGAAGGGGCTAATCCATTGTTTACGAGATGAAAAAGAAGGGAGATGGGAAATGGAGTGGAGAGATAGAGGTAAGCAATTCACTCTGGTGCGGGGATCCAATAGAGCGGGTGGCTTTTTAAGGCTGGGGGTTGTGGATCCGGAACAGAAAACCTTCTGCATCTTCTTACCGAGAGGTAGGAGGGATAAAAGAGGATGGATGGCTATGGCGGAAATGATTCACCAAATGGAAAAGCTAGCGGGCCGAAGAATGGAGTTGCAGGAAGTGAGGGCCGGCGATAAAGCTACTACGGCAAAATCATATGCAGAGGTAGTTTTGGGTTCAAATCGTAAAGACACAAATGTAATCAAGTTGAAGGTCTCGAGGGAAGAGATGGCAGGAAATTTACAGAAGTTGCAACACTGTCTCGTCGCGAGTTGGAAGCCCATCAAAAAGGAAGATGAAGATTTGGAGAGGCTGGGAAATCTTTGGGCGAGTTCCTGGGGTTTAAAAGGCAAACTAGGGCTGGCTAAATTGGAACGAGGCAGGGCTCTGTTGGAGTTTGAGGACAAAAGAGAGGCTCACTGTGTGGTTTCATCGGGGAGCAGAGAGATGGGAGGAGTACACTTAGGGTTGGACTTCTGGAAGCCAAAGACAGGTTGTTGGGCAGAGGAGGAGATGGCACAGGAAGCTTGGGTCAAAATTTTCGGTCTGCCAGTCTCGTTATGGAGCCCGGCGATTCTGAAGAAAATAGGAGAGGAATGTGGGGGGTTTGTTGAAATTGATGAGAGGACAAGGTCGATGGAGGAGATTCAATGGGCTAGAATACGGGTCAAAATAACAGGCGAATTTAGATCAAGCATGCTAGAAATTGAGGTAGAGGAGGAGGTTTACTCTTTAGCGTTGTGGTGGGAGATTAGGCCGGTGGTGAGACGGTTTCTCTCTGCGGTGGAGATCAGAAGGAGAACCGAGGACAGGGGTGACACGTTCTCACGCGCGGAGAAGCGCGTGGGGAAGGATCTGATAGACACGGGAACCGAGGGTCTGCTCTTGCCAGATGATGGGATGCTGTTGCAGGAAAATGGGCCGGGCTTAGAGTCCGGGTACCAGATCCATGGCTCGAGGCCCCGGGAATGGGCCTGTTTGGATGGGAAATTGACTGGGTCGTCCTCACATGGTCTAACTTTGGGCCTTAAAGAGCAGGAGAAGGATGGTGGGTTGGCTAAGAGAGATGGGTCTTTGGGCCGAAAATTAAAGGATATATTAAAGGTGGCTGGTGTGCTAGAGGCAGGCCCATCGTCTAGTAATTGGGCTGCTGGACTGGGCTGCCACTCTTCTGTTCTGATGGAAGGACTGGAAAGGGAGGGCCCTAATGCTAACCAAGAGAAGGCTGGTTTATTAGGCTGCTTATTTTCCAGAAAAAGACCCACTCCAGAGGATGCTTTGACGTGCTGGGTGCCAGAGGAGATCAGAAGGGAACAGAGGGTTGATGGCTTCTCCATGACTGACCATGCGCTTGAAGAAGAAGCTAAGAGGTATGCCCTGCATTTCTATCCTAAAGGAAATCAGGTTATGGGGACGTCTCTTCTTCTTTCTTCTAATTTTGATCGGGCTCCGGAGGGGGAGTCTTTCGATCGTCCAGGGGAATTAGAGGAGGAATTATGGGGGGACAAGTCAACTTGGCTAACAATCTATGAGGGGAATGACGAGAACGTGAATGGATCTTGGAAGTTGGGAGAGGCCAACAAAAACAGAGATAAGGCTAGGTGCAAGGAGGAGAGTGATGGTGCCTCAGGAATTCAAGTCACTGAAAATGAGAAAGAGGAATTATGGGAGGAGTGTAGCCTGGTGAAATTTAGCCAATTTCTGGGCTTCTCTACAGAGGGGATAGAAAAGGAGATATTGAATTTCCTGACTAAAATCAGGAAGAGGAGGGAAAAGATTCACAGCAAAGAACTCTTAGAGAAGACCGAGTTTGAAAGGGAACTAAAGAGGTTGGAATGCTCTGTCAACTACGAGGGGGGGAATAAGCAGAAAGCTCCCTCACAGGGCAAAGGGAACCAATTGATAGTTGTCCAATGAAGCTGAAGATTATAAGTTGGGATGTGAGGGGAGCTAATGATAGCTCTAAGAGGAAAATTATTAAGAACTATATAAGGAGCCAGAGGGTGGATCTAATGTGTATTCAGGAAACCAAGATTCAGGAGATGTCGGAGGGTATAGTGAGAAGTCTGGGCACTAGGAGATTTATAGACTGGAGAGCTCTAAATGCGGAGGGGGCTGCGGGTGGCATTCTGATATGCTGGGACAAGAGGGTCTTGGATATCTTGGACTGGGAGGAGGGTCATTTCACTTTGTCTTGTAGATTCAGGACTATAGAAAATGGGGCTACTTGGGTTTTCACGGGAGTGTATGGTCCTTTCACTAAAATGGAAAGGGAGGGTATGTGGGAGGAATTGGGGGCGATAAGAGGTCTTTGGGACGATCCCTGGTGTCTTGGTGGGGATTTCAATATCATTCTGCTCCAACAAGAAAGGAGTAGCCAAAGAAGAATCACCTCAACTATGAGGAGATTTGCAGAGACTGTGGATGATTTAGAGTTGGTGGACATGCCTCTTCAGGGGGGAGAGTTCACCTGGAATGGGGGGCTCAAAAATCAGGTATGGGCGAGACTAGACAGATTTTTAGTTTCCCCTACCTGGCTAGATCTGTTTTATGGAGCCACTCAGATCAGGCTGTCTTGGCCAATTTCAGATCATTTCCCAATCGTGTTAGAGGGGGGTGGTATTAGAAGAGGTCCAACCCCGTTTAGATTCGAAAACACGTGACTGAAGGTTGAGGGGTTTCAAGATGTTGTGAGAACATGATGGCAGGGGATTGATGTCAGGAGCAGCGCTAGCTACAGATTGGCTATTAAAATGAAGGAAATCAAGAAGAATTTGAAAGTTTGGAACAAAGAGGTTTTTGGGAGGTTGGAAACCAATAAAGCCTCAGCCCTAGAACAAGTAGACTTTTGGGATCGAGTGGCAAGTGAGAGAAATTTGACTGTGGAGGAAGTTGAGCTAAAAAAGGAAGCCAAAGACTCCTTTAAGAAATGGGTCCTGTTGGAGGAAGCTCATTGGAGACAGCATTCAAGGGAGATTTGGCTAAGGGAGGGGGATAGAAATACGGGGTTCTTTCATAGAATGGCGAGTGCTCATCGGAGAAACAATGCTATGGGCAGAATTAAGGTTAATGGGGAGTGGCTGGTAGAGGAGCAGGAGGTGAAAGAAGGCATTGTGGATTCGTTTCAGCAGTTGCTTACTGAAGATATGGAGTGGCAAGCAGATATTGGTAATATTCCGGTGGGTTGTATCAGCCAGCAAGATGCAGAGAGTCTAGAAGTCCCATTTGCAGAAATTGAGATTCACTCGGCGCTGATGGAGATGAATGGGGACAAAGCCCCTGGCCTGGATGGTTTTACTGTAGCATTCTGGCAAAACGCATGGGACTTTACCAAAGAGGAGATCATGGAGATGTTTAAAGAATTTCACGAGCATAATACCTTTGTTAGGAGCCTCAACAATACTTTTCTGGTGTTGATACCTAAGAAAAGTGGGGCGGAGGATCTGGGAGACTTTAGACCTATCAGCTTGTTGGGGGGCCTCTATAAACTTTTGGCTAAAGTCTTAGCTAATAGGCTCAAAAAAGTGATTGGTAAGGTGGTCTCTAGTGCTCAAAATGCCTTTGTAATGGGGAGACAAATTCTGGATGCGTCCTTAATTGCTAATGAGGTGATAGACTCGTGGCAGAAGAGAAAAGAAAAGGGTCTTATCTGCAAATTGGATAAAGAAAAAGCTTATGACAGCATTAATTGGAATTTCTTAATGAAGGTCCTTCATAAAATGGGCTTTGGGAACAAGTGGGTGGGATGGATGTGGAGCTGTGTGTCTTCTGCAAAATTCTCTATTCTTGTTAATGGAGTGCCAGCTGGGTTTTTCCCTAGCACTAGAGGGCTTCGTCAAGGGGATCCTCTATCCCCTTACCTCTTTGTTATGGGAATGGAGATTCTGGACGTTCTCATCAGGAGAGCGGTGGAAGGGGGATATCTTTCAGGATGCAACATTCGGGGTGGTAGTAGAACTTCATTGCATATCTCCCACCTTTTTTTTACTGATGACACAATTGTGTTTTGTGAGGCAAGCAAAGATCAAGTCTCTCATCTAAGCTGGATTCTTTTTTGGTTTGAAGCGGTTTCGGGTCTTCGTATGAACCTAGCCAAAAGCGAAATCATTCCAGTTGGAGAAGTGGAGGAGATTCTTGAGTTGGCAGCTGAGTTAGGGTGCAGGGTGGGGTCTCTGCCTTCCCAATATTTGGGTCTCCCTTTAGGGGTCCCCAATAGGGCGTCTTCTATGTGGGATGGAGTGGAAGAGAGGGTCAGGAGGAGACTTGTGCTTTGGAAAAGACAGTACATTTCCAAAGGGGGGCGGATCACTCTTATAAAAAGCACCTTGGTCAGTATGCCAATTTACCAAATGTCTATCTTCCGTATGCCTAAGTCTGTTGCTAAAAGAGTGGAGAAAATCCAAAGAGACTTCCTATGGGGGGGTGGAAACTTGGAAGGAAAGATTCATCTAGTAAAATGGGATGTGGTCTGCACAAAAAAACGCAATGGAGGGCTAGGATTAACGAGAATAGCCACTCTGAATAGAGCTTTGTTGGGCAAGTGGACTTGGAGGTTTGCGTGTGAAAGGGATAACCTTTGGAAACAAGTGATTTCTACGAAATATGGGCAAGAGGAACATGGGTGGAGGGCTAAGAAGGTTAGTGGGGCGGATGGAGTTGGGGTCTGGAAGGAGATTATGAAAGAATCTGAATGGTGCTGGGAAAATTTGGCTTTTCTAGTTGGGAAGGGTTCCAAAATTAAATTTTGGAAAGATAGTTGGTGCGCTGATACTCCGTTGTCCCAATGCTTCAACCATCTTTTTGTCCTTGCCGTGCATAGAGATGCTTCGATTGAGGAGATGTGGGACCATCATTCGGGCCAAGGAGATTGGAATCTTGTTTTTGTGAGGGATTTCAATGATTGGGAACTGGATATGGTTGGTGATTTGCTCCATACTCTGAGGGGTCATAGGCCTTCCTTGGAGGATGACTTAGTTAAATGGAGGCAAGGAAGAAATGGTCTCTTCAGGGTTAAAGAAGCTTATAGGATGTTGGATAAACCTAATGCCACAATGTTTCCCGCAAGGAGAATATGGGTGGATAGGGTACCAACTAAAGTCTGCTTTTTTGCTTGGGAGGCTACATGGGGGAAGGTGCTCACTTTGGATAGGCTTCAGATAAGAGGGGTGCAACTCCCAAATTGTTGCTTTTTGTGTGGTTGTGAAGAAGAGAATGTAAATCATATTCTTTTACACTGTATAGTGACTAGAGCTCTTTGGGATATTATTTTTGGGTTGTTAGATATTAAGTGGGTCCTCCCAAAAATGGTTAAGGAGGCTTTAACCTCCTGGAGGGGTTCTTTTGTTGGGAAGAAAAGGAAACAGATATGGAAATCCATTCCGCTGTGTATTTTTTGGACGGTATGGAAGGAGAGGAATAGGTTAGCCTTTAGGGGGGGTGTGGTGAATGTTCAGAGGTTAAAGAATTCTTTTGTTTGTAACTTATGGAATTGGGCCAAAGTGTATTTAGGTGAGGAGGCTTTCTCTCTTATAGGTTTCTTGGAGTGGATAGCTTCCACTTGAGGGGAGGTAGCTCTTTTTGGTCCTTTTTCTTTTTTTGAGGTTGTAGCCATCTTGTATACTCCCTGTATACTCTGTGGCGTTTAGCCTTTTTTAATGCATATCTTGTTTACTTATCAAAAAAAAAAAATATTTATAACCATCCACAGAAACAACGAGAACGGGTCCTCATGGATTAGAATGAACAATATTAAAGGAAACCTAGTTTATTTTTTGAAGATTTTAATGACATTTGATTGGATTTACCATATTGACAAGGAGTACAAAAATTTAGAGAAGTGGAATTAGAAACCACAATGAGATCTTTCAGAACATGATTCAACATAGAGATTGAGGGTGGCCTAAATGTTCACGCCATATATTAGCTTTATTTGAACTTCTACCAAAAGAAGAAAGTAATTACAATCAAATGCAGATTTAGTAAGATAAACTGAAGGCAAATTGAAACTTCTAGAGGAGAGATAAGGTCTCACACTCAACTTTCATACGATTAATAAGTCCATTTTTAAGTGTACCTTGCTCTAGCACAATCTTCTATTTCTTTTTTCTTTTTTTCTTTTTCTTTTTTTTTTATTAGAAACAAACAAATCTATTAATTGAGAAAAACCATGAGAAGAATGAGAAGTCCTCCCCATGATGTACAAACCTTATCAAAAGAATTGAGTAAACCTCCACTAAACAAGGAAGGTTGTACAAAAAGGACAAAAGGCTTATACAAGTATAACAATTCCAGACCATGTTGACCCAACCCTAGGGCATACATATTGAAATCCAACTAAGTTGAATTACACTCAAAGGGTAGGGTTTAAAAATATTTGTACAGTAAGCCCAAAAAGAATCGTACAACAACTTCAATGTCCTCTAAGTGTCCTTGAAAATCCTAGTGTTCCTCTCTCTCCACACAGTCCACAACAAAAAAAGACACGCCATCCTCCAAAGAGTGCTTCCTCTAATAAAACTCTCAAAAAGGAAATCATCATCATATTGCGAATATTGTTAGGCCAAACCCACACCATCCTAGCCTGTGAAAATATCCTATGCCACAATCCCAAAGTAATCA
Source organism: Vitis vinifera (assembly GCF_030704535.1). Lineage (NCBI taxonomy): Eukaryota > Viridiplantae > Streptophyta > Magnoliopsida > Vitales > Vitaceae > Vitis > Vitis vinifera. The sequence continues at coordinate 32,767 of NC_081809.1, forward strand.
AACAATGCAAGAAGAGATGATCAATCGTCTCACTACTCCTATAGAGGATGCACCAATCAGGCTAAGGGCTTTGAAATGCATTTTCAACTGTATCATGTCATTAGAATTTACCTTTTTATGTGTCACTAACTATGCAAAGGCCCTGATCTTAGAAATGACTTGATTTCCACATAAAATTAGTTGAGTAGAAAGAAGCAGAATTTGAAAATTCGAATAAGGTTGAAAAAAACAATTTTATTGAGGAAGCTCATGAAGAGGACAGAATGCAAGTTTTCGCATTTGGAAAGTAAGGTCATTAGTCTTTCACGATCCACAATCTTTGTATCAGTTAAATTACGGTGAAAAGTGAGATCCCAAGATAAAGAAGTGTTGTTACTCAGGATAGCTAAAATAGGAAAGTTTTTAATTGTGGTGACTCTAAACAAGCTTGAAAATCGTAAGCAAAAAGGTTGGTCCCTCTACCACAAATCTTCCTAAAAATGAATTTTGGTCTCATCACCCACCACAAAGCGAGTGTGTAAAAAAAAAACTTAGAGCACATGTGCAATGGCCTTCTAAAGGCAACGATGTGACCATCTAACTCTATTGTTGGTGTCTCATCCATTAGGATGTGTCCCATAAATACTTAAGATAACTTTATGCCAAATGGCAGAACTTTCCTTAGCGTACCTCCAAAGTCACTTCCCTAATAAAGCTTGGTTCCTAAGATAAATTTTCCCAAACCCTAATCCACCAAACTCCTTAGGCTTGCAAACTAAGTTCTAACTAACCAAATGATCCCTTTTACCCTCCTCAGAACCCGATCAAAAACAATCTCTTTGTATTTCTCAATCCTCTATGCTATTGATGTTGGAATCTTGAAAAGAAATAGAAAGTAGCTCAAGATGTTTGATAAACAAGATTGAATTAGGGTGGTTCTACCACCAAAGGACAAGAAAGTTTTTTCTATCCATCCAACCTCTTAGAGACTCTATCCAGCATGGGGTCCTAGAAGGAAATTGATTTTGGTTTCCTTTAAAGGAAGACACAAATACTTTAAAAGGCTATTAAGAGATTGCACAATCAAGCAGAGAAGTTAACCTAGTACCAAACTTGGCTAATGTTGATTCAAGAAAGAGTGCTCTTATTTAGATTAATCCTTAACCCTAACAAACGCCCGAACACCAACAAAATTAGCTTAAGAGATTACAACTCTTCCAAGGATGCTCTAGGAAAAAAAAATGTTGTTTTTCACAAATTATAAATGAGACACCCTAGTTCTCTCTCTGCCCACCAAAAACCCCTCAAACACACCTCTCCCCACCACTCTCACTATCAATCCATTTAAAACGCCAGCCACAATGATGAATAGAAAAAGGGAAAGGGGATCTCCGTATTTTAGGCCTCTATATGTCTTAACCCAACCCTTAGCATTACCATTCACTAAGATTGCAAAAGTCGTTGAAGATAAACATTCTCTCATCCAAGTCCTCCATCTTAAACTAAACCCTTTTCAAGTACATGATCCAAAAAAATCCCAATCAACGTGACCATAGGCCTTTTCTAAATCAATTTTGAAGATTACCCCTTCCTCCCTTGATCTCCTCTTCTCATCCACCAACTCATTAGCAATCAAGACGACATCCAAAATTTGCCTCCCCTCAACAAAAGCACCTTGAGTAGAAAAGATGGTGTCTTGGAGAACTTTACGTAAATGCCTTGAGAGCACCTTGGCTATGATTTTGTACAAACCGGTGACCAAAATGATGGGTCTATAATCTGAGATCCTGTTTGTTTGACTCTTTTTTGGTACTGTGTTTTGATTAATTATCCCATTATTGTGAAACTATAAGAACACTCTTAAAAGATAATCCTTAATCATCCCCCAACACTCTTGATAAAAACTCATTGTGAAACCATCTGGACCAGGGGTCTTTTCCTTATTTAAATGCAACAGAACATTATAAATCTCCTCTTCTTAAAAAAGGTGATCCAGCTACTTGGCATTCTTTGCTGAAATAGGAGACCAATTGAAACCTTCAATCCTCCATGAACCACCTTAAGGCTTGGACAATAACCTCCTAAAATGGCACTTTATCTTCTCTGGGAAAGAAGATTTATCAGGTCTATTTTGTGATAACATGAGAAAAGAGTCACCCTCTAGCTCTTGGCTAGGCTTGACTACTGGGGACACCACACCTATGGGATAAGATACAACCCCAAATGAGCCGGAAGGGAACTTGTTAACCCTTGAAGGACCAATCAATAAAGAAAAATGACAACAATTTGATTTAACAAAAGGGATTGAATAGAAAGACCAGGGGACCTTAGAGAAACAACGAGGGGAAAAGGAAGAAGGTAGATCAATAGCCCCCTCCAAAACCCAAACTTTAACCATGGAAAGGGGAGTAGAAGTCTATACTTGGAGTTGACTCCCACAGTGTTGAAAACCATCTCTGACTTCAACCCCTCCTGGACCACCCCCCGAACTCGACAAAATTGGGATCAAAATTCCCTCTACCTCCTCAAAACAAAAGGTTGACACTCTGGTTCTCTCTTACTAGAAAAGCCTCAGCCTTCAAGGAAAGTATCCTCCCTTGAAGGCCAACTTCTTTGTTCTCTATATCACTCCCAGCCAAGTAATTTAGCACTTTCTCAAAAGAGGATGGCAGAGGCAAACTTCTCGCATGACAGCTACCCAACTTCCTTCTTGGGCTGAGAAGGGCATTGACGCATAAAGAGATGAATTGAGGTTCTTTGGGAGAGTTTCGCCATCGTCCCCTATAACCTTGAGCAAATTGTATGTGTTGCAACACGAGTTTCTCTCTCTAGGGCCAACCAAATGGGTTTGCTTATCAAAAAAGGATTTTGGCCCAGTGCCTGTTGGGCCTCCTCTAGAGCAGGCCTTACCCTTACTTGGCCTGCCTTCTATTAATTGAAGATCATTATTCAAGTGGGCTTTGGAAATGGTTGTGCCTTCCTTCTCAATTGGCCCTAAATCTCCTTCTACACAGGCCACCTTCTCCTTTAAAATGGCAGCCCACTTTGCAAACCTATTTGAATTTGAAATGATATTTGAGACCAAAGATAGTGGGTGGCAGCTGCTCCCCACACTCATCCTAGCCCCACCATGTTCTCAAAAACTATGCAGGGCCCTGCTACATGCCAACTCCTGTTGAAGCCAACTCACTTCTGCAGTGTGTTAACTCAATCTTCCTCTGTTTTCCTTCTTCTTCCCCTTCGATGACTTATACTGCAACTGTAAAAACCCAGGCACCATCTATCACCTCCAACAACACTGGCAATACCACATTTGGGTTCATTTCCACCTTCAATTTGGCCTTTGTTAAATCTACTAGCTTTAAAGAATCCTGATCCACCTTTGTCATCTTCCCCTAATTCTTCATAATAAACCCTAACTGGTTTTCATTCCACAGATAGAATGGAAGCCCCTGCAGCTCCATCCACCCCCTCCTGAATTTTCCAAGAACCACTGTATTTTTTCTTGGCAACCATTGCTACAAGCTCAAAACCACTCCTCTCAACACCAACCTTCCTTGTGCCTAAAGCCATTCCACTATTTCAATGGAATCCACGAAGAAAACGCCTTTGGATGCTGTAAAAGAGTTTATGGAAATCATGCCCTTCACCCCCATCATTCTCGCTAAAGCCTTAACAACGACACCCCAATCTTGAACTAAAACTTGGCCTTCACTAATCACCGCCCTAGCCCACTTTCCAAGAGGTAAGAGAGCTCATTTCCTTGGGCAACCCTCATCAACTCTAGCACAAGACTGATCCCCAGACCTCCAAACCAAACCCACCTTGTTTTCCACCTTCGCATCCGCTTCCTTTGTTCCAGTGACAGTGAGAAAAGGACACTCCAAAACTAAAGAGATCATCTTCCTTAGGGCTTCCCATCCTCTACCTTTGACACATTCTGGAACAATCAGAGAAGTAGCTTTTATGTTTGTAACAAACTCTGTAATTCCTATAAATCTTCCTCTACTATTGAAGCAAATTTCCACCAAATGCATCCTCTATCCACCTCTATACTTCCAGATAAAACCCAAAGATCCCACCACCTTCATACCTTTCTTCAACTGTTCCAAAATTGATGCAACTTCCTCCTCTTCAAAGACCACCAAAAATGCATGTCCTGGAACCCTCTCTGTAAATGAAATCCAAGGACCCCCATGGATGCCTTCAAACCTAACCTTGAACACCTTATTCTCCACTTCACAGTGCTTCACATTCATCTTTGATGAGCTTTTAATTCTTGTCCTTAACAAAACAATGGTCAGGGAAAAATTCAACAACGGCATTATTGTCACTGGTAAACATGGAAATACTAAACAGGTTTTCGGTGATTTTAGGAAAAAGAAGGATATTTTTCAGTGTTAAAGGATGTGAAGTAGTGTGTGTTAATGCCAGCAGAACCTACACGAGAGATTTTAAGAGTTTGGCCATTGCCTACTGTGATTCAATCCTTTCCTTTGTAATCAGACTTAATAGCAAGGTTATTAATGTCTGCAGTAATGTGATTTGTTGCCCCACTCCATGTACCGGAAGGAGTTATTTGTGCTATCACCTGGAGAAGCAATGTAAACTTGATGTCTTTTACCTCCATTCTGTTGCTGCTGATTTGTGGTGCCTATGAAGCTTATGTCAAAACAATGATAGCAGTTAGCAACAACATGTCCAGCTTTGAAGAAGAAATTGAGCTTTCTCAAAAGTAATTTCTGAAATTCTTGAAGTGAGATTAATAACAAAAGCTTCATACTCACCTTCTAAGCCTCCCAATATATTCATCACCATCTCTTCATCAATAATGTTGTGTTTTCCCAACTTAAAAGGAATTTTGACATCTCACCACATAGCCATACACCAATTCTAGAATGGAAGTCAAAGCCAGCTTATAATAGACTGATCAATTATTGTCTAGAGTTCAAATTCTAGATTCAATTGAATCATTACTTTGCTCTAATTTTCTCCATTTCAAGTTTCAATGTATTGCAATGATCAAATTTTCGATTCAAGAAGATATCCTTCTAATTTGTGAGCTCTGAATGCTAGCAGCACATGAGTTTTCAAGAAGCCATAATTGTTTCTATCAAGCTTTTTTGTCAAAGAATTCAATTTATTTGAGAAAGGTAATTGCAAAATCTGAGATTTCAATTGAATCTCAGGGGAATTTGTAGTATTGGAGCTAGATGCCATTGATGTAACTCTTGATGGCTCCGGTACCAAGTTCAAATATCATAATGAAAGAGCAAAACTAAAGAAAGAGGAGAGTGACTGTAATGGCTCTTCAATGATTGAACTGAGAGCTTCTACTTCTCTATTTATGTGTTACTTGAACAGGGGAGTTCATACATTCAGAATAGAGAAGTTCGTCAAGTTAGCTGAGTTTCTAACAGCCCTAACTACTTTTGCTGACTCAGCTAACTCCCTAACAAACTTAAGGTTCCAATAAAGCACATGCTTGTTTTCCTTTTACTAATTACAAGTACAACCTCAGCTAACTCTCTATTTATGTGTGTTGGCTATGTAATTACAACCTCCGCTTACGTGTTGAGTGTGTTACTACAATTTTCCTTTTACTAATAAAGCACATGCTTGTTTTCTGAATTGAGCAGGGCCTGTGGATTGAATATAGGATATAGCTTAAGTGGCTCTGCATTATGGTGAGCCTGGAGTCGAAACATTGGTCAGTGGATGAGAAAACTAGTGGGCTTGAGTTGCACAGAGCTGTGGCCCCAACATTTACATCCCAACTCCAAGTAGACGTTTTGGTCATGCTCCTGTGTCTGCCAATTTGGCCCAGAGAAGTGGTAGATGAGATTTTCAACACCCAAATCATGCCACTGCACTTTGCTTTCGGTAATGTGATAAAACTATACAGTGTGTAATTTTTCCAAATAGCTTATGTATTGAATGCCTAGCAGGCTGAGTACAGTTATGAACATAGCAGATGGAAATCTAACTATTGGCTATGATAAATGAATTTACCCAGATTGGTTTCATGAGATTGAGTTGTTTTCTTACTATTGAGCATTGGAGATGTGACAGTAGCATTCAGTCTAGTACCTGTGGGCTTAAATTCAACTTGTCAAAAATTGTTGTCTTCCATTTCTCACTCCTAACTGTTTTTGTCATGTCCATGTGGCCACCTTGCAAGATAATGTGATCCTATGCAGTGGCGGGGCCAGAGAAAGAGTTGAGAGGGGGCAACACATGAACTTTAGTTCAAGGGGGAAAAATGAGACAAAAGTGTGTTCTTATAACCTAGTAGTAACCACGTATATTTTGCATACTCTGAACCTGGATCAAACCCATTACTTTAAAAAATAAATAAATAAAATAAAATAAAATTGAGGCCCCATGGGCATAGCCTGGCTCTGCCCCTAATTCGATGTTCTTCCGTTCCATAGTGATCCAAATATAGAAGCGCATTTTTGTTAAAGTGCTCAAGGAATACTTGCCTCATCAGGGTTTGTTGCCATTCCGGTAAGGTTATGTTTGATTCTTAACAAGTACTAAGGAAAACCGAAAAAATAAATAAATAAATAAGTTTTGACGCTTAGTTGTTACTTGTTACTATAGAAAATATAAAACAAAATAATTTAAAAACTTATATTTTCAAATTATTTAATCTTTATATATAAAAGTTAAAATAAGTTTAAAGTCGAATATAAAAATAATTTATTAATTTAAAATTTATTTTTTATTTTTTTCATTTTTTCATTTTTTCATTTTTTCAAATTTTTTCTCTTTATTTTCTTTTTCTCAAATTTCCCTCAAATTTTCAGCTATTAGATATAGCCAAGGTTTGGGGATTATTATGGTAGGTAAGCCTTCATATGAAATGCAAAGAATTAATGGTTGCATAAGGTCTAGGACATTCCCCTTTTGTTCATGATACAAGTTGCATAAGGTCAAGGACATTGGCTTTTTTTTCATGATACAAGTTATTCTAAAGTAGTTTCTAAAATTGTTGTTGCTCTTGGTGAAATAGGCTTTTAATAATATGGGTTAATTTTACTTACATCCCATAAGTTTTTGGATAAATACATTTATGCCTCTAGTGTTCTAAAATTTCACATCTTTTTTATTTGAAGTGAAAGGGAAGGTGAATAAAAAGAATAAATCAAAATGATACTTTCTTGCTGACGGATGTGAACAGTAGAGGTAGTTGGATATGCCTGTTTGGAAATCCAAGTTCAAGTGGGCTTAACCTGACCTAACCCTAAGTCATGTATCATGAATCCCCTCCGGCAAGCTGAACACCATCACCCAGGAGGTCACCACTTGGTCAATTGCACTCAGCCTTGAGCCCCATGGACATGTGGACCAAAGGAATGCGAGTTTGATCTATCCACGTTCATCAAGCCCAGATATAAGTCTTCAGGGCCTTAATGGATTTCGCGTATTAACAGACAATCACCACATGGGTTTTGCCCGATAATACCCCAGGAAGGCGTCTCTGGCTATAAATTAAATGGTAATAAGCTTCCGATGGGCAAAGTATTGTAATGTAGCAAGCGAGTCCGTCGTTTTAGCTATCATAATAGTATATTCCATCACTCCTCTTTCCCGAAAGGTAATCACTACCTGAACTACAGAGGATGTTTTTTGATCGATAGCTACATTAACACATATTACATTTTACCCTTGTTGATTGAGAATAGTATTTGTGGCTACTGTTGTTTTACCAATTTGTCTATCCCTAATATATAATTCTTGTTGACCACACCCTATAGGGATCATTGAATCAATAGCAATAAGCCCTATTTGAAGAGGCTCATATAAGGAACGAAATAATAGGGAGATTCAATTAACCAAGATTCTGCCCAATGATACACCCCATCGATATGCTATATTTCTAATCACCCGTCAAGCCCCGCGTGACACAAATTTGGCCAACCAATTAGAAAATTGCCACAATGCACCAAGTCGGACCACCTAATTCGCTCCTATAGGAGGAAGAAGTTGATCAACAGGCCAACTAATGAGAATCCAATCCAACAAACAAAAAATGTACAAAGATCGGTATTTCCCTCTTAAAAAAGGGATCAGTTCGAGCATAAAATTGAACATCTTCCTCTTACTTCCATGAAACCTTAGGCTACCCTTTTAGCATTCTTTTTCCATTACTCACTTTTGACTTCTACTGGTTCTAACTTGCTTGTCAGATGGGCGTATGCGTGCTTCCTTCTAACTACGTCTTGTTGCAGGTATCCAAGGTCCTTTGTGTGAGTCTGGAGATCATCACTGCTGAGAAAACAAAGGTTATGCTTAGTTAAGAAAAACACCCAAAAATGGGGGGTGAATTGGGTTTTTTAAAATCTTTTCAATCACAACAAATTCAAACACAATATAAGCAAAATAAAGAGATAGAGTTTAGAGAATTCAAACTCGGGTTTATAGTGGTTCGGCACTTCCTTGCCTACGTCCACTCTCCTCAATCTCCTAACCGAGTGATGGTTCCACTAACTTGAAGCTTCAACCAAGCTTCCAATCTTCTTACACTTGGATTTCGGCTCTAATGGGCTCTTACACAATCTCTTCAAGATTCAAACCTCTTGAAGGCTTTAACACTCAGATTTTTACAAGAAATAATCCCTCAACCTAGTTTAAGGATAGCTCAAATACAAGACAAAGCTAGGATGACACACAACAGTGCACTAAAGGATATACAAGTAATGATTTAATGCACTATGAAATAAATGAGAGCTTTTTTATCAAGAACAGGTAGGTAGGTTATTGAATGCAAGTGTTCTCTTGTCAATAAATGAAGTGGAGCTCTCAATTTATAGGTTTCTAAGCTCGGGAGTCAAAAACAATAAAAGGTAACCTCATCCAGTCTAGCTAAGGGTCGACCGGTTCACTAGCCGTTGGAGCATTTAATGCTTGACAAGTTACCGTTGCCTCGACTGGTAAGAGAATCACCTCGATCAGGAAGAGAAGGCTACTAGGAGAGAGATAAACTTTTTACGCATCCTCGACCGGACGAGGTTAACCGGTTGAGCCGGTTGGCCATAGCCTCGACCGGTTGAGCCTTTTTGGCCCCAAAAACCTATTTTTTTAATTCCTTTCTTTTCTAACACTTAGGCAAGGTCTTTAAGTGAATTATTAGGTCAATTATAAAACATTTTGCCTAAGGGACATTAGTTAAAAACTCGAATTTTAATGAAATTGAAGTTTTAAAGAATAAACCGAGTTTTCTAAGTTGCATGAAACGCGTGAAAATCCTAAGTGCACTCATGCATTCATCTTACATTAGTTTCCTATGATCACAAGTCTTCCAAGCGTCTCATCTTATATCCATTTGGTCCTTTGATGAATTTTCGAGTTTATACTTGAGATTCTTAATCATTAAACCAATTAGTTACTTAACCATGGTTTGTTATCATCAAAACCCGATTAGGAAGACCCTTAGGCTAACAACTACTCATTGTTGAAGCTCACCAATAACAAGTAGAGATACTGGAGTTTGTGCACCAACAAATTGTAGGAAGAGTGTAAATAATTTTTATTTTTATTTTATTTTATTTTATTAGTGTTATATTTTTGGGAAGAGTCCTATTAGGATTGTGCTAGTGGAGTTTCATTCCACTTATAAGTAGAATTCCTTTCCACTTTGAGTCATGTTTTGATTATAAGTAGAGTCTCATTGAGACTGTGTTAGTGACCTATAAAAAAAGGTCATCTCTCACTCTCTAAATACGAATACCAATTTTTCAAAGAGTTTTTTCAAAGATTCTTTCATACATCTTTCTGAAGGAATTTTTCAGGACCTAAGTTGTACACATCTCGCTTATAGAGTGCACCCAAAGGGAGATCTTGTTGTTGAATCTTGGAGATAGACCACTAGTACCTTAGTGCACCGAGTTCGTCTTCGAGGAGGGTAGATCTATTTCAAGGACAGTGTTTGTCACGCCTCAACCGATAAGTTTTTCTTACTATTCATTATGTTCTTTGTTTGTGTCTTTTGGGTTAGTCCTTTGTTTCCATACCCTTAATCCAACAATCTTGAAATATATCCAAATGGAAGCTTCTCTAGTTCACACTCATCTTAACACCTCTAAAATTGATCCCTTCAATGGGACATTCTTTAAGAGATGGCAAGAAAGGGTTTTCTTTGCAATTGATGTAGTGAACTTGGGACACATTTTAACTGACCCAAAACCAGAAGATGGTTCTCATTTGTTACCAACCTGGGAAACTGGAAATAAACAAGTTAGGCATGTTATTCTTAGTACCCTTTCTAATGAACTTTTTGATATTTATTGTCAATTTAAAGTTGCAAAATAAATTTGGGATGTAATGAATAAAAAATATATTTTGAAAGATGCAGGAACTCAAAAATATGCCATAGGGAATTTTAGAAATTTCTAAATGACCGAGGATAGAGATGTATCATCTCAAATCCATGACTACCACTTGTTGATTAATGACTTAGCTATTGAAGACATTAAATTACTCGAATCTTTTGTAGCTAGTTATTTAGTAGAGACTCTTTCAGAGTCTTGGAAAGACTACAAAAATAACATGAAACATGAAAGGAAACAGATGTCCCTAGAAGATGTCATAATCCATATTAGGATTGGGGAACAAAACCGAAATAGGGACAATGTTGAGAAAGCTAAGGAATTGTCTTCTAAGGCTAATATAGTAGAAGAAAAACCTAAACCCAAAAACAATAGGTCCAGGAAGCAAAACTCTAGGACCAAGCCCAATGCATCAAACAAGGTCTAGAACCCAACTATTAAAAAACGGGGTAATTGCTTTGTATGTGGCAAGTTGGGACACCATGTAGCTCAATGTTGCCATAGGAAGAGAATTGAGAAGTCCAATTCAAACGCAAATATGGCAGAGCAAAGGTGATCACAGTAGTAATCTCCTCTGAGGTGAGCGTGGTCACCAATATAAAGGACTGGGTGGTAGACTTTGGGGCTACTAGGCATATCTGTGGGAATAGAAATGCATTTACTTCCTATACCACTATAAAGGAATGATAGGAACAAGTGTTCTTGGGTGATTCTAGATCTACTCCAATGATTGGCAAAGGGAAAGTTTTTCTCAAACTAACCTCTAGAAAAGTGCTTGCCCTCAGTGATGTTCTTCATGTGCCAGATATCCGCTGGAACTTGGTTTCAGTATCTCTGCTTAGGAAAACAAAAATGGGGATCTTGTTTGACTCTAATAAAATAGTTTTAACCAAAAATGATGCATTTGTGGGAAAGGGTTATTGTAATCAAGGTTTATTTATGTTGAATGTTTCTGATATTATCAATAATAATGCATCTTCTTCTTCTGCTTACATAGTTGATTCTTGTGATATTTGGCATGGTAGACTAGGACATGTGAACTTTTCATATATGAAGAAAATCGTTGAATTGAGTTTAATCCCTAAATTGTCCTTAAAAAACCATGGAAAATGTGAATCTTGTGTAGAATCTAAAACCACAAAGAAATCTTGCAAATCAGTTGAAAGAGATTCAGATATACTAATTTTAATACACAGTGACTTAGGAGACCTAAAAAATACAATGACTAGAGATGGTAAACGATTCTACATAACTTTCATAGATGACTACTCAAGGTATACAAAGGTATATCTTTTGAGAAACAAAGATGAGGCAAAAGATGTTTTCATCAAGTACAAAAATGAAGTGGAAAATCAACTAAGTAAGAAAATTAAAAAACTTAGAACTGATGAAGGAGGAGCGTATGAGTCCAACCCCTTTAATTTTTTTGTGAAAATCATGGGATCATTCACGAAACTACTCCTCCTTATTCTCCTAAGTCTAATTCATATTCAAAATAGAATACCTTATAAGAAAATTGGTAAAACTTTTTATGAGTTGTGGAAGGGTTATGCACCTAATATAGCATACCTGAAAGTGTGGGGGTGTTTAGCTAAAGTTCTTTACCCTGAACCTAAAAAACGAAAACTAGGTCCTAAAACCTTTAATGCAATGTTCATTGGCTATCCAGAGAATAGTGCAGCATATAGGTTTCTTGTTACTAAGTTAGAAAACAGTCTTGTAGATGTCAATACTATAATAGAAACAAAGAATGCGGATTTCTTTGAAAACATATTTCCTATGAAACTAAATTGTGAACAACAAGTTTAGAAAACAAGTAAAGACAAGTCTATTGAACCTTCTGAATTTGAACCTGGAAGGAGTAAAAGAGATAGGAAAGAAACAAATCTTGGAGATGGTTTCTACACCTTCCTAATAGATGAGGACCCTAGATCCTACAAAGAAGCCATCACTTCTCTTGATGCATTATTCTGGAAGGAGGCCATTAACGGTGAAATCGAATCAATAATGTATAACCATACATGGGAGTTATTAGATTTACCTCCTAGTGCAAAGCCTTTTGGTTGTAAGTGGATCTTTAAAAGAAAGTTAAAACAAGATGGGTCCATAGATAAGTATAAAGCTCGTTTAGTTGCCAAAGGCTTTAAACAAAGGAAGAATGTAGATTACTTTGACACTTTTGCCCCTATGACTAGAATAACATCAATTAGAGTATTGATCATTCTAACTTCCATTCATAATTTAGTGACACACCAAATAGATGTCAAGACTGCATTCTTGAATGGGAATTTGGAAGAAGAAATTTATATGGAACAACTTAAGGGTTGTGTAGTTTCAGGGAAGGAGAAAAAGGTGTGTAAGTTGGTTAAATCACCATATGGATTAAAACAAGCTCCTAAACAGTGACACAACAAGTTTGATCATGTGTTAGTAACTAATGGATATTCCATTAATGATGTTGATAAGTGTATCTATAGCAAGTATGAGGATAACACATGTGTAGTCATCTCCCTTTATGTTGATGACATGCTGATATTTGGAACTAGCCTAGAGGTTGTGTGCGAGACCAAGAAATTCCTAGGTTCTAAGTTTGATATGAAAGACCTAGGAGAGGCAAAGGTGATTCTAGGAATTAAAATAACTAGAGTACCTAATGGGCTTAAACTTTCTCAAGAGCACTATGTTGAAAAGATCCTAAGGAAATTTGAACATTTTGACTGTAAACCGGTGTCAACTCCTTATGATCCTAGCTCACAACTGAAGAAAAATAGAGAACATAGTGTTGCCCAAATAGAGTATCCTCAGATCATAGGGAGCCTAATGTATTTAATGAACTGTACCAGACCTGACATTGCTTATGCAGTAGGTAGATTGAATTGGTACACCCAGAGTCCTAATTAGGACCATTGGGCTGCTATTCATAAAGTCCTTAAGTATTTGAGAGGCAACATTAATTATGGTTTATGCTTTAGTGGATTTCCAAGTGTCCTTGAAGGATTTAGTAATGCAAATTGGATCTCAGATTCATATGAGATGAAATCCACTAGTGGATTTCATCCTTGGTGGAAATGCAGTTTCTTGGAAGTCTACCAAGCAAACTTGCATTACTCGGTCTACTATGAAGGCTGAGTTTATTGTCTTAGAAAAGGCAAGTTCTGAGGCTGAGTGGCTTAGAAACCTCTTAGCAGATATCCCTTCATGGATGAGACCAGTCTCGTTTGTGTCTATGTGTTGTGATAGCTAAGCTGCAATTGCTAAGGTTAAGAGTAAAATATTTAATGGGAATAATAGGCTTATACGCCTAAGGCACAATATTGTGCGACAGCTGCTTGAAATAAGGGTTACATCCTTAGAATTTATGAGGTCAGAGTTGAATTTGGCCAATCCTTTTACCAAACCACTAAATAAGAAACTAGTGGAAGAAACATCGAGGGGGATGAGACTCATGCCTATTACAGAAGTCAAGAGTGGTGGTAACCCAACCTATTAGAATGGAAATTCGATGAAGTAGATTCATATGGGTAATAACAAATCACTTGTTGACTTGAGGTGCTCTATCAACTCTAATTGTATGAGAGTTTATCCCTATGGTGTAGATAAAGCATATTCTGCATTGATCAAGGTTGAGTGTTTACTCTTAATGAATACCATATTCCTTATGGATGATATGTTTAATACGAACATACTTGATGGATTCACCTATATTAGAGTGGAGGTGGGGTCGCTTCCTATGAGAACTTAGGCAGATTCTCTAGAACTCTCATGAATATCCAGATAAGGCACATGACCTATTTGTGCCAACCCGTTTTGTACAGCTCATAGTGAAGTTGGGAAAACCAATGTGGATAAAAGTCCCTTGAATTACATCAAGAAACATTGGTTCATAGAAATTTATTTTCATCGTGTTTTATGATTCAATACTTATTTGTCCTAAGACTGGTTCATAGCCTTTGGGCACCAGTACTGATGCATTGGATTCTTTTTTCCTCCAACAAAAAAAAATTACGTTTACACTCTGTGAGGGATTGTAGAAAGAGTGTAAATAATTTTATTTTTATTTTTATTTTATTTTATTCTATTCTATTAGTCTTATATTTTTGGGAAGAGTCTTAATGGGATTGTGCTAGTGGAGTCCCGTTCCACTTATAAGTAGAATCCCTTTCCACTTTGAGTCATGCTCTAATTACAAGTAGAGTCACATTGGGACTATGTTAGTGGCCTATAAAAAAAGGTCACCTTTCACTCTCTAAATACGAATACCAATTTTTCAAAGAGTTTTTTCAAATAGTTTTTCATACATCTTTCTGGAAGAATTTTTCAAAACCCGAGCTGTACACATATCACTTACAAAGTGCACCCAAAGTGAAATCTGACTGTTGAATCCTGGAGGTAGACCACTGGTACCCTAGTGCACCGAATTCGTCTTCGAGTAGGGTGAATCTATTTCAAGGACAGTACTTGTTACACCTTAGCTAATAAGTTTTTATTACTATTCATTTTGTTCTTTGTTTGTGTCTTTTGGGCTAGTCCTTTGTTTCCATACCCTTAATCCAACACAAATTGTGTTGTCACTTGGAATGACCTAGGATTAAAGCTTGGGAGTGGACCTAAAGTGGTTGGAGATGATATGATGTGAAGCTGAAGAACAACATTATATTGGTATGTTTCATGAAACACTATTGTTGTACCATCAGTTTATGGATCCTACTTGTTATGCTTCGCATGCATGTTTCAACCCATTAAGTGCATATGCACGTTTGGATCCTACTTTCTGGGTCACTGCTTCTTCCAACATTCTTGGATTGAACTTGTTGAAAGTAACCTATCTCTAACCATATGTGGTGTTAATTAAAGTTAAAAGAGAAAGGTAGGTTAAGTATATATAATCGCCTAGTTACTTACCAGCCCCATACTCATTCATAGAATGCTTGCATGCCTTGCTCATATATAGTGACAAAGACAACAATGGGACCCCAACCAAAATAGGGGGTCAGAGTCTCCTTTATTTTCACTTTTTCAAATTTTCTGGTGCTCTACACTTTCTCATCACATGGCACAAATCTTGATCTCGGATGGAGGGTGTGTTTGTTCACTTTCTATGCATACCACCAACAACACTAGAGATAGATAGTGCATATTGAATCGAGGAATAAGCAAAAGTGCTAGAGCTAGGTCATATCGAATGGAGATAAAAACTATAGGATAAAGTTTTTTTATATCATATATGTGTCAAAATCCTTCTAACCATATAAATATATTTTTATTGGACACAACAGATAAATCCATACAAAAAGCAACCACTTCTTACAAATGGTGTATACACCATACACAAGGTCTAGTGAATCATTCCACCGTCTCTCCATTCTTCAATCATTTAATCAATCCTTGTGCGCTTCGTTCAAATGGTACTTAAATTTAAGGGAGAATTGTGTTTTGGGTCAAGTTGGGCCCAAAAATTAACATTTGGTCCATATAACTTCCATAATTGATGGAAATGATATAAGATATTAAAATATCAATATATCTTTCAAATTTCTATATATTACCTTTTAAGAATATAAAATAGTGATGGACTAAAATACCCAATGACCTTTCACATAAGCTTTTTTTGTCTTTATTACACCACTATTCATGCAACCATAATAATTCTATTTTAACAATTTGGATTTTACATTGTTTTTAATTTTTTTTGTTTTTTTATAAATAATTGAAAATAAGCATTATTTTCTATTTTAGATTATAAATAAAGAAAAATTATGTTCAAAACTATTTTAAAAAATACTTTCTAAAAAAATGGTAATATGATTTATATTTTTTATATTTTATTTTTGAAAAAACATTTAATTAAAAAATGAAAACTATTTTTAAAAATAAAAATTGAAAGCCTTGTTTAGTACTATTTTTTATATGAAAATAATAAAAAGAATTAAATTTCATTCATTGATTATCCATTTTTATTTTTTTCCATTAGTTATTTTAATAATAAAATAATATATATATATATATATATATATACTCTTTTTAATTTTATTTTCTTTATTTATTTTTTTGTCTAATAGAAAATTTTAATATATCCATAATTAACAAAGTAATAAATCAATTGTGAACATTTTAATCTATTAAAATAAATTACTTTCTAATTTAAATAAATAAAATGAAATAAGTGAATAAATTTGGGGTTACTTCTATTTTTTAACATATCTTATATCAATATTTTTTATGGTTAAATAATTTTTTTATTTTTTTTCTTTAATTCCAAAAATAAAATGAAATAAATAAATAAATTTGGTATTTTCTAACTAATCTTATATTCATATTTCTTATGGTTAAATAAATTTTTTATTTTTTTTCTTTATTTCCAAAATAAAAGGAAATAAATAAATAAACTTTGCTTAAATAATAGTTTTTAAGTAATTTCTTTGTCTTATTTTTAATTACATTTTGCATTGAAAATAAAATAAAATAACGTTTTATTTGTTTTAATTATTTTAAATGTCAAACTATTGGGAACATAGTTTACACACTCATGTGGATATAATTTATACATATATATGAAATTTATATCATTATACAAGGTTATTACACTAATTGTACAAGGGGTGTACAAAACTGTACATTTTGAACAACTTTTTTTTCTTCTTGTCATCTAATGATTATTCGTTCTCCTACCACAAATTCTTTTATTTCATGTACTTTATTTAACTCGCATATAACAATTCAAATACTTACCTTAATAATGATGTTTAGAGAAAAATTTTGTTTTTACATTTTATATCATTTTTTAAATCAAACCATTGGAAAATGGGTTCATACATCATATGTGACACATAATGTATGCATATGGATGAAATTTGCACCATTGTACAAGGGTGTTATACTAACTGTACAAGGTAAATGTTCAATTGGATAAGACAAATGTTCTAACTGTACAAGACAAATGTTCTAACTATACAAGGGGTATACAAGGCTATCATTTGTGAAATATTTTAATCAATTTTGGACAACTTTTTTTTTTTTTTGTCTTGTCATCTAAGGATTGCACACTCTTAAGGTACACATTCCTATATTACACACCCGTCTTATGCACTTTATTTAACTTGCACATGATAATTCGAATACTTATCCCACTAATGATGTTTGAAAGAAAATTTTGTTTTTCCATCTTCTGTTATTTTTTGAAACAAACCAATGAAAACATGGTTAACCTACCAATGGTTACACATTAAGTAGGGGGTATGTGGAATTTGAGTCACTGTAGAAGGTATTTACACTAAGTGTATATGACAAATATACTGACTGTACAAGGGTGTACAAGACTATTATTTGTGAAAGATTTTAAGTGATTCTGAAAAACTTGTTTTTTTATTTCCCCTAACTAAGGATAAATGACATTCCTTACACACATTGGTTAAGTATACATTCATCTCATGCACTTTATCTAACTTGTATATGGTCATTTGAATAGGTACCTCACTTATGACGATTGTAAAACAAAACTTTACAATAATTTTTCTTCTTTTTTAAAACCAAATTAATGCAAACATGGTTAACTGACCTATTGTCAGATATTCATGAGATGATATATGAAATTTGAGTTATTGTACAAGGGTATTACACTAACTGTACAAGACGAATTTACTAATTGTAGACTACTTTTTGTTAAGGATTTCAAGTGATTTTGAAAAATGTTCCCATTTTTTTCTACTCAAAGATTTTTTTTTTCCCCACTCAAATTCTCTCACTCAAGAATTGTTTCGAATTTTATTTTTAAATTTCATCATCAAAATTTTGTAATTGCACATTTTGTTTTTGTAATTTTAGCAATGTTCTTTCTTTCTACTATTTTTTTTTTTTGTGAAATTTTATCCAAATGAATCTATATTTAAAATTATAATCAATTTTTTACTAAAATTATCTTTAATTCTTTTAATATATTTATACTCATTTATTTAAAAAATGATAAACTAATTTTATTTTATTTTTGTAAACATGTTCTATTACCTTTCAAGTAAAAAAAATTAGATAAGTTTGAAAGTCAATAAAAAAAAATTAAATATCACTTTCAATAATTTTTAGATAAAATTTTATATAATATATTTTATTTGAAATTTAATTTCTAAAGTTTAACTAAAAAATTGTATTAACAATTTTCTTGTTGTGAGTCAAAATACTTAGCATTAATCTATTTAGATAAGAAAAATTATTAATATAATATTAGAACTTCATATCTTAGTTATTTTTTTCAATAAATTTATCTTTTTAAAAATTTTAAAATAAAAACATTAAAAATTAAAAAGCTAAAAGGATATATATATATATATATATATATATATAATAAAGTGAAGTGATAGTCAATTTTAAAATTTTTTAAAATATGGTTAATGTAGAAAATATAAAAAATAATTAAAAATAAGAGAAAAATATAAATGAAAGGGTAATATAAATTTAAAATAAAAATTAAACTAAAAGATAAAAAATATTTGGATGAAAAATCCCAAAATTTTTATTATTGTTTATAATAAGAGCAAAAAGATTCAATATCTTTAAAAATGAAAAATAAAAAAATATTATTGTTTTTTATTTGACATAAAATATAAATATAGATCGGAGGAAAAAGAAAAAAAAATTAGAAATGAGTAATACTTAATAAGGAATAGAAAATGGAAAAAAAAATACAAAAAAAAATTAAAATTCACACTCACTTGTGCCTATATAAGGGTTAAAGGTATTTTAGGAATTAATGAAAGACAATATCTTTCATCTTAATTTTCATACTTTATTTAGATCTTAGGCTTAAATATGTATAATATATGGACCAAATGTTAATTTTTGTGTCCAAGTACAATACACAACTCTCCCTAAATTTAATTATTGAATTAAGCCTTTTGCTCTACATTCAAATGAGATCTAAATTTAATTATTCAATCGAGTCTTGCGCTCTTCATTCGAGGAAAAAAAAAAGATGAAACAATAATGACAAGCACGTGCAAGCGTGATGACATCTAAGATTTTTAGTCAAGAAAAGCAACAAAAAGAACCCCACATAAAACGCCAAAAAGAGACAAACACCGTTCCGGTTCTGCCACCGTGCACCGACGGAATCTCAAGTTCAACAACCGCCACCACTATCATCCAGATCTGAAGATCCAATCTAAAAACGCCATAATACCCTCTATTAATCCATTATGAAACACAATTAATTCAAAGCAACCATCAAGGCCATCTCAGTATTATCAAGTTAAAATTCAACATTAGTGACCACAGTACCCTCTACCATCACCGTTAAGTTACAAGTTTACAACCCTACGTACTCCCTACTAGCTATACTATACGTATGCATATCAGAATTCAGAAACCCTAATCACCAGAATCATCGTCTCCACCAAAGATGGAGATCTTGTTGTACAAGAGAAACAAGATGAGCACCAGAAACAGCGCTACCCCAAAGGGTGAGCCGCTGGCTCTGTGAATGGAATCGGGTTCGCCGGTAGAGAAGATGCTGGATATGAATGAGCCACGATCGGAGGAGAGGAACTGGATGACTAGAAGGAGGATGACTGGCAAGAGGAGGAGACCAAAGGGGCTGAGGAGCTCGGAGATGGCTTCGGTTATGGCTTCGCCTTGGTCGCCCAGAAGGAGCGGAGCCGCCACCACTGTGCACACCACCACCGCTAGGAGGATGGCGTGTGGTGGCGCAGCTCTGCCTTCCTCTATCATTGTGGGTGCTTCTGTTTCTCTGAGTTTCTCTCTTCTTCTTCTTCCCAAGTCTATGTAGAAAAATGGTGTGTTCGCTGTGTTGGGAATTAGGACCTAGGAGAGTGGATGCAGGTTGAAATAGTTGCTTAAGACGCGCTTTGTGTGGAAATATGCGATTTATTAAAGAGTAAAAAGAAAAAGTAAGGAAAGATTATCTATGATTTATTGATGTATTTAAGGATGGTTAGGGTTTTACACGTAGAGTACTCCAGAGTTAGATCCAGATTCGAACTAATATTTTTTTTCTTAAGATTGAGACCCTTCCGTCCCATTTTCAAATACGCGTATACGGTAAATTTCTCACTTTTTCTTACAACTTTATTCATCTTTCTATATCTATATTTTGAAACCGCGAGAAAGGTCGTACTTTACTCGTAGAGAGGTCTCTCCCTTCAATTTCGTGGTAGCAGCAAAGAACATGATGATCGATTTCTGGGCCCTTTCGCTGTCACAGCCGCGTTGCCGCCGGTCCCACGTGCTTCACCGGAGACGGAGGAAATTACAGTTGTACCTTCCTAATCCTAATGGGCTAAATGGGCGTTGAACCAGGACCAGCGCCACTTCGGAGCATAGTGGGCTTTGAAATGACCCATTTATAAGGACAGACTGCGCCTTTCTTAACTTTTTTAAGTATAAGGATTAAAGAAAGAGCATGTGAAGGGGGCAGAGCGTGACGAAAATTTCAAGGCAGGCGAGGCAAAGGGAGGGAGCAGTGTCCCCTTCTTTTGACTAATAAAGAATCCTCTCCACTCCCACAATATATATATATATAAAACTTGAAGGTAAAGAAAATAATTTTTTTTTAAATTAGGAATTTGGAAAACATATTTTAAAATTTAAGAGCAATGTGGGCATTTTCAATGGATCCCACCAAGAGGCATCAGATGTCATGCACCACTGATTGATAACTCTGTATGAAAGGTTGTGAAACCTCTATCATTAGAAACATATTTGGCTTAAGACCCACTCTGACACTGACAGTTTTGGACCTCAATCATGAATGTATTTATAAAATTTTAATGCCCTATTTTAACTTTGATTATCCCCTCAATCCATTACTACAATACCAGCAACACTTAAAATGAAACTGACTAATTATAATCAATTCAAATTGAATGAATTCAAAATGATGCTATTACATGGATTGGGATTATAAATTATCTCATTTTCATCCATTAGGCATAACCCAAGCTAGAAATGAATCTTGACCATCATGGTGTGGTTACGTTGTCATTGTCTGAGTAGATAATAGTTAGGTTAGAGATGCTTGAACACGCATCAAGAGACCTTGCCTATCTTGTCCTAAATGAAAAAAAAAAAAATAGTAAAAAATTCAACAATGGTCTGATGGCAAAACATGTATCCCAATTGCAGTCCACGAAACAAACCCGATTGATATTAACCCCCCTCTCTATCCTAGACCACTTGACACTACTTAAATAACTGAAAGGTTCAAACTCGAAATCCTTTTTCATTGTTAGACAACACAACCACTTGAATAAAAAATTTAGTAACTTTCTTCGAGTCTCGATCAAAATCACTGCCAATATAGAGCAAGATAAAAGGGATTAGGAACTTGAGCATACAACCTTCTAACAGAAGACAACGCACGAAAGTAGAAATAGTGGATTACAAGGTTGCCTTTGGGAGTCGGTGGTTGACCATAACGAAAAGACATTGAAGACCCACTCGTGCTCGTAGAATTAAGCTGGGTCATCATAGAGATCTAAAATACAAGCAGTGAGCTGCTAGAAATCAACTCAATATGTATACCAGAATGAAGAATCGAGAATAAAAAGGCAAATATTGAAAGGAAATATGGCATTTAAGGACTTGAAAAGAAATCAATCACCCACCATTTTATTTTTTTTTGATAGGTAGAAATCAATCACCCACCATAATCGCACATTGCATAGGAGCATCCATTTTGTCCAGGACACTCTTGAAAACAAGAACCACAGTTGTGAGGATCATTTTGTGTATCAACACACTTTCCATCACAACATACCAGTCCATGACCACACACCCGCCCACATGCCCCACAGTGGTTTGCATCGCTCATGGTATCCTTGCAAAGCTGTTGAAAACAACAGGTGCTTCTTCCCCAAGGATTCTTCTTCGGATCCAAGCACACAACGGGATCATTGGCACACCACAAGAACCTATGTCTCCCACGTAAAGCAGAATGGAAAAAGTTCAAGTGGGTTGGAGTGTTAGAGTGCCGCAAACCAATTTCGCGCACAGCAACAACCCCATGGGAAGTACCAATCAAGAGAACGAGGATGAAGAGCCGATAATGATTAAAAGTAGCACTAGACAGAAAAATTACAAACATTTCCAGAATGGAGGTATGCAGAATACATGGAAATTCACAGAGCAAACTTGACATAGGTGATGTTGTATTGTATGTAGAGGACCCTTCCTAGATTAGGGCAATCAGAGAAGGCAGCCTATGTTTTATCCATATTTATTTCACCTGGTAAGGTTATTCAAACATGTACCATTAAGGCACCCACATTACATGGAGAATCAATTTAACAAGTATCAAACTATTGACTTGGTAGATGGATGACGCATCCATGAATATGACTGATCAAATAAATATTTGCTGTTGGTCAATGAGAATCTTCTAGCTAATCATTTTTTGTGCTACTGAACTCTTAAATTTAAGATTATTATAAGCATAATATAGCGACTGACTCATACAGAGGGTAACTACTTTTTGTTGTAAGAAGGCTGTAAAAATGAGTGATAGGGCGACCACAGTTACTAAATGGTTAAACACATAAGGCTGTAGAAACAAGTGATACGAAGTGAAGGCACGCTGCAAATGATCAAACTCACTCCCACCAAAAGAAGATTTTCATCAAGTTTTCACTCAAACCAGACCAGTTGAGTGTAGAGAGGATCCTCCAGTGCAGTATATACTCTAGACCCTCAGTTCAGTTTACTACATATCAGCTCCTCAACCTGTTTTCTCAATTGAATCATGGTATAGGGCAGTTAAATGAGATGACTAGTAATCCAAGCAAGAACCAAGAGGCACGTATTCAATCACAAAGACATCAACCTAAAGAAATGAAGAAGACAGGGTGAGACTAGGCTCTTTTGTTAGCACTAAGGAATTTCTTCCGTCTTCCAATACTAATGGTAAGTAAAACTTCACTGTTTTTTCTTTCTTATTCGTGTTTGTTCTTTATCTTCAACCTTGCTATCACCTAAGCACAATACTGAAATTGATTACAGGGTTGTAACTTGCATCATGCCATTCTATTAGCTGTGCAGTCGAGATTAATAATCAATCATAGAAGTCAGAATTTAAGAAAATAGTAGGATCAGTTTCCCAAATTTGCCCACGTGAATGCAGTAATAATAATTAATACTACGTTTGGTTGACGGGGTAAGATAAAATAGAATATGTATATCTTAAGATATCATGTCCCATTTGATATAAAATACATCTTCTAAATGAACATGGCATCCTAAGGTAACATATCCAATTAAATATGTTATGTTATATTATGTTTATATTTAATTTATGAAATGAATAATAAAAATATGGAATATAAATTATTTTTTAATATTTAAAATAAAAATTATATCACATTCTAATATTTTATATTTAAAAATGAAAAAATTCTTATGTTTAACAATATTCATAATTAAAATATTTAAACTTTGTAAATATTTTTTTATATTATGTTATTCAATATATAAGAAAATTTTACACATCATATGTTAATATTATAAAATAATACATCTTATAAATTTTTTTTTTTTAATCATAAATTTAATTTTATAAATTTTTTATTTTGTAAAATAAGTAATATAAAAAAATAAAAAATTCATAAAAATAAATGAACTTGTGATACATGATACATGTACATGTTAGCCCAAGGGTTCTCCTAATCAGGTTTTAATAATAACAAACTATGGTTAAGTTACTAATTGGTTTGAATTGTAAAGAACCTCAAGTATTAATTTGGAAATTCATCAAATCACCTAATGGATACAAGATCAAAACATTTGGAAGACCTTTAATCATAGGAAATAAATGTAAGATGAATACATGAGTGCACTTAGCTTTTACATATCATTTCATGCATCTTTGAAAACTTGGTTTATTCTTTAAAATTACAATTTCATTAAAACCCGAGTTTTATCAAATGTACCTTAGGCAAAACATTTCAAAATTGGCATATTTATTTACCTAAAGACCTTGCCTAAGTGTTAGAAAAGAAAATAACGAAAAAAGATAGGTTTTCGGGGCTAAAAGGCTTAACCGGCCGAGGCACTAGCCAACCGGCCAAGGTACCAGTCGATCGATTCCCCTTGTTCGGTCAAGGTTCGGTCGAGGAGTGCTAAAAACACTCTCTCTCATACAATAGTCTTCTCTTCCTGGTTGAGGTATCCTCATTCCCGGTCAACCTCCGGTCGAGGTCCGGTTGAAGAAACGATAACCTATCAAAGCATTAAATGCTCCAACAGTTAATGAACCGGTCGACCCCCAACTCGATCGGTTGAGGCTGCTTTTTTTTTTCTTGGCTCCTAAGATTAAAAACCTATAAATTAAAAGTCCCACTTCATTTATGATATAGAGAACACTTGCATTTAATTGTCTACCCACTTGTTCTTTCCTTAAAAGCTCTCATTTCTTTCTTGGTGCATTAAATCTTCACTTGCATATCTTTTAATGCGCCCTTATGAGTCATCCTAGCTTTGATTTGTATTTGAGCCATTATTGAGCTAGGTTAAGAGAAAATCATTCTTGCAAATTGAGTGTTAAAGCCTTCAAGTGAGTTGAATCTTGAAAAGATTGTGTAATAGCTCATTGGAGCCAAAATCCAAGTGTAAAGGAGATTAAAAGATTGGTTGAAGCTTTAAGATAGTGGAACCCTCACTCGATTAGGAGATTGAGGAGAGTGGACGTAGGCAATGAAGTGTCGAACCACTATAAAATCTGAGTTTGAATTCTCTAACTCTATTCCTTTATATTTGCTTCTATTGTACTTGAATTTGTTGTGTTGAAAAAGTTTTTGAAAAACCCAATTCACTCCCCTCTTGGGTGTTTTTCTCATTTAAGATTAGCATTCATTTTCTCAATTGGTATCAGAAATAGACTTCTTGTTTAAGACTTAATAGTCTAAGAGGAAATGACTATTCCATCAAGCTCATCTCAAACTGAAAGTTTTGCAAAAAATAGAGCTCCATTTTTTACAGGAACCGACTATCCCTATTGGAAAACTAAAATGACTTGGTATTTACAATCAACAGATTTAGATGTATGAGATGTCATTGAAGATGACCCAACTTTTCCTATAAAACTAGTTGATGGAGTCATGGTTCCAACACCCAAGCAAGAATGGAATGAGCATGATAGAAGAAATTTTCAATTAAATACTAAGGTCGTTTTCACTTTGCAATGTGCTATGGATAGAAATGAATATAATAAAATATGTCAATGCAAATCAGCTAAAGAAATTTGGAGATTGCTTGAAATAACTCATGAAGGAACAAATCAAGTGAAATAGTCGAAAATCAATTCACTTGTTTATAGTTATAAATTGTTTTTAATGAAAGAAAATGAGACTATTGTTGAAATGATCACTAGGTTCACCGACATTGTCAATGGTCTTGAAGCATTGGGAAAAACCTACAAGGAATGCGAAAGATATTAAGGTCACTCCCATCAAAGTGGCATATAAAGGTCACCGCAATTTAAGAAGCAAAAAACTTGACCAAGCTACCTATGGAGGAGCTCATAGGGTCATTAATGACATATGAGATCAATTTGGCAAAGAAGCTACAAGAAAGTGAAAAAAAAAAAAACATAACTCTCAAAGCTACAACTAAGGAAGAAGAAGAAGTTGAAGAAGAAAAACAAAGTGAAGAGAATGATGATCTAGCCCTCATCACAAGAAAACTCAACAAATACATGAGAGGTGAAATGTTTAGAAAAAGAAGGTTCACCTCTAGAAGAAACCTTCCTAAAAAGGAATCTTCATCTCATGGTGACAAGGAGAAATGGGAAGAGAAAAGAGATTTGATGTGTTTCAAATGCAAAAACCGGGACACATTAATTATGATTGTCCTCTCTACAAAAGTGAAGTCAAAAGGAGAATGAAGAAGGCAATGATGACCACTTGGAATGAAAGTAAAGAATCCTCCGAAGAAGAAAATGAGAAAGAAGTGGCAAACGTGTGCTTCATGGCAATAGATGAACTTGATGAAGTAAACTCTAACTTTAGTGATAAAGATATGCATGATGTTTTTGAATAATTGTATGAGGATTTTGAAAAACTTAATTTGAAAAATATTCATCTTAAAAAGAAAATTCAACAACTTGAAAAAGAATTTGAAGAAGTAAAAGAAAAATTTTCAATTGTTGAAATTTCTAAAACTCAT
This sequence comes from Vitis vinifera, assembly GCF_030704535.1. Taxonomy (NCBI): domain Eukaryota; kingdom Viridiplantae; phylum Streptophyta; class Magnoliopsida; order Vitales; family Vitaceae; genus Vitis; species Vitis vinifera. The sequence continues at coordinate 59,241 of NC_081809.1, forward strand.
CTTGAAAAAGAAAATGAGATCTTGAGAAAGAAAAATGAATGGTTGACCTCCTCTCTTTCAATATTTTTTTGTGGAAAAAAATCTTTTGAAATGATTTTAGTTAGCCAAAAATGTGTTTTTGACAAACAAATGCTAGGTTTCAAATCTTCAAAAAAATCAAAAGTATTTTAAAAACTATTTTGTAAAAAAATCCTCAAGTGCAAGTCCTTCTATTACTTGCAACTTTTGTGGAACAGGAAGGCACATTAGTAGTACATGTCCCTTAAGAAATGGTTCTCAAAAGAATTCAAATGCAAAAGCTAAAAAGGTTTGGATTGAAAAATCCAAGTTTATTAACCCTTAAGGACCCAAAAAGATATGGGTACTTAAATCAACTTGAGTTTTATTTTGTAGGGTTCAAAGAAGGATAAGTGGTTCTTGGATAGTGGATGCTCAAGACACATAACCGAGGATGAATCCAAGTTTGCTTTCCTTACAAAGAAAAAATGAGGATATGTTACCTTTGAAGACAATGCAAAAGGAAGAATCATTTGTCAAGACAACATTGGTAATGACACATTCTCTCTTATTGAAAGTATTTTATTAGTAAATGGTTTAAAATATAACCTTTTAAGCATTAGTCAACTTTGTAACAAAGGTTTTAAAGTGATTTTTGAAACATCTCACTGCATCATTAAGGATATTCAAAATGATTAAACCATCTTCATGGGTCATAGATGTGATAATGTTTACACTCTAAATATTTCAAAATATGATGGTCATGATAGATGCTTTTCAAGCATGCATGATCAAAGTTGGTTGTGGCATAGGAGGTTGGGACATGCTAACATGGACCTCATTTCCCAACTCAACAAAGATGAACTTGTTAGAGGTCTTCCCAAAATAAATTTTCAAAAAGACAAAGTTTGTGAAGCTTGTCGAGTGGGAAAGCAAATCAAAAACTCTTTCAAAAACAAAAACTTCATTTCCACATCTAGGCCACTTGAGTTGTTGCATATGGATTTATTTGGTCCCTCTAGGACACCAAGTCTTGGAGAAAAGTCTTATGCATATGTTATTGTAGATGACTTCTCTAGATATACATGGGTCTTGTTTTTAAGTCAAAAAAATGAAGTCTTTTATGAGTTTTCAAAGTTCTGCAATAAGGTTCAAAATGAAAAAGGTTTTACAATTACTTGTATAAGAAGTGATCATGGGAGAGAATTTGAAAATATTGATTTTGAAAAATATTGCAATGAACATGGAATTAACCACAATTTTTTGGCTCCTAGAACTCCTCAATAAAATGGGGTAGTTGAAAGAAAAAATAGAACTCTTCAAGAAATTGCTAGAATCATGTTAAATGAAAACAATATACCAAAATATTTTTGAGCCGAAACAATTAACACTTCTTGTTATGTTTTAAATAGAATATTATTGAGGCACATTCTTAATAAAAATCCCTATGAGCTTTGGAAAAATAAGAAACACAACATTAGCTATTTTGGGTGCAAATGTTTTATATTAAACACCAAAAACAATCTTGAAAAATTTGATGCAAAATCGGATGTTGAAATTTTCCTTGGTTACTCAACTTCAAGTAAAGCTTTTAGAGTTTTTAACAAAAGAACCATGGTTGTAGAGGAATCCATCCATGTTATTTTTTATGAATCTAACAATTCTCTCCAAGAAAGAGAGAGTTTTGATGATGATTTAGGTTCGGAGACTTCCATGGGAAAATTGAAAATTGAATATAGAAGGCAACAAGAAGAAATTGGAGAGGATCCCAAGAAAGAAGAATCACCATTGACACTACCCCCTCCTCAACAAGTGCAAGGTGAATCAAGTCAAGACCTTCCTAAAGATTGGAAGTTTGTCATCAACCACCCACAAGATCAAATTATAGGTAATCCATCTAGTGGGGTAAAAACTAGATCATCCCTTAGAAATATTTGTAATAATCTTGTTTTTATCTCTCAAATTGAGCCTAAAAATATAAATGATGCTTTAGTTGATGAAAATTGGATGATTGTTATACAAGAAGAGTTAAATCAATTTGAAAAAAATGAAGTATGGGAATTAGTGCCAAAACCTTCAAATCAAAGTGTTATTGGAACTAGATGGGTATTTGGAAATAAAATGGATGAAAATAGAATAATTGTTAGAAATAAAACAAGATTGGTAGTCCAAGGTTTTAATCAAGAAGAAGGGATAGATTATAAAGAAACCTTTGCCCCCGTAGCTAGATTGGAAGTCATTAGGATGCTACTTGTCTTTGCATGTTTTAAAGACTTTGTTTTATATCAAATTGATGTGAAAAGTGTTTTTTTGAATGACTTTATAAATGAAAAAGTATATGTTGAACAACCACCCGGTTTTCAAAGTTTTAACTTTCCTAATCATGTTTTTAAACTTAAAAAATGTACTTTATGGTTTGAAACAAGCACCTAGAGCATGATATGAAAGATTGAGTAAATTTCTTTTGAAAAGGGGTTTTAAAATAGGAAAAAATTACACAACTCTTTTCATAAAGACCAAAAAAAAATGATATGTTCTTAGTTCAAATATATGTTGATGATATTATTTTTGGAGCTACTAATGTCTCTCTTTGTGAAGAATTTTCTAAGTGCATGCATAGTGAGTTTGAAATGAGCATGATGGGAGAATTCAACTTCTTCCTTGAACTTCAAATCAAGCAAATAAATGAATGAACCTTCATCAATCAAGCAAAGTAAATAAGAGATCTTCTCAAAAGGTTCAACATGGAAGAAACCAAAACAATGAAGACTCCAATGAGCTCATCCATCAAGCTTGATAAGAATGAGAAAGGTAAATCCATTGACTCAACTATGTATAGAGGCATGATAAGTTCTTTGCTATATTTCACCGCTAGTAGACCCGACATTATGTATAGTGTATGCTTGTGTACTAGATTTCAATGTTGTCCTAAAGAATCCTACTTAAGTGTCGTAAAATGAATTCTTAGATATTTGAAAGGATAATGGACATAGGCTTATGGTATCCTAAGAGTGATAACTTTGAATTAATTGGATTTTCGGATATTGATTTTTCCGATTGTAGGGTTGAAAGAAAAAACACTAGTGACCCTTGTCATTTCCTAGGACACTCACTTGTTTCATGGCATAGTAAGAAGCAAAATTCAATAGCTTTGTCAACGGTGAAAGCTGAATACATAGCAACTGGTTTATGCTGTACACAAATTCTTTGGATGAAACAAGCACTTAGTGATTTTGATTTATCTTTTGAGCATGTTCCTATTAAATGTGATAATACTAGTGACATAAATATATCAAAAAATCATGTGCAACACTCTAGGACTAAGCATATAGAGATTAGACATCATTTTCTTAGAGACCATGCACAAAAGGGTGACATAACACTTGAATTTGTAAGCACAAAAGATCAACTTGTCAATATATTTACAAAACCTCTAAGTGAAAAACAATTTGTTGATATTAGAAGACAACTATGGGTGATTTCTTTATGATCTAATGATTGTTTAACGAATTCTTAATGAATATACCTTCTGATTGCATGCATTTCATGTCATATGCATCATATAGACATATACTTAGATAAATGGTCAAATTTTGACCAAAAATCAAAATTCCCTTGGCATTGGGCATAAAAAATTAGGGATTCCAACTGAAAATGGCAGAGGGAGGATCAAAAAACGAGAAAATACACAAATGGTGAAAAGTCAAACCCATTGACCGCGTTGACCAGGCAATCAACCGGTTCGTCGGGACTAGGGATTTAAAGAGACTCTCACGCTTTGTTTTCTCACCCATTTCCTCTAGTTCTTCAAGAGTTCTTCCGATTCAGCTGCCAATGAGTGATTTTTGAGGACATTGTAGCATGTTGAGGGCTTTGGATTGATTTTTAAAGGCTAGGGTTTTGGATTTGGGTCGACTTATCCTTCTTTCACGCATCATAGTCAGTTTCAGCACCATTCCCATGCACCTAGAGTTTCGATTGTAAGTGTTTCTCTCTCTACCAACCTCGTCTCCTTTGTCTCTGTCTTTCTCATAGCTCCTAGGAGAGAGTCAGTTGTCTCTAGGGCACAAGACAAGCACCCAGTTGAGTCGTCTCAGCCAGCTCAGACGAAGGCTCACCGAAAGGCGAGGTTTGACACCGCCCTATTTAGTTTCGTGGAGGATTATAAGAGGTACAAGCATAAATTTGCTCAGAGAAAAGTAGTTCCAAGGAGAAGTATCAATTTCTCCCAACTCCAGTATTTCGGGTTTGAGGGTCTTTTCAGTCAGATGAGTTGGTTGCCCATAATGACGATTTCGGAGCCTATTTTTCTAACATTGGTGCGAACGTTCTATTCGAGGGCGACATATGGCATTGGTGGCTCGATTATTTCCACCGTTAAAGGAGTCGAGATTCAGTTGGACTCGGAGAGCATTTACCGCATCTTTGATATTGCTCCAATTAGACTCAAGGTGTATGAGTCCAAGATTTGGCCCACTGTACCGGGTTTCGAGCCTAGAGAGACCATTCAAATGATGTGCAAACTTGCAGACGCCTAGGGGATGGGCAAACCATCGGCCCACAACTTGACCGTGATCAGCAGAGTACTACACCACATGACTTGCTCTATCCTGCTACCACGAGGAGGACACTGAGACGAGGTTTCCTATTATAAGGCATTCCTCGTGGACTCTATTATGACAGGAAGACGGATTCACTTAGGGTATTTGATGATGATGCACATGATCTCATGTTGAAAGAGCATGACCCGCGTACTCCCCTATGGTCGCTTCCTCATTAGAGTGTTCAAAATGTTGACGTCAATTTGAGCAGAGAGACAAATTTTGAGGCATCCAGCATTTATGATACATATGATGAGTAATCTTTAGGGCAGATGAAATTTGAGAAGGCCCCTAATGGTTCCTGGATTAGGATAGCAGAGAGACCACCAGCACAGGCCCGGGGATAGGGATAGGTGCATCCCATAGTAAAGGAGGAGGTCGAGATACGAGAGATGGAGGGTGAAGTAGACCCTCAGAGAGGCTTTCAACAGAGAGAGCCCGAGCTTGACATTTCTCCACTCTAGTAAGAGGATGTTCAGTTTGAGACCACATTCTCTAAGTCGATGATGTCTGAGTCGACTTACACAGTGGGATTATATTCTCAGTTATCATTCACTGAGTCTCCTCACACAAAGATACCATCTCATCAGGCACCTCACGCTCCTGATCATGCGCCTTGGATGAATCTATATGCTCAGATTAGCTCTCTCGGCACTCGCATGGAGAAGCTTGCAATAATCAGTGATACTCGATTCTACTCCATGGAGGATCGCATGGATCAATATCAGATTGGTTTCACCTCTCAGTTTGAATATCTGTAGCAGAGATTTGAGCGTATGGAGGATCGCATGGATCAGCAACAGACTGCGTTTGAGCATCTCCAACAGAAGATTAAGCACATTGAGAGTCTCCAAGAAAGTCAGCATGAGGAGATGATGGCTTACCTACGCTCCGTGTTTCCACTTTCACCTCATCAACCTTGATTTCATAGAGATCCCCTTCGTTTCTTTTTTATGTTGCCAAAAATGGGAGAGATATTTAGGATCTAGGAGACTTACATGCATATCATTGTCATATCTTTTTTTTGGATCATATATATGATAGGCTTATATGTTTTCATGTACTTTTGACTTATATATGATATGTTATATGTTTCATGACTTACACTGTTTCCTATTGAAAATTTTCATGTCTTGATTATCTTTGTTTTAACTTCATAAATTTTGTTTGATTGATCCATGATTGGTTTGAGGGGGAAATTCTTCTTCTCCTAGATAACCAAGGTTTATCATTATAAAAAATGGGGAGATTGTTAGCTCAAGGGTTCTCCTAATCAAGTTTTGATGATAACAAACCATGGTTAAGTTACTAATTGGTTTGAATTATAAAGAATCTCAAGTATTAATTTGAAAATTCATCAAATGACCTAATGGATACAAGATCAAGACATTTGGAAGACCTTTAATCATAGGAAACAAATGTAAGATGAATGCATGGATGCACTTAGGTTTTACATATCATTTCATGCATCTTTGAAAAGTCGGTTTATTATTTAAATTTACAATTTCATTAAAACCCAAGTTTTATCAAATATATCTTAGGTAAAACGTTTCAAAATTGGCATATTTATTTACCTAAAGACCTTGCCTAAGTGTTAGAAAAGAAAATAACATAAAAATATAGGTTTTCAGGGCCAAAAGGCTTAACCAGTCGAGGCACTGGCCAACCGGCTCAATCAGTTAGGGTACCGATCGACCGACTCCCTTTGTTCGATCAAGGTCCAATCGAGAAGTACTAAAAACACTCTTTCTCATCCAGTAGTCTTCTTTTCCCGGTTGAGGTATCCTCCTTCCCGATTGACCTCCGATTGAGATCCGATTGAAGCAACGGTAACCTGCCAAAGCATTAAATGTTCCAACGGCTAGTGAACCGATCGACCCCCAACTCGACCGGTTGAGGCTGCTTTTTGTTTTTCTTGGCTCCTGATGTTAGAAACCTATAAATTGAGAGTTCCACTTCATTTATGATATAGAGAACACTTGCATTTAATTGTCTACCCATTTGTTCTTGCCTTAAAAGCTCTCATTTCTTTCTTGGTGCACTAAATCTTCACTTGCATATCTTTTAGTGCACCCTTGTGAGTCATCTTATCTTTGATTTGTACTTGAGCCATTATTGAGCTAGGTTGAGAGAAAATCATTCTTGCAAATTGAGTGTTAGAGCTTTCAAGTGAGTTGAATCTTGAAGAAATTGTGTAAGACCTCATTGGATTCGGAATCCAAGTGTAAAGGAGATTAGAAGCTTGGTTGAAGCTTCAAGATAGTGGAACCCTCACTCGGTTAGGAGATTGAGGAAAGTGAACGTGAGCAAGGAAATGTCGAACCACTATAAAATCTGAGTTTGAATTCTCTAACTCTATTCATTTATATTTACTTCTATTGTACTTGAATTTGTTGTGTTGAAATTTTTTTTGAAAAACCCCATTCACCCCCCTCTTGGGTGTTTTTCTCATTTAAGATTAACATTTATTTTCTTAGTACATCCTACGTCTTAATTTATGATTAACATATCCTATGTATAAGGGGTATAAATAAAATGGTAAATTACATATCTCACCACTTATCATATTCTAGGTTTGGTTGGCATGATATAATGGAATATGATATCATATTTCATTGAATAAGAAATACATATCTTATAATATGATTTTTAATGGGATATAACATCATTTGATATATATATATATCCTATGAACATGATATTCTAAGATAACATGTCCAATAGAATATATTATGTTCTATTATATTATATTATAGTTATATTTAATTTTTGAAATAAATAAAAATAATAATATGAAATATATATTATTTTTAATGTTTAAAATAAAAAGTATATCATACTTCAATGTTTTCTATTTAAAAAATTGAAATTTCTCTTATATTTAATAATATTCATGATTAAAATATTTAAACTTTATTAATAAGAAATTTATATTATGTTATTCAATATATAAAAATAATTTATATATTAATATTAGTTTATAATTTTTTCATTTTTAATCATAAATTTAATTTATAATAAAAAAATATTTTGGAAAAATGAATCTATAAAAAAATTAAAATAAAAATTAATAAATAAAATAAAATTATGATACATGGGATATGCATATCTCATATTTTAACATGAGATTAACATATCCCATACAAAAGGAATAAAAACAAGATGGCAGATGATATATCCCACCACTGATCCTATCTCATATTTGGTTGAACATAGAATATGATAAGTGATGATATAACTTATCATATCTCATCACCAATCAAACATATAATCTCATGATGTATCCGACCAACTAAACATATAATTTCATGATGTATCCGACCAACTAAACATATAATCTCATGTCATATCCGATCAACCAAACATGACCGAATATTAGATAAGAATGAAAGTGAATTATAATCCCATGTATAAGAGAAAAATCAAAATCCTAACGAGAGTAAGATTTGATTTCCATAATAATGAATTTTTATTTTCATCGTCATTATAAAAAACAATCCAAACACATTAATAAATGGGAATGGAACTGATTTCTCATCCTCTATTCCAACATTAATATAAATATATCATGTCAAGAAGCATGGGAAGAACCTGCTCGGTTTGAGTATTTCTTCTAGATTGAAATAATGAATGATTAGCGTAGTCAAACAGTGCGAGCCACTTTTTCTCTGCGGAACTATAGACATTAGTGACATGGGAGGGCAAACTTGCTCAATGTTTTTAAATGTGGGGTGCTGTAGACATGCGATCTGATGTGACAGTGTTCAAACGTTCAAACTCATGCCCAACCAACAAGTTCTTTCACTAAGCTTTTCTTCAAACGGTTTAAAGTACAGAAGACACTGTAGCACATTGTATTTTCCTAGACCCTGTAGCGCATCTCTCTTCCCTTTTTTTCCTCATTGAACCTTTTGTTCACTTTAGTACATATAAGCCTCTCTAACCTATTTACTTATTCGTTCATCAAACCAAGCTCCTGGCACCCTACAGTGCATTGCATGTATTAGCATTCTGATTCTTTTTTCTCTCTTTTTATTTGAACCCTTGTTTCAATTCACTACATATCAGACTCTCTTAAGCTATTTTCTTATCAGAATCATCAAATAAGATAATTAATATTGGAAATAAGCACCAGGATAAGGGAACCCAATCTGAACGGCTTCAACCTAAATAAAGAAGGCAAAGCTCCACTTTTTTCCCTTTTTTTTTTATAGGCAAAAAAAAAGTATTATTATCGGCACCTAATCCAAAGAGGGTGCATTGAAGTACACAAGGAGCATACAAAGGTGCGAAAAAATGTGATTAGATGGAGAGATTGACAAAAAAACACCTCTCTTTCATCAAGAAGACTCCAACCAATCAACACAATCTAGAATGGACACAGAGGAATCATATAAAGACTTTCTTGCTCAAAGCTAGATAGGGTATAGGAAAGAGTTTTTGAGAGTCTAAACCAATGCCTCTTCATAGATAAAGCTCCACTGTTTCTTCTCTATTTTCTGCATTTGTACTTGACTCTCAATCTATCTCCTGAGCACAATAGTGAAATGGATAGCAGAATCAGAATATACAAAGGCACCAGATTCCCGATTAAATGGAAGAAGACTATTGAATATAAAAAATTCACAGCCATTGTCGCACCCCAAAGTTTGGAACCATGGCATTTCTTAAAACTCAATGAAGTGTGACCACAGCTCAAGTATCATGGCAATCACTCTGTGGTTGAGATTAGTAATCAATCCTGGATGACACAATGTAAAGCAAAACTGCCAATTATTTCCCTAAATTTGTCTAGAAGAATGCAGCATTAGCAGACAATAGTAACAGGAATCAGTGAAGAAAGTAAAATAATGGTTTAATTAACAATGCTGAGCATTGATTTCCACAGAGTACACACTGGCCCTCCCTGCCAATTTGTGCAGACTGCAAATATCCACTCATTTTAAAAGCAACACAATGATGATTCAGAATTTAAAATTCTTCCATACCAGATTTCCATCAAAATGAAACTGGGAAAGTCAAATCATTATTCAAAAGAAGTCCAGAAACTAATGCTTATGTCTGGACACTAATGATGACTGTTCTGAACACCATCTTCACCTTCCCCTTCCCCTTTGGCCTTGCGTGCAGCTGCTCTTATTTGACGCTGCTCCTCTTTATATATTCGGTTTCTTCGTTGGAACTGTCATTAGAATTCCAAATCCATATCAAATGTGTTACAACCATGGGGCATTCTTAAAGAATGATCTGCACAACATGTAATTCAGAAAAATATGTTTTTGTTTTTATAGGCAAACATATAAAATATAGTAAAAACACCTAGCAAAGGAGGCCATCAAAGTACACATGGCATATACAAAGGGTACCAAAATGTGAAATAATTCAGAAAAAGTTTGCAACAGTGAAAGCTTGAATATTTCTACTTTAAGTGGGATGGGAAAAAATTAAAAACAAATAAATATCTTGCAGATTTCGTAGTTTTTATGGTTGAAGAAACACATGACAATTATTTTATAATTTTTTGCTTTTTGATCAGCAATCAAGACAAGCAGGTTTGTGAGCTTGGGAGGATTCACGACCACAACAACTCAAGAGAATCCAATTCTACATTTACACATATAGAATCCAATGGGATACAGGCATTGGAAGCCAATGCAACCTTACTGCCATATACATTCATATATGCAGAAGGAATAAAATGCTAAAGTACAAAGCAGGATCAGATACACTGGCCTCAACCAATTACCAATCCTTTCTGGAAGAATCATCAGTACTCAAGCAAGCCATTTCAAAAACACTCATTCTGTTCCAAAATTGTGAGATAATTACAACTGCTATCTTTTACCCTCTGCGCTTGCAGGTAGGCGACTGGTGTGTGTGATGTTCTCTTAAACCCTAAGGTACTTTTTTTTTCATAGACAACAAGCTCATGTATTAATAAGCGCCTAAGGTACTGAATAACCTTAATTATCCTTTTCTGAAAAAGGACAAATTCTAAAGCTACTGAAAAACTCAAGAGGGATTGCTAACCAACAAGATCGGGAACACATTCATTAGATTAACTGATACTCGAACTCAGAGTGCAAATTCAAATTCGTCAACAGTCTTAAATTTATTACAATCTCTAATTGGATAAGATTGAGTGGGATGGGATGCCCCAATTTCCTTAAATCTATCCATGAATCAAACAATTAAACCTATATCTTTCATCGAACAAACATCGGGAGGACCTTGATTTAGGGTTTCGAAGAAATAAAACAGAACTGTCACAATTATCATAGAAATGAATAGAATTGAAGTAAATATAGAGAAAAGAGACCTCTTTGGAATGGTGAAGGCACTCGAGATAGTCTTCGCGGAGAAGAGAGCAGTCCTTGGGTTCTCTGCAACGAGACATACATTCGCTGAAATCAGTCCAGAAATCATAGCACCTCCCTTTGCTCCCTGTAATCCCCCAACCTGATGCCATCTCTCTCCTCTCTCCTCTTTTCTCTCTTCTCTCTTCTCTCTAGGGCTCACTCACACCTCCGCATCGAAGACGAAGGTTTTGACGGCCAGACAGCATATTGGGCTTGCTTAGTAAATGGGCCGCTCACGAAGATGAGATGGTATAGGCTTGCTCTTTTTAGGGTCCGAGATGGGCTTCAGAGAACTGTGAAGCGTATGCCCAATCTAGCTTACTCCGCCTTGGCATTGTTATTTAGGGGTTTTCTTTTTTTACTTTAATCAATAATAGGAGCGGGAGTTACATAATTTGTACTAAAATAAAATATTGATATTTTAAGGTCCTATTTGAACTTGTAAAAATTTACAAGTTTTTTCTTTATTTCATTAGAATAGTATTTCACTTGAAAAAGTGTTTAACATGAAATCGGAAAATATTAATTGTTTAGATTTTCTCATTTAATAAAATATTTGTAATAATAATAAGGTTTATTACATTTTACCCCTAACTTATAGCGTGTTTTGCATATTGCCCCCTCGAGTTTAAAATCGAGCAATATATCCTCTAAGCTTTATGATTGCATGCAATGTGAATTTTTGGAGTGATGATGTTACATTTTTTTATAGAAGATGCATATGCTCCTCACGTGACCGATTTAAGTGAGGGCAAAAGGGTAATTTTGAAACCAAAACAAAACCCCTCCCGCCCTCTCCTCTTCCTCGTAGTTCGTTCTCCTCTTCTTATCATTCCTCTTGCTAAATCTTCAAATTACAATTGAAATCCTAAAATCTCATGCAAGCATTGAAGAGTTAACATTAAAAAGAAGACGAAGTTCAACGATATGTTTTTTTGTCTTGGCTAGAAAAATCTTGACAAAGAGGGTTAGGGTTAGAGTTTCATTTTGATATTTTAGAAAATTTGAAGAAAAGTTGGAGAAATTTTTTTTAAAACTCAACGAAAAAGATAGATGAAAATCTTGATGTAATGCTTCAATTTGTTGTTTTAGAATAAGATTTCGTTTTGATGTTTCAAAAAAGTTGGGGAAAATGTGAGGGAAATTTGGAAAAACTTATCTACAGTTTGTTATGGCATTTTTTTTTCCCCTTTGTTTTTGTTGGACATCCTTATTTTTCATTCATTGCTTCCACAATCTATTACAATTTGATTTCTCTTGGTTTCATTTGGATTTGTGCTTGTGTTTGACATAAAATGTTTTTGGACATACATTCCAATGATTTTTTTTTTCCTTTTTGGTTAAGGGCCTAGGTTATGGATTGTGAAAGGTTTTTCGGGAAAGTATTTTGATCAAGCTTATTTGGTTGCTGAGAAAACGTGGTTTATGGAAAATGAAGGAAGGAAGGAGGGTTAGGTTACAATTTTGGTGTTTTAACATGAAATGTAAACTTTACCCTCACTTATTAAAAAAATGAGCATTTTGTCCTTGATCATACAAAGAGCACATGTTATTTCGTAAAAAAATGTAACGTCATAACTCAAAAAATGTATATTGTATGCAATTTTAAAGCTTAAAAGGTACATTACTCAATTTTGAACTCGATAAGATAATGTGCAAAATACGATATAGATTGGGGGTAAAGTGTAATAAACCCATAATAATATGTTTGATGATGCATAATAATAATTAATTATTGTTATTTTTCAAATTAGTTCTTTTATTTTCTATCAATCATCCCCATGAGGTGTTAAAGAAAACATCTTAAATGGGACATAAATGAATAAATTTTGAAATCCTTTGTTATAAACTTCAAAATGGTAACAATGAAACCATCCTTGAAACGGAACTCTAGAGAAAAAAATTCTTACAAGACAGCTTCTTTCCAATATCATGAAGGGTCCAACAACCAAGCTCGAATAGTTGGTGGGATATAGAACTTGAATAAGAAGGAAATGAACCCATCACAGATGTGTACTTTGAAAAGCTTGAGCAACCCCCATTGGTTCTCACGGACCTCATTTTCTGGCGAAAGTTCTATTGTCTCACATGCCAAGCTTAAGTGAGAATCCAACTGTTTGGACATCTCAAACTTTTGTGAAGCTCAAGCTCCATTAATCATTGTCCATCATCGATAGCGCTGTTTTGTCTTCTGATGCCTATTCAAGAGCAGGCCTAGTTTCACGAAAACAGTAAACTAGGCAATCTGGTTCAGTGATTTGATGTAATACAACACCCAAGCAGGCAAGAAAGTCAGCTTCATCTAGCAAAGTTCAAACAAAACACAGTTAAAAAGTGCTCACTTCTTGCTTAATTACAAGCACATGCAAGCAAAACTACAAATCTAGGATGCTTCGTGGAGGGCCATCACCAGCTCTTTCCCAATGCCATTTGGTACTAGTGTGTGCCTAATGGAATGATTTTCAGAAAAGATGGACTTGGGCCATTTTGTTAGGCTTGTAGAGAAGATGGATGTCTCTTTCAGTGGGTGCTACTGGTGTGGCAACATGTGATTTTGATCTAATGCGTACAACACCTACAGTTTGTGGAGTTTTGTGCTCGTGACAGACAGTGGGTCCAACCCCATCTGTTCCAAGGACCTACTGGAGATGCCAATCTTGACCATTCAGTCATTTATGCTGAGGAAAAAACAATGGCTGTATCTTTATTTATTTATTTATTTATATATTTTTTTGGCGATGGGGTGTTGTAGAGGGTGGAATGGAATTTTTACACTGTCCAGGTTGATTCTACTGGTTTAACCAATACAATGGTTTGGGCTGACTTCATTGACAAAAAGAGAGACTACTCTGTAGCATAGGGTTCTGCTGCTATGGGTCGAGTCCCTTTAATGACAGCCACAAGAAGGCCAGCATAATTGGCCCTGATCAGAACAAACAAAATGCAGCAGCATGTTGATTCAACCGGGGCAGGGACCCACGATTTGTGAGGCTACATAAGAAATCTTAACCTGAGGTTGGAAATTGAGCCTGTAGAGTTCGTTGATTATATTTTTAAGGACTTTGCTATGGTGAACTGACCAAGATGAAAAAAAAAATGGTAATCCATACATCTCTGACAAGTCAATATGCACACTTCTTAAGACTTATATGCACAAGTATACAAATCATAGAACTCAATATAGGGGGATGTTGTTAACTGTGTTACCATAATCTTGATCTCTGTCATGAAGAATTCTCTAAAGGATATAAACATAAAAGAAGGATAATAAACAGGGGGCAAAAAATATAAAGGAAGTGCATTTTGGTAGCTCACATTGATAACTTTTTAGATAAAAGCACGAGAATGTTTGTTATCTTTCATATCTTCTCCCTCCATTGATGAAGGCAATGGCTGGTTGTTTGTCTGTAGCCGCAAAATGAAGAAGAGAGGGACCAGTGAAGTTTGGAATTTGGCTGAAACAGTCACGAGCAAATGTTCCATTCCTCCAATATTCAGCAACACTTGCCCATGACTCTTATCCTCAAAATGGTATTCTCTTTCTCATGAAACCAACAGTTCTCCAGCTAGCATGGCTTCCATCTCTTCTTCTTTCTCTTCCTTGGCTTCAACTCATGATCATGAGAGGCTGGACCTTCAATCCATAAGGGCACTCGTTGTTTCAGTCAATCACCACATACATGAATTCTTGGCCAACAATGAGACCAGGAAGTCTTTAAAATTGAGATGCAGCTTAAAGCTCAGGATTCAAAAGCAGGAGTTCTTTGAGTTCTCAGAGCACTCGGTTATATCAAATCTTTACTGGGGCATTGAGAGTGTTGAAGCAGCAATTCGGGCTAAATGGCCTGAGGAGAAAACCTCCCGGCTAAAGAATTCAGAACAAATGCTTCAAGTCCCAGCATTGCTTGATGAGCAAGGAACCACAGGAGGAATCTCAAACCGATACATAGTTTGTTGCTCCTACTTTTACCTCTCTATTGTTAGAAAACTCCAAAGAGATGAGTGGCAGGTGGCACTGCATTTTCTCCAAGCTTTGATGGTTTCTCCAAGGCTAATCCAGACAGAATTTGCACCTGGACTTTGCGAGAATCTCTTTCTTACACACTCTATCTCAGAGAGGCAAAATGTGGGTGGAAGAAGCTTTAGGTCAGTCTCTCTCATGAATTCCGATGAGGGTAAGCCTGGTGAAGCAATAAGAGAGACAGCAAAGAGATACAAGAGCTGGTTGATGTACTATCAGGTCATGCAATATGGCGAGACCCCTCAAAGACCTGGCGGATACAATGATATTCTTTCCCCTGTTGATCAATCACCATATAATTCCATGTAAGTTTTCCTTTGGTTCCCTTCATGAATTATGTAGAAAAACAACTTAAAAAACAGTCTTATAGCTGCAACATGAGCTTTGGGAGTTCAAAATTCAGGAATCTATACAAAACCATGGCATGAAAAGATGCAAGATTTAGCAGAATCGACAATTTTCTAATGCACATCAAACTTAACAATTGGAACAGTTTTTAAACTTCTAAATTATAATTAACTACAAAAGAGGCCCTTACAAACCAGTTGAGCAACTCAGTCCTTTGCCCCTGGTTTCTTTAATTAGAAGTTTAGATCTGAATTTAAGACCCAAATAACATGAAAAGGTGCATGTATACATATAATGCAATAACAGCATTAAGGGTAGATAACTTTCCAGTATGTTACACACAAAATTTTCATTTTCTTGTCCTGATTAAAGAAATTCTAAGTTGGTCCCCATTTCAACATAACGTCGATCCTAACCTAGCAAAGAGCAACTAGAAACTAAAGTATCATTATTTTGAAATAATGGGATAGATCATTCTGTCATCTGTTTGCAGCTATATACCCAAATGACCAAGAAAATATCTTTATTTGCTGGGAACTACAGAATAGTATCTTACAACTTTCCACAGATGTCATTTCCCTCTTTTATCGTCGCTATTCACTTGAATTACAGAAATCTACTGATACATTTTTGTTCAAGCAGAACCGGAACCTTTCCTGCAGTATCTCAATATCTTCCGCTCTTCATGAACAGGTATGGGAAGTCTAGCAGCACTAAATCTTCAAGTTCAATTGCACATGGAAACACCTCCTTGCAAACTTATCGTAATGTAAGCCATAACTTAGATTCATTTCCCTCTAGTTCCACTCATTACTTTACCAGTGAACAAAATTTCAGACACCATGTCCTACATCATAATTTCAATATTTTATTTTTTAACCACAAATCCACCAATAAAAGGTGTAAGTTCTCATTGTATAAGCCATAATAAAAATCAATGCAGTTCCAGAAGGTGCATCCACTTGATCCTCAAGAAAGTATAATTGACAGCACAGGAGACAAAGCTAAGGCATCCAGGGACAATACAGAGATTCAAGATTATAGGAAAGCTCTTAACAATTCAGACCAGGTTAGCAGACAAGATATCAAAAGGAGTTCAAATATCAAATGCCTTCAGGATATCTTAATGGAATCCCAATCAGATACACCAACTTCTGATGATTCTTTCGATGACAATGATTCTGCAGATGGTGATTCAGAGGTAATTCTTCACAAACAACATATAAACCAGGAGTTAGAAACTGTGACAAAAGTAACAAAGACAAGCATCATGAATGCTCATTTTGCCATATGCCCGATTTATCAAAAAATTTATTCCATGACTCCTATTCTTCTCTTTCTGAATCAGGCATATGCAGATGAGACTCAAAGCTCAATGGAAGCTGCAAGAATAAAAGCAGATCAAGGACGGATGGAAATTTCTGATCAGTTTGGTCCATAATCATTATAGACTATCATCTTTGTTTGATATTTAAAATCCTGGCATAGAGAGCTTTATAACAGAATTATTCTTATGTTTCTAAATTCAATACAGGAGGTTCCAGAACTCTTGCTGCATATCAACATCTTTCCCACCACTGCATGAAGAAATCAATGAAGCAAATATCAAGAAGTTATTTTCTGGCAGATTTTCCAGGTCCCTCAATGATTTAAATCTATCGATTTTGGAACTTGGAGTTGAGAAATCACATACCCTCTGGAGTTGCCATGCCCAAGAAGAGACAACTTGGAGGAGATTAGAGCCAGATGACTTCCAGATATTGGATTGTCTAGCAGCTACATCTCTGCAGAATTATATGTTCGCACAGATGGAGCACAACCAAGGAAATGGTGCAAGAAAAAAACATAACTCAAGCAGGCGAAAGAACTTACATGAAGTTTGTTTACATCCAGAAAAAGATTCCCATGGAGAACTATTGAGGGCACTTGACAAAGCAATTTCAAAATTATGGTTTTCAGAAGGACAAGGAAAATATGATGAAGATTCGTCTGTGGAAGTTACAACCATATATGAAATGCTGACCAATAAAACAGGGGTAAAATACACTCTTTTAAAGGATGCCATACTGGATCAACTGCTGAGTTCTATTTCAACTTCCAAAAAAGAGGGAATCGTGAGGGCATCAGTGTCTATTCTCTTGACTATCATTGCAGGGAACAAGTCAGTTATAGATGACATCAAGAAGAAGGGTTTACAGTTGGGCCATTTGGCAAATGCTCTAAAAAGAAATGTGTATGAGGCTGCTACTCTTATCTACTTAATAAATCCTTCTCCCACAGAAATTAAAACTTTAGAACTTTTACCAACACTGATGAATGTTGTGTGCACTTCAAACAATTATGCGGGTGGCCCAGCATCACTTCCGACACCTCCTGCAGCATCATTGATGATTATTGAAGCATTAATAGCTGCATTTGACTATGCTACAAATAGCATGCATTTGGCTGAAATCAGTTCACCCCAAGTTCTTTCAGGACTCCTGGATGTTGCAAGAAATAATAATCTGGAAGAGCTTATCCCGTTGGCCACTATTCTTGTAAAATGTATGCAGTTTGACGGACAATGCAGAAACTATATATCACAATTTACTCCTATGGCTCCATTTATCTATCTCCTAAGAAGTAACAAGAGGCGTGTCAAGCTCATTGCGCTTGAATTCTTTCATGAAATCCTTCGCATGCCGCGGTATGAGTAATGGCTTTAGTCTCATCACTTCACATTTATTTAATGTATACTTTCAGAGACAAATCATAGAACACAAAAGCCTACTTGTACTGTGACAAGAAGAGCTCAGTGTTCCTCCTTACAGCATATGAACCAATTTCCTTGAGATTTCACTGCCACTGTTATACCTAAAATAACCTCTTCAAGTGGATGTGATTATTACTTTATTAGTGAACTAGAATGAATTTAGTCACATACATAAAAAAGGCTTCAAATTTTAATGCATCTCTTCTCCTTGTGAGAATATTAGATGGTACATTGTTTAATAATTTTTTCAGAATCCGAAGTTGCAAAAATTCTCAGCACAAGATCCCATTCTTATGATGGTCTTCTGACATTCATTTCTGATTTCTGTCAGGTCATCGGCAATTAGTGTCTTGCAGCAGATGAAAAAAGAAGGAAGTATTAATATTATGCACATATTACTGCCCTGCCTCCAACAATCACAAGCTGAGCACCAACTTCTGGCAGCAAATTTGTTGCTTCAACTAGACCAGCTGGTATGTTTAATATTTTAAAAATCATAGTATTTTTATAGGTTACAGATGATGAATTTGTCCTTATCAAATTATGGGATCCTTAGGAAAATCCTTTTATTTATCTAAGTTCAATCTGTAGACTTCAGCATACTAGCTTTGGTTCTTTAAATAGTCATTTATCTCAACAAGAAAAACAAAATTGTAAAACTCAAAGCATTGGAGATTACTAAGATCATAACAATTAATATTAGAAACTATAACCTTGAAGTGAAAATCATGTTGATAATCAACCTAGCAAAATATTTTCCAGCAAAGGATCTACTTCATGTGCAGTGATACTAAAAACAACCACAGGATGAGTGAAATAAGCAGACTTACGTTTGGCTTCTACAGCTATAACTTACGTATTGAAGTGTTTGATACAACAACCGAAAGAAAAGAAATAGATCCATATTTTGGGTTAAGGAGACATAAAAATGTGGCATACTTTGTCAATAGCAATATAAGGAAATAAGATTACATTACACCATGTATGCAGTATTCTAGAATAAATATTAGGAGAACAAGATTTAACTAACAGTAACAAACGATGAATACTGGCAGGAAGACTCATCTGGCAGAAGCATGTTTAGAGAAGAGGCTATGGAGGTCCTCCTTGAGTCAATGGTGTGTGAAGAGAACTCTGCTACACAGATATTATCTGCATTCATTTTGTCAAATCTTGGTGGAACCTATTCTTGGACAGGAGAACCATATACAGTAGCATGGTTGGTAAAGAAAGCAGGTCTGACCTCATTGTACCACAGGAATATGATAAGAAACTTTGACTGGTTAGATCAAAGCCTACAGGTGAGAAAGGGTGAAAACTTCAGATGTGCAGTTCATAACTACTATCTATAGCATTGCCTTAGTAACAAATTAAAAATTATACAGATGACAAAGAAATGGCATTTACTTGCAGGATACTGGCACTGACACTTGGTGCAGCAAGATTGGAAGAAGCATCATCAAAGGTGGAATTCCTCTTTTCCATGCTTTGGAGAAGGGTCTAAAGAGCAAGGTAAGGAGGGTTTCTCGGGACTGTCTCACAGCTATTGCATGGCTTGGCTATGAAATTGCAACGACCCCAAATGAGCTGAGATATTCTGCGTGTGAGATCTTATTGAGTGGAATTGAGCAATTTTTGCACCCTGGATTGGATCTTGAAGAAAGACTTCTAGCATGTCTATGCATTTATAACTATACATCTGGTAAAGGTAATGCATACTTTAAAAATTATCCAAGTAAAAGCTGTGATACATGAACACAAAGAACAAAGAATAAATAAATAAGAATGATAAATCTGTTGCAAGTTGGAACTTGACCCTGGGTGCCTAGCATCAATCATTGAATATATTAACAGTGATTATATATATGCTTAAATATGATTTTCTCTATTCATGTTGGTGACAACCCCAACATTTCTGTAATGAGTTATTTTGATTTTCTGCGTAAGATTCCTTAATCAGCATCTTGAATGCCATGGAAAACAAAATAGAATAGTTAAATTTCATAGATTGTCCTGCGAAAATCCCTGATATCAGAAAATATGCAAAAAAAACAGCCAGAGAAGAAAATGTAGAATTCATTGCTAAAATAGAAATGCTACCAGCTCTTCATTAATTGATGTAAGAGGCTTGTGCATGATAAACTTGACTGAATAGCTAGATACCTAATCTCACCGAGTAAATCATAAGCCCTGATGCAGTGAGACTAAACCATTGTTTTGTAACCTATTTAGGATCATGAGTGAACAGAGTAGTGAACCATGCAGTTTCCATAGATGGATTTTCTATGTGCAGGAATGCAAAAGCTAATACATTTCTCAGAAGGAGTTCGGGAATCACTGGGACGCCTTTCAAACATAACCTGGATGGCAGAGGAGTTACTGAAAATAGCTGATTATTTCCTGCCCTATAAATCGGTAAGTCATCCAGCACAATTCAAGTTTCAATCTGCTTTGATTTTTTTTTTTTTCTTTTTAAGCAGGAGTCCTTTATGCCTTCAATTTCATTGTCAAATTTGTCCAGATGTAAAGCACCATTTTCTTTTCCTTTATTAACTACAGAAATGCCTTAGCCCTCCTACATGAATCCTGTTAGAATCAACATTATGCATAAGAATTTATGCATAAGGGATTTCACAAGTTGTAGAAGGGCCACTAACAGGTCCAACCCTCCTTTTTCCCAGAAATGGTATCATCTATGCAATTGTAACACTCATTTTATGTGGTACCTTGCCTCCCAATCATGAATCTTTTTTCAAATATCCAACCATACTGGTGAAGACTATCACTTTCAGAAGGATGCATGTGTTCAAATGAGGAAACTGAGCCGTAGAACAACGATTAATCCTCCTATCATATGCATGTTTAACTAAGAATGAATAAAGCCACCAATGTTAGGAGTAGAGAAAAGGAGAGATGTCAGATGTGTCAACTCCAATAACAAGGAGCAGACACATCTTAATGGGTGATGATACTAAATTGCCACTAGTTAGAGAAAATAGGTATCCAACATAGCAATATAAACTAATGCAGTTGCTCAAACAAAAACAAAAAAAAAAAACAAAAAACAAAAAACAAAAAAACAAAAACAAGAAAAGAGAAATAGTCAAACAGGTATATCTAAAAAAGCTATAACTTGACAGCCAAATTGACATGTGGCAGAAAGTAAAGGTCAATTTGTGTTATGCATCTAGTAATTTTGACATGAGATGGCCAATATGATAGCATGTCAGTAATATCTTAATGTATCTGTTAATTACATTCAATTTCAACCACCGGTGACAAATATTCATTTACTGTCTTGCCCATTTTGTTGTGATGGTAAGAGCAGCATATATCTTGTGTTCACACACAAATTCTGGAGATGGGTCGCAAATGCAGTGGAGCTGTAACTGCTCTCATCTACTACAGGGGACAACTTTGCAGTGGATACTCTGATGGTTCAATTAAGGTATGAGACAGTATCATGCACTTCATACTTAAGAATCCTGTTTTTGGTCATTGTAGGCTAATAACTTAAACGTAATGTTTCTTGGCATTGAAAATGGTAAGAAAACTAATTCTAGAGCTTGGGCTTACTTGATAAGTAATATAGACATGAGGCATTAACTGCAAGAAGCCCCACACCTGAAATGAAAGGGAAATCTGTAACTGTGAGAAAAACAGTGAAAAACTTACAACCTGTTTGTGAATTGAATAGGTGTGGGACATCAAGGGGCAATCAGCCACTCTAGTATTGGATATTAAGGAGCACAGAAAGGCTGTGACATGTTTTTCACATTTTGAACCAGGGGACAGCCTTCTAAGTGGATCTGCTGATAAAACCATCAGAGTACATAAAACATTTAACATTACTGATCCCTTTCTTTTTTCTAATTGGGTGAATGAAAAAAAAGAACCAAACTAACTTTCGAACTGCGCTATTCTTCCTTCTACAGGTCTGGCAAATGGTCAAAAGGAAAATGGAATGCACTGAAGTAATATCAACGAAGGAACCAGTTCAGAATCTAGATACTCATGGCCAACTGATTTTTACAGTTACCCATGGCCATGGAGTGAAGGTAGTAGAAATAATAATGCCAAATTCTTTGATCTGTCACTAAATATTCAGGAGATGGTCATATTATGCTGTCTTTCAATATGTGTGTGTGTGCAATTATGTATATGCAGATATTCAAGAATAATGACACTGTGATGGAAATATCAAAGCTTTAACCCACCAGCAGATCAGTTTTCAGGTCATCAGCATAAAATTAATAAATGATATGTTTTTCAGGTGTTTGATGCATCACGAAAAGTCAAAGACATTTGCAAGAGTAAACATGTGAAATGCGTAAGGGTGGTTCAAGGAAGGCTTTATATAGGTTGCATGGATTCAAGCATACAGGTTGGTTTAAGGGTCTTGTCTGACACAAAACTCTCACACCAATCAAATCCATAACTGATTCATCACTGTATCTAGGAGGTAGTCATAACAAGAGCTCGTGAGCAAGAGATCAGAGCACCAGCAAAGAGTTGGAGGATGCAAAACAGGCCCATCAATTCAATTGTCGTGTACAAAGATTGGCTTTATAGTGCAAGTGATATTGTTGAGGGTTCAAATTTCAAGGTAAGAACTCTTAATTATGAATGCACAGACTTTGACAGAACTTTTTCAAATTGGAGGAATGGTGCAGGAATGGAAAAGGCACAGCAAGCCTCAGATGTCCATGGTACCTGATAAAGGAGCAAGTGTGCTTGCAATGGGAATTGTAGAAGACTTCATATACTTAAACTGCAGCTCATCAACAAGTATCCTTCAGGTGATTGATTTATTTATCCATTGAGAGGCTACAATTGGTAATATTGATCCAGGGTAGGCAGGGACCTGGTTACATTAACAAAATTATATGTTTACAATTATGCACAGATTTTTATCACTAGTACCTAAACCAGTAGGTTACATTTCTCCCATGTTGTTGAACATCTTTGTCTATCGGTTACTAATATACAATGCGGAACCAGATATGGTTGAGGGGGACACAGCAGAAAGCAGGGAGGTTATCAGCAGGCAGCAGAATAACAAGCCTCCTCACTGCCAATGACATTGTCCTATGTGGCACCGAAATGGGGCTAATCAAGGTGTGTGTGCATTTGACCCAATTAGTCCTAGCATTCTGCACTCTAGCTTGTTCAATTCTTTGATAATCCTCACCCCAATCCCACCATTGACAGGGCTGGATCCCACTCTAGCAGAGCACCCAGTATTTCTTTCACATTCTTCATCCAAAGTTGAAAGAGAAAATGTTGGTAAAGGGGCATTTGCTTGATTTGGGTCACTACACCATGTAAAAAGCTGGTATAGAAACATAAAGGAGGAAGAGGATGTGAAGCATAATATGATTGATGGCAATAACAATGTTCCAGTTGAAGAATATCACTATGTAAAAATATTTCCATACCACACTTGTTGAATATCAATAAAATATCTGCTATTCCTCTCCAAGCAAATTGAAGTTCGAACTTTGACATTAATAGCAAACCAGAAAAACAGGAAAACCCATGAAATTTCAGCGCTGGAATCTGGTAAGTATGAAACATGAAAGAAAGAGGATAATGAGAAAGCATATTCTGAAAACTTCTTATGAATTGGGAACTTCGTCTCTTTACTGGTTACTACTGGATTTCCAATGTGCAGAGCATAAGTTAGAGATAACCCGGTTCACTTGTGTTGTTGCATTTTACCAGGATTAGAAAACACTTACGTTAGATTATCGACCTTCATTTTTTTCCCCCTTATTTTCTTTGTTCCGTTCTTTTTCTCAAACTTTTCACAATCAAAATCAAGATTTTTAAGAAAAGAAGAAAAAGGAATGTTAGCAGGGGCGGGGGCGGAGCCGGCTAATGCTGAGGGAGCAAGTGCCCCCACAAATTTGAACCTTTGTTTACGAGGATCTGAACCTTTGTCCTTGTGGTTACAGAAAACCTTGCTTACCACACCTATACAACTGATTTCTACTCATTTTTTACCTCTCGGAAGATAAATTATTATTCTTAGCCCTCCGAAAATTTTGAACCCATTTACGACTACATATAGGGTGTTTAAACAAAGCTCATCCTATTTTCTTATTGTGCAGTTTCATTTTCCTTTCCCTTTTTCAACTTTAACAAACATCCGATATTTTAGCAATAAAAAATTATCTGTTATTGAAAAATTAGATCCCGCATGATACTTTGACATCCCTTATTTTTTTAAATTTGAAACCTATTCAAACTCCACATAAAAAAACCAGAGGAAAATTGGGATAAGATATTTTAAGATGAACATCTTTGATAAAAATATATAAAAGACATTTTCTAAATATTCTTGAAAAAATATGTAAAAGCCTCTCTAAATTAATCACAAATGGAGACTTGTGACCCGACTATCACAAAAAAGTTGTGAAAAGAAATAAATTATTCAACTTTTACTATCAAGAGAAAAATCTTTTTAATTTTTTATTTATTTAATATTCGTAATATATATATATATATATATATATATAATTTAAATATAAAAAAAATTATTGTATAATAAATACATCACCACACTTTATCAAAAAAGCGCAACAAGATTAAAAATTAAAAATCCTAGGCAATTTAGACTCTAAAAAAATTATATTAAAAAATAATTCAAAATCTAGGAAGTTACTTCTGATGTTGAAATTATTTTTAAAAACTATAATTTAAAGTTTTCTCTTGAAAAATTATATTTAAAAATGTTTTTTAGAACTGTACTATTGTTTTAAAAAAAAAAAAAAATCCTGGCTTCATTTACTTTTGGACAAACAGCCGTATCAAATTCAAGCACGCTAGGTCTTCATGCGAACCACGTGCCACGTTTGGAACGCGGCTGGCGTCAAAAGCAGAAGGCGTGTAAAATTCAAATTTTTATGCGTCCGGTCACAAAAAAGGTTAAAAGACCCTCGGCTCGTAACCACATACAAGGAAGGAGAAAAAAACGGAAGGGAAGAGAAAAATGGCTGAAACGAACACCCTGGCATCTATCAGAAAATGGATCGTGGAGCACAAGCTTCGCTCTGTTGGTAAGCTTGTTTCAGATCTCATCTTTTCATCTCACTTTCTTATTCCAAAATTTTCATTATTATTATCAGCGTTATTATTATTTTATTTTTTTAGGGTTTTGTTTTGGTTGTGATGTTTTTTATTTAAATTTTGAAATGTTGAAGGGTGTTTGTGGCTGAGCGGCATAGCGGGTTCGATCGCCTACAATTGGTCTCAACCCAACATGAAAACCAGCGTTAAGATCATTCATGCCAGGTACTCAGAATTTATTATTATTATTATTCTTAAATCATGGTCGTGCTGTGCTGTTTAGGTTCTATGTGATTTAAAAATTTTTCAATTGATTTGTGGAGAAGAAAATGGGTAATGCTTTTTTGGGTTGCTCTGTTGAGGAAAGAAAAAAATTTATGAGAACCCAGATGAGGATTTGTGATTCATAAATGTATTTGGCTTGGTATTAGCCAGATTGTCTAATTTTCAGAATCATTGGTTGAGGGCTTTTCTGTAATCTTTATATCTAAACATGCTATAAAAAAACATTAAATAGCAATTAGATCATAAACGGAATTATAAACTGATCGGAAAACATACCTCCCGCCATTGCCATTCTACAGGTTAAAATGGGTTATGCTATTTTCGGGTTTCAGGTGCTTCTAAACCTTCACAATCTCCACTTAGATGGTGTTTTTGAAAACTGAAAAGAGATTGCAGGCTTAGGGTACCCTCCCGTTAGTGTTCTGCCTCGTTTTAAAAGACTCTCTCCATCACTGAGTTTATGGAACGTGCACAGAACATGGGGTAGTGATGCGAACATGGTTTGGAGCATGAATCCTCGTTCCTAAATTGATGGAATGATGTGGACCACATTCCGAATCACGTCTTCGGTTTATTACCGAAGATGCAGGAGAAATAAAATCCCAACATTTTCATGTTGTCATCGTTTGAAGATAAATAAGATTGGAAATAGTATCTATAATGGTGCCAACCTTCAATGCTAACGTGTCTGCCTTGATGGTTTTAAGGCTCGCTTTGGATCATGGAAAACGACGGAAAATGGTGGGAAGGAAAATAAAATAAAATAAAATAAAGGTTTAGGCTTGATTTTTTTTTTTCTCCTGCCCTTCTTCGATGTATTCCTAATGAAGAATTTGTATTTAAAAATGGTATAAGTTTTTAAATCATTTCTCTTTGTTTTGTGTTCCGTCTTATTTCCATGATTAAGGGAAAGAGGGAACTTGAGGTTGCTTCCTATTCTTCTTTCCTCTTCCTGCTACTTTCAACATCCAAATGGAGATTAGATGTGATCTTATCCATAAAAGAGCCAATAGAATGGATGATGCGATTGTTAAGAGAGTTCTTCCCTGATTTGGTTCCAGAATTTTGTGATAAACTTTATTATTATTTATAGAGATAAAATTTGGGGTGCAGTGTTATCCAGATATGAATATTTATTTCTTTCCTGGAGATACCACTCCCCAACAACAAAAGCACCTTTACTTCTCTTCTTCTCCAAATAGATGCCTGTGTAAGGTCACCACTAGGCACATAGTTGGTATCGTCACAACCAATCTACCACCTGCAATAGGACTTAGTAGATACCAATGAGTTAGAACCCAACATGAATGGAGCCAAAACCTGGGCTTATATACTGGAAACACTGTCTATAATAAGTATTGATGTTTATATTTCAAAGCCTTGTGATTCTGAAGATGCACAATTCCAATGACAAACTAGATCGAGGCACAGGTAGCATTTGATAAAACTTAATACTTAATGTTTAATAACTTAAGATGACTTTGAGTTAAATCATGTTTAAGTTATTTAGTCATATTAAGTTATTAAGTTAATTTACTAAAATTCATTTTTAACTTTTAAGTTGAAATATTAAGTTATTTTACTAAACATATTTAATATGCTTAATAACTTAAGTCATTCAATTGATAACCAAACACCCACTTAGTATTGGGAAATCAAAAACAAGTTCGGACAGAGATTGTGGCTAATCAAGTGGATTTGCAGTTTCAAATATTAAAGTAGCGAAGGCAGCAAAGGAGACTTTTGGTTTTTTCCATGCCACACAACCAAAATGTGGCATGAAGCATAATGTCAAGTAACCTGGATTAACTTGCTGTCATATTGTATCAAGAAAAGATGGTAATTGTGTGATATATATGCTATGGGAACCCAAATAGATATTTATAATCTCCAAATGACTTCGGGAACTAATGATCAGTTATCCTGTATGCAAGAGCTTTTCAAGCAAGTGAACCCTATGGAGAAGAAAAGCAGGAAGTTTGTCCAAACCAGCTGTTAATGTTAAGCCATAGACAGATCATTATTTTTATGCTTTGCCTTTTAACTTTGTTCTCCAGTGGGCAGGTTTGATTAAAAAAATGCTGGGGATACTTGTGGCAGGTTTTCCATGCTCATGTTAGACCTAATTCATTTAATTCTTATAAACATTCCATTCACTGTATTCATTAAGAAGTTTCTGATGAGCATGTGTGTTTGGTTTTAATATGTGCTGAGCTGATTCACTCAACTCTAGGTTTTATTTTTCTGGTCAAGTACTGGAAAAGGGTATAAATTGTCAGTTGGTGACCCTTTCTTTTGCTGAAACCATCAATCTCATCATTACATTGTCAGTGTTGTTCTGATTGATCTTATTTCTTCCGGTCAGGAGTTCATCTCACTTCATCTTCTTACTGCCATTGATTCCCCTCCTGGTTCTTTACATACTATGCAACATTCAGTAGTCACTTCATCTGCTTGAGTTTTGGGAATTTCTTTGTCAGGGAAAAAAATGCATGAAGCCCTATCTTTTTAAGAGTTTAATAACAATGTTTAATGCCGCCCTTTTATTCTCCTCGATTATGGAGTGAACAATGAATTTTATAAAAAAATACATGAACTTATTAGCTTACTCTTATTATAGGCTGCACGCACAGGCACTTACCCTGGCTGCATTGGCTGGGGCTGCAGTTGTCGAGTACTATGATCACAAAAGCGGGATAAAGGCTGATCGGTATGCAAAGTTCCTTGATATGGACACCCCTGCACACAAAGATTGAAGGAAGGACCTCATTGAGCTTACACAAATGCCGTTGACACGCATGTTTTTTTTTTTTTTTTTAATGCAGTTGCCCCAACACTTAAAGGAATTCATGTATGTTATAGTTGGTAGGCATGCTTCAATTCTTTGAGAAGATGATGAGTTTTATGTCAGGGTTTTGGCAGTATGTTATTGCATAAGCAATTGGGGAAAGTTAGAGTAGGAAAATAAAAATGTGGATGGTAGTATGGGGCATGAGCTACTGGACACTTACACTCATTATTACCCATATCAATTAACAGTGATCACTCAATTTGGAGATTCAACTATTTGCTACGGACTTTTTATCTGTTTGCCTTCCACAGCATTGCATTACAGTTTAATGTTACAAAGGTATGAAATATATGCGATTCCCCATCTTCCCACCTCAAAGATGGTTGTGCAAGTCAAATGTTAATCATCTGGAATTGTGATATTCTCATTTCTTTGCTGATGACAGGGTTTGGAGCTATGAAGGGTTTTTTCTTTTTGGTTTTAATAATAATTGCTTGCAGCATAGAATTGGGATGTAAAGATCGAATTTATTAAATTCATGCGAAGCGTAAAAGCGTGAGATGGGGAATGCAGAGTGCACCTTTGAGAGAAGGGACACTCTTAAACTCGGGACAGACTCTATTATTAATTTACTATCCACCCTGTAATTAAATTAGGGTTTTTGGTTTTTTTTTATAACTAAATGATAAGAAAAAATAAAATTAGAATTTTTTGGTTTTTTTATAATTAAATGAAAATAAAAGGGGAATTGAAAGTTCAAAGTTTTAGACTTAAGTACTGAGTTGTTGGCGACTCCTGTTATTTTAATTATTTTAGGTGGCCTAAAATATATTATTATTATTATTTTAATTATTTTATTCAAGAGTTTTGTGTAGTTATAGGCTTATAGCTCGCCTAAAATATATTTCAATTATTTTATATGGGAACGGTATATTATACAAACCTTTTTTTGGTTTATTTTGGCGGAAATTCGAACTCTTTTTTTATAATAATCTAGAATGGTAATTTATATTTAGGACTTAGTAAAACTGTTTTTTTATTAGCCTGCTAATGAAAATATTGAAGAAAAAAATTAAATTGGTGAGAAATGTGTTTTTTTCCTAATTAAATTGGTAATTTGGTTTTTTTTTTTCCTTTTTTGCTTAATGTTAATTCCTCCTTTTAAAAAAAAATATTTTTCATTACCATTTTCCCTTTTTTTAATACTTTTTGAAAGTTTGGTTTTTTTATTTTTTTTAAAGAAAATGTGGAGAAAAAGGAGAGGAAAAATAAACTATTGATTTAAAATTAATAAAATAATATTTTATTCTACTTCAAACTCATTTTATTGATTTAAAATATAAGGTAAATAATTTATATGTAAGGTTATTTGGATATGGGTAATTTTACTAAGAAATAACTCAGTTTGAACATTTTTAACCTTCTTTATTTTGTCTGTTTTTAAAATTATCATATTCTCATTTAATTTATTGATTCCATCCTATAGCACATTTATCCCTGCAATTTTTTATTTTTTTAAATATTTTGCATCCATTTTACTTTTTTTTCTTCTCTTTTATATCTCAAGCAACTCATTCTTGTTTCCATTTCAATATATTTATTTGGATTCAGCTTTATTTAATACAAATTTAACAAATGTTAATTTCTCACTAAGGATGTTCATTTGAATGGTATTGAATTAAGTTTGGTTAATAAAAATCTTAATTAAGGTTAAGTTCTTCGACATATTTGAACTATAAGTTTTATTTACAAATAATTTAATTAAGATTAAGTTCTCATTTGAGTTACAAAGAATTTAATTATAATGACTTTAACTATGTCATTGTTAAAATTTATTTAGAAATAACTTTATCCGGGTTAAAGTTTTCATTTTGCCTAAAAAAACTTAATTAAGATCAAGTTTTTAATGAAAATGTTCATTTGAAATAAAATATTGTATCTTATCTAAAATAAAATGTGAGGTTGCAAAACTCATTTTCACATTTTAGGAGTTTAAACAAATTTTATTTTATTTTTTAAAAAAACTAAAATCTCACCACAAAAAGCTTCAACTAAAATTCCAAAAGAAAACACCCAAAAACCCCAATAAAAAATAATTGTAAAATATCTCAACTGTTGGGGTGCAACAATAGCACTCTTAAGCCCTATAATAATTTACCAAAATAATGTTTCTCAAAAGGTATGATGTTGAATTTTATAAAAAAGTCTGATTTACTCTCACTAAATACCAATTAGTTTTTCATTGTGAGATGATTAAAGCTCAATTCAAAATCAACTAAAAACAAGATAAAAAAAAACCTTAGCTAATATCCCATAAAAATAAAAAATTCATAATAGAATCTTACTACAAAAAACCTTAACCAAATTCCCAACATAAAACATCCATGAATAACCTCTAGAAATATTGTAAATGCTCCTTAAGGAAAAAAAAAATTGTATTGTTGAAGTTTAAATATAATTGCATATTAGTTTTCTTTATTGTTTTAATACTTAATATAAATAAAATATTATAAAATAAACAATTTAATATTTAACACTATTAAACATTAAAATTCTATTTTAGAATTAAGTAAAAAAATAAACATCATCTTAATTATTAACTAATCGAGTATCCTTAATAAAAAAATTTACTTTTGTGAAACTTGTAATAAATAAAATTTGATCCACATAAATCATTTAAATGAAAATAATGAATTGTTTGAGATAAAATAGTTATAAAACGTAGACAAATAATATAAAGATAAATAAAATAAATACAAATAAAAGTATTCTAATGAATCATTTCCCAATAAAATTAAGGATTATTTAATTAAAAATAAATAAAAAATCTAAATTTAGAAATCCAAAACCTTATATATATATATTTAATCTTTTTGATAAAAAGGGTCTCATTATTTTTATTATAAATGTAATATTTTTTTTTAAGAAACTAAATGTAAATTATAGAAATAGTGAAAGAGATTTATGTAAAAAATTAGTTTATTTTATTTTATTTTAACTAATTAATTCTAAAATTAAAAAAGAAGATTATTTTCACGATTTGATAGTTGTTTTCCCCAATGTGTCAAAATAACCTTATACGTTTTTAAATAATTTATTAATCTATAAGTTTTTAATTAAGATTAATAAAGTAATTTATACATGTATAAGTTTCTAATTAATAAAATTTTATTTTATTTTTATATTTTCATCGTAAAAACGAAGACGAGAAAATAATTTTTCTTGACATAAAAATAAAATTTTTATTTATTCAGGGTACATGGGCGCGTAGGTGTGTCACCGTGTGTGTAAGTCTGCTCTGGTGGCGGTGGAAAGAAGACGATGCCAGGTCCGACGGTAGAGATGGAGCCAGTGGAGCCACAGTCTCTGAAGAAGCTCAGTTTCAAATCCCTAAAGCGAGCTCTCGATCTCTTCTCTCCAATCCATGGTCACTTTGCTCCTCCCGATCCCGAAAGGTCTCTCTTTCTTTTCTTCTCGTTTGTTCTCTTAAAAACCCTAATTTATCTCTTTTCGTGTTGTGCCTTATGCTTCGACGTAATTGAAGCTTTTTTTTATTTTTTTTATGGTGCAGTAAGAAGATACGGCTGAGCCATAAGGTGGTGAATATTTCTTTTATTTTTTTTATTTTTTTATTTTTAAAGCAGTGTTAAGGTTGATGATTTGATCGGTTCTCGTGATTTTGTTTTCTTTGATAAAAATTTATATTATTGAAATTTTTGTAGAAGATGAAAACTGGCATAAACAGTGTTCATTTGAACCTTTAGTTTCTCTCGATGTGTATTTGCCTATGTCAAAATATTGATAGTGTTATTGTTTAGGGCTCCATTCATGAAGCAATTGTGTTTTTATCATTTTGATTGGAAATGCAATTCAATTTACAGATTCAGCTAGAATATGGAGGCATCAAAAGTGCTACGAACCCTAATCAAGCCAATTCTACCCAACCAGATGGCAATAGTCAAGCCTCAGCTCCTTCTAATGCCCTTGCTCTTCCCGGTATCTTGTTTTTTCCTTTCTAGGCTTCTAATACTATGACTAATGGCTTTGAATCATACAGGAATTCTTTCATATGTACAATTGTATATCAATATATTTAATGCTAGAAATTCTTGTTAAGTATCAGACAGAAACATAAAATTTGCCCTAGTTCCATTTTAAAGTGTTAACAAGTGAAAAACACTGATGTTGATTCTTAAGTAGGTTCTATTGCTTTCAACTTGAGGTGGTTGAAACTTTTGGTGGTAGTTTGGGCAAATTGAACCATAATGTCTTGCAGGCTGATGACAGTTTAGCATTGGAGAAGAATTGCTTCTTTTGATGGAGCCAAAATCTTGTTGCTTTTGGGTTTGGAAATAGAGGCTGTTGGACAGGTTACAGGATCAATTATATATAAAACTGAGTTATATCTTGATTATTGGCTTAGGATTTTCTCTGTAATTGGCTATGGAAGAGTGATTGTCCAAACTAGTGACGCAGTGGGGTAAAAGGCATCTATTTTAGGGATGAAATTGGTTTTGGACTGATATATATTTGCCTTGTAGTGTGCCTAAAAACATATTTCTCTGGTTTCTTATTTTTTTTCCTTGGGATTCCCTTTTTTGGTTATGCAGGTACTGAAAATTCTAAGGATCCACAGACAGGGGGAACTCAAAATGCTTTAGTTGTCGGTCCATCAGTGCAACAAAAGGGATTGTATGTATATTCATTTTCGTGGCAGCTGTTTTAGGGGGTTTTTCAACCACAGTTCTGCTTCTTTCTTATTTGTTACATTCCCTTCCTGGCATCTCTTATTTTGCTCTTATAACTGATATTAAAATCCCCTACACTTGCCATAGGGTCACTGGTGGAGCCAGAAATGTAAGGTTGAGGTTTGCATAATAGAAAAATTTTGTTTCAAGGGGGGCAATATGATACAAAGACGTAAATTTGGCTTAGTTATTAAGTGAATTTGGTTTTTGAAGGGGGTGGGGGGGCAGTACTTGCCTCCGCTGGGAATATGCTGGCTCCGCCAGTGCATAGGGGTGGGTTTAGAGATGGATTTCCTGGAATACCCCTAAACTTTGACCAAGAAGAGATTCATTGTTACCTTAATTGTATATGGGGCACTCAAAATCTGAATGCCAGAAGGTTGATATTGATTAAGGACTAATCTCATATTCCAGAGGCATAAAGACCATTGTTTTCTAATTTTTTGTGTGTCATTTCATGTATGGGGGGAACCTTTGCTATTGGACTGCATTGGAGCTCATGGATACTTGTTTCTAATTTTTTGTGTGTCATTTCATGTATGCGGGAAACCTTTGCTATTGGACTGCATTGGTGCTCATGGATATTATTATTTTTTTTTTTCCAGAAATGATGTCGGTCATCTGGGTAAAAGCACTGCAGTTGTTTCCTCTTCTGGGCCATCTGAAAGGTTCTTGATGTTTTCTTTCCTTATTTCCTTTGGCCCCTTTGAGTTACGTCAATTATTCTTCTATTCAGGCAAATACTTATGTTTATTAATTTACTTCTTGTGTAATGACTGAGATTAAACATGCAATAAGTTTATGTTATTGTTTTAGAATTTTTAAACGGCTGCTTGGATCAATGCAGGGCTAGAAAAAAGGAAGTTTGATACAGCTAAA
Source organism: Vitis vinifera (assembly GCF_030704535.1). NCBI lineage: Eukaryota > Viridiplantae > Streptophyta > Magnoliopsida > Vitales > Vitaceae > Vitis > Vitis vinifera. The sequence continues at coordinate 93,093 of NC_081809.1, forward strand.
AAATTAAATTGTTTTTGAAGTAGAAACATGTCTTGCTCTAATATTTCAATATTTTTCAGTCCTACATTGATTTGATTTCATATGACACGTACAGGACTGACTGATGGCATACTATAATATGGAATTTTGCTATATTTTTATCATTTTTATGCATTCATAATCCCATGTGGGTTATTCACATTCAACTTATTAGTTTGTAAACTATGCTTTCAAGGTGCCCTTAAAGTTCTCTTTGAGATCCCATTAGACAATTGCGTTCACTCACTGGAACATTTTAGGTTCTGATATATATTCTGCATATTTTCCATCATTTTACATTTATTCTCCAGTTGAAATCTTTGAAAAAATTGTAGGTTTTGGCTTAAAAGCTCTCTGTTTTCTAGGAACCTATCAACTTCAGCTATCATGGAAAGAATCCCAAGCAAATGGCCACGTCCTGTATGGCGTCCTCCATGGAGAAATTACAGGGTAAGAGTTTTTTATTGGTGACTGGGTTGGAAGTATTGTGTTGTTTATTTTGTCATTTAAGTTAAATTTGGTTTTCCTTTTTGTAATAACAATAATAAGATGTTTTCCTTGTTTTATCACGTTATGTGGTAATTGTTTACAACATTTTTTATTCTCTGCTCCTTCATGGTGTTTAATTGTCTATCAGTTGCCATGTGGCAAGATTGTGAGTCCTGAAGCCTTTTGCTCTTCCTAGCCCTGTCCTTGGGTCATTGACTTTGTTTAAAACCGAGTCATTTGTGCCATGATTTTCAATTAAAGTACACATGCAAACTTTTACCAGTTCGCTTGAAATGCTTACAATTCATCTACCTCCACTTGTTGAGTTATCTCTTTTCCTCAGCCATCATATTAATCCCTCCTTCATCATTGATGAAATCATCTGTTGGCTATATTGGGGACTACATTCCTTGTAGTTTCTGCATTTTTTGACCTTCTTGCCAACATGAACTGTTCTTTGACAGATGGAGGCATGCTCACTGCTATTAACCTCACTTCTCCTACCTGCTGTAGCATAAGCCTCTTCTCTTCCCCTTCCTCCAAATCCCAGTCGCCACCACGAGCTTGCGTCTCCGCTCTCTGCCGTTCCTCTCTCTCCGTTTCCCACCTATAGAGTGATGAGATGAGAGGGGGAAAGAGGTGGTTTGCGATTGAGTCAAAGTTGTTTGAGGTTTCAGTAGAGGAAGTCAGAGGGAAGATACGAGGTACCATTGTGGAAAGAAGTAGAGGTTTATCCTCCTGGATCAGATTTGGGGTGACAAGTTTGAGAAATTTTCTAGAAGGTCTTGAAGAATGCTGCAGGGAGGAAAGGAAAGGAAGGTTAGCAAAAGTGTGGGAGGAAGAGGGTAGAAAGTTTAAAGTGGAAAGATGCGAAAATGGGGCAGGGAGATATATTCTCTGTTCAGTTATTGATGTGGAGTCTAAGAGGTTTTGTTTAGTGGTCCCTGAAGGTAAGGGTTTACCAGGAGGGTGGGCTTTGTTTGCTGAGAAACTATGGGATTTAGGGGTAGTAATGCAAGAGGAAGTAAAGGTGGAAGAAGCCCTACGAGGTGAGTCAAAATCAAAAGGGGTGTTAACTGAAAATAAGGTAGAAAGCTGCAATGAAAAGAAGGAGGTGGGGGAGAAGAAGCTTTTTGTGGATGTGACCAAGAAGCCGGTTGGAAAGCAAGGAGATGCTTTATGGCTTCAAGTAGGAGGGAGAGGATTAAGGAATAGGGAGAAGGGACTGGGCAAGTGCCTTGTTGGTAGTTGGGGTACTGGGTCAGTGGGGGAGCCGGAGTAGCAGACGTTTAGAAAATGGGGGGAACACGTTTGGAACTTAAGAAAAGGATTGAGAGTGCTGAGTATGGGAGGACCTCTCATGATGCTAGAGTTCGAAGATGAGGAAGAAGCAAAGAGAACACTAAAGAGGGGACGTGTAAATTTAAGGACAAAGTGTTGCATTTAGAGAGATAGAGCGTGGAGGCAGGCTGCTTAAAGGCAGGAAGCCAAACAAAGGATGTCTGGGTAAGAGTGGTGGGACTCCCGTTTCATTGCTGAAGTGAAGAAATTTTTAAGAGAATAGGAGACTATTGTGGAGGCTTTGTTGAGACGGATGGAGAAACAAAGAACTACTATCAGCTCTAGTGGGCCAGAATTTTGGTGAAGAACAGGGGGAACTTTTTTCCGGGAACTATGCATTTAGTGGTTGATGAATACTGTTATGCATTACAGTTGTGGTGGGAAAGGCTGCCATGGTTATCTAAGGTGGTGTCGATGAAGAAGATGAAGGGGGGAGAGAAGGAGAAGGCAAGGGAAGAAAGGGAAGTGGGCTCATGCACGGAGAGTAGTAGTAGCAAAGGAAAGGAAATGTGGCGTGTTGCAGAGGTTGAGGGGGTAGATTCAGTCAGAAAAGATGGAGGGGAAGAAAAGCTTGATGGAGACGAGACGGTTGGTAAAGCTGAAACTTTATCAGCTTTGGGGAAGAAGTATGGTGGTAAAGGGAAAGGAGAGGTGGGCTTAAGTGAAGGGGTTATTAGGCCTGAGCAGTGTAAGTCCACGGTTGAAGTCTCTCAAGTCCATCTGGATTGGGCTTTAAAAGTGAGGAAGAAGCTAAGTGGGTTGTGGGACTGCTGGGAAAAGGGGCAGTCCAGCGGAGGGTCGGGGCGGGCCTACAGTGAAGGCCATTCAAGCCCTCCTCGTTTTGGGCCAAATGGGGTGGAGTGTAGGCCCAGTATGGGTCTTTCAGAGGAACAACCAAGTGAAGCTTTGTGGGCTTGCCATTCTTTTAGGCCCACAAAGGAAAGTCGTTTAAAAGAAGCTAAGGCTTCTTTCGGTCGGCCGCTTTCAGTAAACTGGTTTGAAGAGCAGCTCCTGCCTGGCGAGATGGTTGTTGCAGCGGAGAGAAGTGAGAATGGAAGGGCTTCCTGTGCGGACGAGTGGTTGATGGAGGAAAATGCCATGTATTCCACTCTTAAGCCTTCTACGGTTTGCTTGTGGGGGGGATGGGTCTCTTCTTCATCTATTTTCTCGGGGGGGAGGGGGGGAGTTGTGATGGCAATGGAAGAAAGGTGTGAAATCGACACTGTGGTGAAGGAAAGTGAAGGGAGGTTAAACTTTACTCCGTTGAGAGTGTGTTCGGTGGAAGAAAGGGACGATCAGATGGGAGTGGGTATTTCTTTTTTGGTGGAAGAGGGGAGGGACGATAGGGCTGAGAAAGAAGATGATGACGAGGATTCTTGGAGGTATAGTTGTCTGGCAAGATTTTGTCAGTACTTGGGAATGCCTGCGGAGGGCTTTGAAAGAGAAATCTTGCAACTCCTTAACAGAATAAGGGAAAGAAGGGATGTTTCCGAGAGGGTCACCGGAAGAAAGAGGAAAGGCCAGAGACTATCAAAATTTGACTGGGAGTTAAAGAAACTAGAGTAGTCAATGAATTATGGTGGAATAGAAGGGGATCGGGGCCATCAAGAGGCTGTTAGATGAAGTTAAGAATCCTGTCGTGGAATGTAAGGGTGGCAAACGATAGGGAAAAGAGAAAATTAATAAAGGAGGTGATTAAATCACAGAAGGTTGACTTAGTGCGTCTCCAGGAAACAAAAATCCAGGAGATGTCGAATGGTTTGGTCAAAAGCCTCAGGGTTGGAAGATGCTTGGAGTGGGGGGTTTTAAATTCCAGGGGGGCAGCTGGGGGGGTTTTGGTGTTTTGGGATAATAGGATACTGCAATTAGAGGAGATGGAGGTGGGCAAATTTACTATTTCTTGTCGTTTTAAGAACTGAGAGGATGGTTTCTGTTGGTGTTTCTCAAGAGTTTATGGCCCCACGGTGAAAGTCGAGAGAGAAGAACTTTGGAGTGAGTTGGGGCCAATTAGAGGGATATGGAATGAACCTTGGTGCGTAGCAAGAGATTTCAACATGATCAGATTCCTCTCTGAGAGGAGCAGAGGGGGTCGATTGTCCCAAGAGATGAGGAGATTTTCAGAGGTGGTCGAGGAGCTAGATTTAAGGGACTTGCCTCTTCAAGGAGGGAGTTTCACGTGGTGTGGAGGTCTTAATAATCGATCAAAGTCAAGAATTGATCGATTCCTTATTTCTGAGGAGTGGGAATCTCATTTCTAGGGGGTGGTCCAAACTGTTTTGGCTAGGCCGATTTCTAATCATGCCCTGGTTCTTCTAGATGGGGGAGGAATGAGGAGAGGACCCACGCCTTTTAGATTTGAGAATATGTGGCTGAAAAGTGAGGGCTTTAAAGAGGTGCTAAAATAGTGGTGGGAGGGGATTCAAGTGAGCGGATCAACTAGTTTCATCTTGACTAAGAAATTGAAGGCTTTAAAACCTTTGTTTTTTTTGATAAGCAAACACAATTCAATAAAAGAAAAGGCTGAATAGCCCCAACGTATACAGGGTGTATACAAGGCAACAAAGGCCAACCAAGCAAAAAGCCAAAAAACAAACCACCCCTTAACTGGAGGCAAACCACTCCAGGAAATCTATAAGGGAAAGTGGCTCCTCTACCATATACAATTTAGCCCAACCCCAGAAATTACATATAAAAGAATATTTAAACCTCTGAATTGCTAAACCCCCCCTCCCCTTAAAGGCTAATCTATTCCTTTCCAAACCATCCAAAAAATGAATAACGGAATGGAATTTCAGAATTTTTTCCTTTTTTTCCCCACAAAAGCACCCCCCAACTATATAAAACCTCCTTTACAGTATTAGGGAACACCCACTTGACCCCAACTAAACCCAACACTAAGTCCCAAAGCACTCTAGCCACTGTACAATGAATAAGTAAATGATCCACACTTTCCGCTTCGCAAGCACACAAAAAACACCGATTAGGAAGCTGCCAGTCTCTCTTTTGGAGCCTATCAAGAGTCAAAATCTTTTCCCAAGTCGCTTCCCACGCAAAAAACATGATTTTAGTTGGGACTCTTCCCACCCAAATCTTGTTTTTCGGAAAGTTGACCTCCATAGGCCTATCCAGCCAGCTATACGCTTCCTTCACTTTAAACTGCCCACTTCCCCCGCCCTTCCAAGAAATCGAGTCATCCTCCCAAGTTAACCTAAGTCCTCTCAACGCTTGGAGCAACTTGCCTACCATCTCCACCTCCTAGTCATTAAAATCCCTTATAAAACTCAAATTCCAGCCCCCTTCCCCTGCATTCTGGTCCCACAAGTCTTCAACTGTTGCATTTCTATTGGCTGCCAAAATGTAGAGATGCGGAAACCTTTGGGACAGCGCTGCCTCCTCGCACCACACATCAGTCCAGAATTTGATTTTGTTACCTTTCCCCACAATAAACACCATTTTGTCCCAGCACCATCCAACTTCCTTTAAGATCTCCTTCCACACCTCCACCCCACACGCACCCACCGCCTTTTTGGTCTTCCAACCATAATCCTCTTGACCAAACTTAGCCATCAGCACTTGCTTCCAAAGGGCCTCCTTATCCGAAGCGAATCTCCAAGTCCATTTGCCAAGTAATGCTTTATTCATAATGATAAACTTCCTAATTCCCAGCCCCCCATTCTCCTTATCCCCACACACCACTTCCCATTTAACCATATGAACTTTCCTCTCCATGTGACCCCCCCCCCCCCCCCAAAAAAAAAGTCTCTTTGCAATTTTTCTAACCTTCTTGCCATAGAACAGGGCATACGAAATAAAGACATCTGATACACTGGCATGCTTACCATAGAGCTTTTGATTAGAGTGATTCTCCCACCCTTTGAAATATATTGGCTCTTCCAAAGGGCGAGCCTCCTTCTCATTTTCTTTTCTACCCCATCCCACCCATAGGCAGCATTATTAGGCACCCCCAAAGGTAGCTCCAAATACACAGTTGGCAGCTGCCCCACCCTACACCCTAACTCCACAGCCAGCTCCTCTATCCTTTGCACCTCCCCTACTGGAATAATCTCGCTTTTAGCCAAATTAATTCTTAACCTGGACGCGGCTTCAAACCAGAACAAAATCCAATTTAAATTCGTTAAATACTCCTTCTTCGCCTCATAAAAGACAATGGTGTCATCTGCAAAAAGCAGATGAGCAATGTGGACAGCTCGCCCTCTATCGCGTTGAATTTTGCACCCTGAGATGAAACCCCCCTCCATAGCCCTTCTGATAAGAATACTCAACACTTCCATCCCCATGACAAAAAGGTAAGGGGACAGGGGGTCCCCTTGTCGCAGCCCTTTTGAACTCGAAAAGAAACCAGTTGGCGTTCTGTTCACCATAATTGAAAATTTGGCTGTGGAAATACACCACCACATCCACCTCAGCCACTTAGCGCCAAATCCCATTTTTTCCATGACCTTCAAGAGGAATTGCCAGTTGATACTGTCATAGGCCTTCTCTATATCTAGCTTGCAGATAACCCCCTTATCCCCCTTCTTATTCCAGAAGTCTATCGCTTCATTTGCTATTAGAGAGGCGTCAAGAATCTGCCTACCCGTAACAAACGTGTTCTGATCGTGGGATACTACTTTACCTATTACTTTCTTAAGCCTATTGGCCAACACCTTTGCCATCAGCTTATAGAGACCCCCCAATAGGCTGATGGGTCTGAAGTCTCCTAAATCCTCAGCCCCTCCTTTCTTAGGAATCAGCACCAGAAACGTGTTGTTAATACTCTTAAGGAACGTATTCTGGACATGGAGCTCCTTAAACATCTCCATTATTTCCTCCTTGACGAAATCCCAATAGCATTGCCAAAAGAAAACAGAGAACCCGTCAAGGCCTGGGGCTTTATCCCCATTCATTTCCATTAGGGCTGACTGGACTTCACCCTCCGTGAAGGGAGCCTCCAAAATCTCTGCCTCTTGCATGCTAATTTGATTAAAAGGAAGGCTTCCAATGTCCGCCTTCCACCCCGAATTTTCTGAAAATTGCTGCTGAAAAGCATTTGCTACCCTTTCTCTAATTTCACGCTCCTCTGTTAGTCTAATCCCATTGATTTTAATTCTGTCCATGTGATTAATTCTCCTATGGGCAGAAGCCATTCGGTGGAAGTATCCCGTGTTCCTATCACCTGCCTTCAACCAAAGTTCCCTAGACACCTGCCTCCAATGAGTTTCTTCCAGATCTACCCACTTGGCATAATCCTCCTTGGCTTCCTTCTTACAAGCTAATTCCTCCATTGCCAAGCTTCTTTCATCCTCCACTCTGTCCCAAAACTCCACTTGCTGGATCGCAGCCTCCTTGTTACTTTCTAGATTACCAAACTTCTCCCTATTCCAAACTTTAAGTTTCTGCTTCAGTTCCTTCAATTTTGCCGACAATCTAAAACTGGCGCTGCCCCTGACCTCTATTCCCCACCACCAACTCCGGATTAAATCCTTAAACCCCTCGACTTTGAACCACATGTTTTCGAATCTGAAGGGGGCAAGCCCTCTCCTCCAACTACCCCCCTCAAGTAGTACTGGAAAGTGATTCGAGGTCGGCTTGGGAAGCCTGCGCTGGCTCACCCTACTAAACTGATCAAGCCAGCAAGGGGACACCAAAAATCTATCTAGACGAGCCTTTGACAGACTATTCAAACCCCCACTCCACGTGAAGGCACCCCCTTGCAATTGAAGGTCCACAAGACCTAGCTCATCTACAACTTCCGCAAACCTCCTCATGGCTGAAGATACTCTTCCTTGCCTACTTCTCTCACCTTGAGCCAGGGTAATGTTGAAATCACCACCTAGACACCAAGGCCCCTCCCAAATTCCTCTGATCGCCCCTACTTCTTCCCACTACCACTCCCTTTCAATTCTAATGAACGGGCCATATACCCCCGTAAAAGCCCAAGTCACCCCATTCTCCATAGTTCTGAATCTGCAGGATAAAGAGAACTGACCCACCTCCCACTCCAACGGCTCCAGTGCTCTTTTATCCCAACAAATTAGGATACCCCCAGCCGAGCTACACGCATTCAGGGCTTTCCACTCTAAAAACCTACCCGTCCCTAAACTTCTCACCACCCTGTCAGTCATATCCTGAATTTTTGTCTCTTGGATACAGAAAAGGTCCACCTTCTACTTCTTAATGACCGATTTAATAACCTTCCTTTTCAAGCTTTCGTTCATCCCTCTCACATTCCAGCTCAACAGTTTGAAATTCATTAATCAACCTCCGTCTGCACCCCTTTGCCCTGAATAGGGCCTTTCTTTTTGCCATCCCCCTCACAATTCACTGAGCATTCCAACCTCTTTAGCTCCCTTTCAAACCTCGATTTTTCCAATAAATCCTTTACTATGAATCTTTTCCCTTCTTTTCCTGATTTTGACTAAAAAATTTAAAATATCCTTTTCCAGACCATCAGTCGAAAAGCCCAGAAATTGGCTGAACCTTGCTAGACTACTTTCTTGCCAATCCAGGTCCCCTTCCCCTCTTTCTTCTTGAATCTCAAACTGTGAGGGCCCCCCCTCCTGTTCCCTTGCCGTTGCTAGAGGGCCTTTGAATTCAACCATGTCCCAGCAAGCACTACCACTCGCCCTAGAGCCAGCTGCACCTTGCCTTTGTAATTCCCTGCCATTCTGGCAGACCTCCCTTAATACCCTAGAATGATCAAAGAACTCCCCCTCTGGAGTCCGATCAAGAGAAAATAGAGAAGAAAGAGACGGATTCCCCGATTCCCAGAAAACCCCTAGAGAAGATAAAGCCTCATACCTCATAGCTTCATCCTGTAGAACACTGTCTACCATCGCCTTGAGGGGGCTGACCTTCTGAGCAATCTCAGTTTCCTTCTCTCTCGCTCTTAGGAATTCAAGCTCAATGTTAGCTTCACCAAGCAGTCCAGAGAGAACTAAGGCCTCCATCGGGCCTGATTTAGGTTGCCTCACCTTCGGGCCTGTTCTCTTCTTACTTGGAGGCCCACCTAGCTGTGCCCCATTCTCCTGCATCCAACTCGAGGACGGCCCGCTACACTTGCTTTGATTCGAAAGCCCAAATCGCGGCCCAAGGTCCTCCTCCAACACTTTCTCCTTGCCTTTTGGGCCTTTCGATCTGCCTGTCGGCCCAAGCCCACCACTTCTAACTTCTTTTGACCCTACTAATCCAAATGTTGAAAGCAGGCTAGGCCCCCCGTCCCTCCTCATACCTAGATTGGGTCCATTAAGCCCATCCAATGTCAACCCATCTTCCGCCCCATCCTTTGACGCCCGAAGCATCGACCCGAATTGGATCCGGCCCACCGACGAGACCCTACCCATCCCGTCCGCCTGCACTTCCGTCACATCGTCTGACCGTAGTAGTGCCTCGAGACCTGCACTGCCCCACTCCTCCACTCGCCGGCCAGCGCGTGCGCCTCCGTCATCCCTTTCCTCACGAACTGTTGCTCCCCGACAGTCCTCCGTCTTCTGTCTGATCATCGGCTTTACTTCCCACCAGAGCGGAAGGTGATATGTGGTCTCTTCCACTCCGATTTCTATCGAGCTTGGCAACTCGCCTCTCTTTGTCTTCACTAGAATCCTCGCCCACCGAAGGTTTTCCATTTTCTCCGTCGAGGCATCCATGGAAACAAAGCCCCCACATTCATCTCCCACCCTTCGCAAAATGCTAGGAACCTAGAGCGACAACGGCAAACCTTTAATCCTCACCCAAAGTTCCTCTTCTATATCCCCTTCTTCCAAACACCCATAGCTCGGACTCCACCGCTCCAGATCAACGTGAATCCCCCCCACCAACCTTTCCCCGACATTGAAGATTTTCCTGGCTTCTGCCGCCTTTTCAAATTCCAATAGGGCTTGACCCTCATCCATCCAGGCCAACCCTAACTTCCCTTTTAACTCCCAAGCATTCTCCATCCGCCATCCCATCCTCGCCAAATCCCTTCCTTCTGCTGCCTTAGGGTTCCATTTTCCCACCAAGCATTGTCCCAACCGATCCACATTTCTGCGGATGTCCTCTTCCTTAAATTCCATCCTGAACCAGATGCTATTCCTATTCCCCATTTCAGATGACACTCTTTCGGGGATTGGCTCGCCATTGTTTTCCTCCCTTTTATCAGTCCTTTTAAACAAGTTCCGCACCACATCCGCCATAACTGGCCATCCTTCTCTACCCCCTCTGCCTCTCGGGATGCAGATACTGAACCTTTTCTCCTCCGCATCTACCACTCCTAGCCTGATAAAGCTTCCTGCCTTGTTAACTTCACGCACCATGGAATACCTTCTCCAGTTTTCCTTCCATCCCTTCTCCCATTTGTCGTTTTTCCCATCCTTAATACACTGTTCAAGCCCTTCCAGAAACATCCCGACACTTGCCGGCCCCAATCTCACCCATGAGGACACACCTTTTTTACTTTCTACAATGAATATTAGGGTTTTACCTCTTCTCTTCTCCACCTCTACTTCAAAGGTTTTCGATTTCACCCCGAACTTCTGCCTTTTCCGATTTGATTCCACCTCGTCATCGTCACCCTTCCCCACGCTCTCACCCTCTTTCTCTCTCATCGAGTTACACGATCAAAGCAACTATCATAAACTTTAATTATGGCTTTAAAACCTTTGTTAAGAAACTGGAATAAAGAGGTGTTTGGACAGATTGACTGCGAGAAGCAGAAAACATGGATTTTAATAGATTATTGGGACAAGGAATAAAGGGGTCGATCTCTGTCAATGGAAGAAGAAGAGACTAGGAAGGAGGCAAGGGAGTTATATAAGAAGTGGGTTTTATTGGAAGAAGTCTCATGGAGGCAAAAGTCTAGGGAAATCTGGCTGAAAAAAGGGGATAGAAACACCAAGTTTTTTTCATAAAATGACAAATGCTCACAGGAGGAGGAATCAGCTGAATAGAATAAAGGTGAATGAGAGGTATTTAACTGAGGAAAGTGAAATCAAAGAGGAGATTGACAGAAATTTTCAAGAGTTGTTGACAGATCCAGGCGAATGGAAGCCTAGTATAGACGGGTTAATTTTTGAAAGGCTGGAAGCAGGGGATGTGGAGAGGTTGGAGAAGCCCTTTTCAGAGGAGGAGGTTTTTGAGGCGTTGGAATATTGTTGTGGAGAAAAAGTACCAGGGCCAGATGGCTTCTCAATGGCCTTTTGGCAATTTGCGTGGGAAGGAGGAAGTTATGAATTTGTTTAGATAGTTTCATGAGACGGGGAGATTTGTAAGAAGCTTGAATGCAACTTTCTTAGTTTTGATTCCTAAGAAAGGGGGGTTGAGGACTTGAAGGACTTTAGGCCAATAAATTTGGTGGGAGGGCTTTACAAATGGTTGGCTAACAGGTTAAAAAGAGTGTTAGCCAAAGTGATATCATTGTCTCAAAATGCTTTTGTGGAGGGGTGGCAAATTATGGACACAATTCTGATCGCAAATGAGGCAATAGATTCAATTCTGAAAAGTAATAATGGGGCAATTTTATGCAAATTAGATATCGAGAAAGCCTATGATCATGTGGATTGGTCATTTCTTTTAGCGGTGTTGGGGAAAATGGGATTTGGAGGAAGGTGGTGTAGTTGGATAAAATGGTGTTTATCCATTGTCAGTTTTTCGGTCTTGGTGAATGGCAGTCCAACGGTTTTTTTCCAGGGCTCAAAGGGCTTAAGGCAAGGAGACCCCCTTTCGCCTTATCTATTCGTAATAGTGATGGAGGCTTTCAGCTGTTTGATGAAAAGAACACTTGCTGGAGGTTTTTTGATGCCTTGTATTGTGCGGGGAAGAAGGGTGAAGGGGTCCAGATTACACATTTATTGTTTGCTGATGACACGTTGGTGTTTTGTGAAGCTAAAGAGGATCAGTTGACTCACTTGTGTTGGCTGTTAATGTGGTTTGAGGCTTTGTCGGGGTTAAAAGTGAATATGGAAAAAAGTGAATTGATCCTAGTTGGTAGAGTTGAAAATGTGAGAGAGTTGGCGGATGAATATGGATATAAAGTGGGAAATTTGCCATCCACCTATTTAGGAATGCCTTTAGGTGCCCCTTTCAAATCTATCGGTGTATGGGATGGAATAGAGGAAATATTCAGAAAGAGATTGACTATGTGGAAGTGTCAATACATCTCAAAAGGAGGAAGGATTACTTTAATTCGGAGTACTCTGTCCAACCTTCCGATCTATTTTATGTCCATCTTCCATTTACCTAGGGCGGTTAGGATGAGGTTGGAAAAAATACAAAGGGATTTTCTGTGGGGAGGTGGCTCTCTTGAGCAAAAACCTCACTTAGTAAGGTGGCCGATTGTGTGTGAAGACAAAACTAAAGGAGGCTTGGGGGTTAAGAGCCTTGGTTTGTTCAATAAGGCTCTCTTGGGCAAATGGTCTTGGCGTTTTGCTAACGAAAAAAAGGCCCTTTGGAATCAGGTGATTAGAAGGAAGTATGGGGAGGAAATTGGAGGATGGAGATCTTGTGAGATAAGGGAGGCTTACAGAGTTGGTTTGTGGAAAACTATAAATAAGGTGGGACAACTTGTAACCCCTTTTTTTGGCTTTGAGGTGGGGGATGATAAGAATGTGAGGTTTTAGAAAGATAAGTGGTGTAGTACCAGCCCCTTACGTGAGGCTTTCCCTTCACTTTTTGCATTAGCAACGTCAAAAGAGGCTTGGGTAAATGAAGTTTGGACAGCCAAGGGGGATAGGAGGGGAAGTTGGACTCCTACTTTCAATAGGCTGTTTAATGATTGAGAGGTGGAAGAAGTGGGAAGGTTACTTTGTTATTTGGAAGGGAAGATGGTGAGGGTGGATGAAGAGGACAGAGTGAGTTGGGTGAAATCAAAGGACGGGGTTTTTTTTGGTAAAGTCCTTGTATAAGGCAATGCAGCCGGCTTCTTCAGCTTTGTTCCCTTCAAAGATTATTTGGAGGTCATGTGCTCAGCCCAAGATTAGCTTCTTTGTGTGGGAGGCTTCGTGGGGTAGAGTTTTGACTCTGGATCGGTTGCAAAAGAGAGGTTGGGTTTTGGAAAATAGGTGTTTTCTTTGTCAAAAGTGTGAGGAGTCGATTGACCACCTTCTCCTTCATTACGAAAGAACAAGGGAGGTGTGGACTTTGTTCCTTTCTTTCTTTGGAGTTTCTTGGGTTTTTCCACGTTCGGTGAAGGAAACTCTCATAGGTTAGAGAGCTCCTTTGTGGGCAAGAAGAGGAAGGTGGCGTGGCTTTTGGGGCCGTTATGCTTGTTTTGGGTTATATGGAAGACTAGGAATTCAATTGCTTTTGAGGACGGTGTGTTGTCCATCCAAAAGCTGAAAATTTCTTTTGTGTATTTACTTTGGTCGGAAACCAAATTGTGGATAAAAGATGGACCTTCGACCTTAATAGATTTTATTGAATGGGTGTGTAGGCATTAAGGAAGAGGGTTTTTTTGTGCTCTCTTTGTGGTTTGGGTTCTTTTGTAAGGGGGTGAGTTGTTCTTCTCTGTATCTATTTGAGTCGCTTCTTTAGTGCCTCTTTTGCAATATACATTTTTTCTTACTGATAAAAAAAAAATAAAAAATGAACTGTTCTTTGACATTCTTTAACCTGTCTGTAGGTCATTAGTGGCCATTTAGGATGGGTGAGATCTATTGCATTCGATCCAAGTAATTCATGGTTTTGTACTGGCTCTGCAGATCGCACAATTAAGGTAATGAATTAAACTTTATTTACCTATATGAAAACTAATGTTATTTCCCTGCAGATAATTCTTGTAAGTGATTTGCTCATGTGGTTCTGCAATAGATACACAGATTAGTAGTGTACATAAGTTCTGTGTTATTGTGGTCTCTCAGAGGTGACCTTTGAGAGAGAGAGAGAGAGAGAGAGAGAGAGTGTATGCGCAGGGAAGTGTAGTTATGTTTATCAGAAAATATTGCAAGGTAAATTTGGACTGATAATTTGTAAAGTGCTCTATCCTATCAAAGTCATTGTAAAATTTGATCACAATTTTTCCGTTGTCAGTAATTTGGGCAGATTGTATTCCGAGTTATTATTTTTTTGGGGAGATTTTATCAACCAAATACCATGATATTGGAGTATAAGATCTCCTCTGTTCTATCATATTTCAAAAAGGTTTGGATTTTTGCGTTCTCTAGGAACAGCTTCTGAGGGTTTCTTTTCCTAAATTTTGGTTGACAAGATATGGGATGTAGGAAGCGGAAGGCTAAAGCTCACGTTAACAGGACACATTGAACAAATACGAGGTTAGTTTATTGTCATAATTTCTATTGGCTTTATTTCTGCTGGCTAATCATATACAGTGTTTACTTTGCAGGCCTTGCTGTTAGCAACAAACATACATATATGTTCTCAGCTGGTGATGACAAACAAGTTAAATGCTGGGACCTTGAACAGAATAAGGTTAGAACCTTTTTTAAACTCACCGCTGAATCCTGTACTACAAGTGACTAAATTCATATGCTATATATTTTTCTTTGTTCAGGTTATTCGGTCTTATCATGGTCATCTGAGTGGGGTTTATTGTTTGGCACTTCATCCCACAATTGACATTTTGCTTACTGGGGGACGTGATTCTGTCTGCCGGGTATGAAGTTCATCAGTACGGATATAAATGGTTTTTTGCAATATTGTTGCTAATGCAGTATTTCAAGCTCTTTGTTAGAGGGTGCATTTAGTTGAAATTTGGAATGGAAAGATGATGCACATGTCAATGCAACATTGTTTGTCAGGTCTGGGATATCCGCAGCAAGATGCAAATTCATGCACTGTCTGGACATGATAATACAGTTTGCTCAGTTTTTACCCGACCTACGGTATGTGGATCCTTCTGCAGTGGGAAGATATGATGGTTATAACCTGCTTGGGCAGAAATTTATGTTTTGTTCCTTCTATTATCCTATTTTTCCTCTGTGTGGTGTATATCTACTAAATCCATATTATCTTGTTGTAGTGTTTATTGATATCCTTATTGATTGATTGATTTTTCATTGTTTATCGTATCAAAACAAAATTTATAACCTAATTCAACTATGCTAAGGTAACTCTTGCCTGATCAAAAAGGGTTTTTAGCAAAAACTACTATAGTATAGTGGTTTTAGGTGTCGTCCATTGGGATGGATTATTTCCGATAATTAAGGCTTGAATGGGGGAAAAAAAATAATTGTGATAAAGTGAAATTGAATTGAGAATTTATAATGAACGATCAAAATAACAATGATTTCAAATTGAGAAGAACAATAACATGTAAAACAAGATAAAATTAATAATGAAAAGAAATTCTCGGAGTTAGAATTTTCTAGAAAACAATCTCTATGATGAATAGATGTTGAGATTTATTTTTCATTAAGTTAGATTGAAAATCTAAATTCTCATCTAAACCGATTTTCGATTTAGCCTTAAGTCTAGATGTAATTTCTCTTCAAATTAGGTTATTTAATCCAAAAGATCAATTTAAACCATATATTCAATTCATCTTTAATTATCTTCTAATGATTTATATAATACGACTATTCAATCTCATCAAATCTAGCTTTAAGAATTTAATGAATCTACTTAGTTTGCATTATAGTAGTAATTCAAGACAACTTGAAGAGAAAAATCCCCAAAATCCAAGTCATCAATCAATTGGATCAAATTACCTTGGCAATTAAAGCTCATTTCTCTAATTCACCATAGATCTTACTTCTAGATCCTCCTTCCTGCGAGAAAGATGAGATTTAGCCACTCATGCTTGGAGATTTGGTCTCACAAGGCATGTTTGGCTAGTGAGAAAATGAAAGAAAATAGAGAATTCTATTGAGAGAGTTTCTAGAAAATTCTACAATCAAAAGTGTTCAAAAAGTTTTTACATGAGAGATTTAGGTTTCTATGTATAGGCCAAGGTCAAGTGGAGACTTGGCAACCTTTGGTTGGCCTTTTAGAACCCTTCCGGATTCACAAATCTAGAGTTTAGCATCAAAATCATCATTTAGCATGGGCGTGTGAAATTCAGTTGAGTAGCAGCAGCAGCAAGGAGCTTTCTGGACGATTTCACATTAACATGCGGAATTTCGCATGTTAATGTGAAATCACTTCAAACATCCTTCTTGGACTGCGACAGAAATTTCCTTGTTTGGTCCAATTCGCATAGTCATACGAAATTTTCACATGATTATGTGAACTTGCAATATATGGTTTTTGAGCTCATCTTCAATTCAATTAATCTCTTTTGTCACTCAATGCATCAAAATCACACCTTGAAAATGACTCCAAACCTCATAAAAATCGTTAGTAACTCTTGCAAGGGCAACAACATATTAATTGGGTATTTTAGACATAATTACTACTTAAAGATGTTAACTACATGACAATTGTTGTTTATAATATGTTCTTTTTGAGTAGTAATCACTTATTGATATAAGTTAGGAACCTGTGAATTTTATGGTGTTATAATTTTCTGCTAAAATTTGGTCTTTTGTGTGTGCTGGGCTTACGACTTCTCACCAAACAAAAACTGTCCTTGGTATTCATGAAACTTGTTGAGTGTTAGTAAAAAATTTTGCCCACTAAAAGGATACAGATTTAAGGTCTGACATGGAAATATCCAAAAGAAAGGAGCATCATTTATTTAATAATGGAAACTGCCACAAGCACTGATGTCCAACATGGACCTTAGGTTCTAAAATGATATGGGGAAAATGTAGGATGTTATAGGATTCTATTCCTCTTATGTAGCTTATGCACAAAGATACATTGTAAGCATAGAATCCCTTTTATTATGATTTAACTTAACCATGGTCTGTATGCTTCCAGGATCCACAAGTTGTAACTGGCTCCCACGACACAACCATTAAGTTCTGGGACCTTAGATATGGTAATTTTTATTTTTGGGATTGATTTGGTTTATGTTAGGTTGTTTTTTTTCAGTCCTTCCAGTTTTGGCATATGATTGCTCCTGTCTTGCAGGAAAGACGATGGCAACTCTCACACACCATAAGAAATCTGTGAGGGCAATGGCACTGCATCCTAAAGAGTATGCCCTTGTACATGATCATTTGTTCATTGTGTGAAATAACGGGGCTAGGGTTGATTGTGACATTGTATCTCAAGTTTTGTTTTCCTTTTTCATCCTTGAAAGTTAATGTCATCGTTCTTTTCTTTTTTCCAGGCATACTTTTGCATCTGCATCAGCTGACAACATAAAGAAATTTAATCTTCCGAAAGGGGAATTTTTGCACAACATGCTGTGAGTTTTCCAACAAACTCTATGTTTGTATATTTCCAATTACCAAAACTAGATATACAATTGCTCTTTTGTGATTTGAATATATGCATAATGATTTAGAATATTCACTGGACAGAACAGCAATGTGTGCATCCAAATTTGTTCTCCTCCATTGAGAAGTTTTCCAATTTATTGAATTCTTGACTATCAGACAACTTCACCAAGGAGTAAAGAACCTATATTTTGTAGCATATATATTTATTGAATCCTTGCCTATTGTTTTCAGTTTTTACCTGATGGTAGTATCTCCATTCTGTATCACACTGTTTGTGAAGATCATATATTAATATTTTCATTTGAATGTTAGAGGGTAATCAAGTCAGTATTTTTTATTTTAATTTATATTTTTAGATAGGCAAACAACAATTATATTAACAGCGCCTAACAAGAGGGTACACAAAAGGATACACGGTGCATATAAAGAGGAGAGAAACAAAAAGCAAGTCCTTGTTTAGAGCTCAGTTAGTTAATGAAGTCCACCTTAGACATTGAAAAATCTCTTATGTACACTTTAATCCACTTAAAAAAAAAATTATACATAACGGATTTTTTATTTTGATTCCCTTAACTTTGAGGAAGAATGTCATTTGGCATCTATAGAGGTTGATGATGATGAATATAATAAAGTCATTGTACGCACGATTTTTTCATGAAAAAAACTTGTGGCCAAATTAAAAATTATTTCAGGAATATGGTACAATTTTTAGTTGGTCCTCTAGTTCTTCTATTAAGAAACTAGACTTGGGCATTGACTCGGTTTGAACCTTGGCATCTATTGGGCCGGGCTTGGACCTTGGCATAGCTCATGTTCATTGAGGGCATGAACGCTTGATCTCTTATTGAAGACTCCTTTGAATCTTGAAAGGCTTTTAAGAACTTTATTAGTCTTCAAAGCAAGCTTTCTCTAACTCTTTTCAAGTGCAGAAGTCTTCTTGTGTTTGTGATTTTGAAAAATAAGGAGGAGGTATTTATAGGTGTTAAAGACATACATATTTGGAAAACCTTATTCATTTTAAAGTTAATATTTAGGTAGATTTTAAAACATATTTGGATAGTTTTAACTCTTAAAATATTATTTTTAATTAAAAATTAATATTTAGGAAACCTAGCAAAACATATTTGGATACTTTTGAATTTATTTTTAATGAGAATTGATGTATACCTTTTCACTTATTAAATTCCCTATTTTATTTATTGTGATAATTATATCTTAATTACCGAAATTCTTATTTCTTATTTAATTTGAAGGTAACTTGTCTTCCTTTTGTGTGGGATCATGTGACAAGTGTCACAATTTGATTTGATAGAATTATAGCCAAGTGACAATTTTATTCTGTTACATGTATTATTGTATATTTTTTTTATGACATGTGGCTATCAATAAGTGGTTAAATTTTTTTGTCTTTTGGCCTTTTTGAAGGCGGGTGTATAGGTATTGTATACTTAGAGTCGCTATTTTAGTGTCTCTTTTTTAATGAAATTTATTTACTTATCAAAAAAAAATAAGTGGTTAAATTTTTTTATCAGTCTACAGTCATGCACAAAAATA
The DNA here is from genome assembly GCF_030704535.1 of Vitis vinifera. Lineage (NCBI taxonomy): Eukaryota > Viridiplantae > Streptophyta > Magnoliopsida > Vitales > Vitaceae > Vitis > Vitis vinifera. Next base: position 111,755 of record NC_081809.1, read on the forward strand.
TGGAGGCAATTTATGGCTCATCAAGTGGTTAGCATAGTATCCCTATTAGCAATGAAGTATTAATTCATCACCTTATTCTCTGATTTTTCCTTTTATCATGTTGTTTTAGGTTTGAGTTCTTGCAATCTGCAGTAGAATTTAGGAATCACTTTTTTTTTTTTTTCTATAATTCTGAGGAATGAGAGATGTTAAATAAATACAGAGCCGGGTTCTTGTCAACAATTGAGGTACATGTATGGAAGATGGAATACTTATTGCAGCCAATTTAGTTTGTTATAGATTAGTTATACTGGTCCATATTTGGTATAGAAGAAATTATAAAATGTGGTAGTCATGGAGTTGTTTGAAAATAGGGTGTTTTAGGATTTCAATTGATGACTTCGTTTTTATCTTAGTAATGACTCTTTTCCATGCTTCTGTGATTATCAAATGTTTATGTCGAACAACCAACATATTCAATTTGCATGGGATGTCCAAGGACCCTGACATTTTTTATTTTTTATTTCAATTTTATAGATTATCTTCATTTGTTATTGTGAGTTTGAGTTTGATGCTATTAATCTTATAAGAGGGTTGGTATTCTTTTGAGCAGGTCCCAGCAGAAAACCATCATAAATGCTATGGCTGTCAATGAAGAAGGTGTGATGGCTACAGCAGGTGTGACACATTAAACTTTTTCTGATAAATTTCGTTTGAGATTATTAGCTGGGAGTTTTTGTCTATATTTACTGAAAGCTGATGGCATTAAGCCATTTTGAATTAGTATTCCATATAAAACAAAGTTGAAACAGCATCTTTAAAAAAATATCTAAACCTGTGTTTTTGGGTTACTAAAGGCGACAATGGGAGTATGTGGTTCTGGGATTGGAAGAGTGGTCACAATTTTCAGCAAGCCCAAACAATTGTACAGCCTGGTATGTATCTAATGCTCTTGGTTATTGCTGTTTGTAGAAAGGAGAAAATGATCAAATATTGATCTATACTTTTGTTTCAGGCTCACTGGATAGTGAAGCTGGCATCTATGCTCTATCCTATGACTTAACTGGTTCGAGGTTGGTCACTTGTGAAGCAGACAAGACTATTAAAATGTGGAAAGAAGATGAAAATGCCACCCCAGAAACTCATCCTCTAAATTTCAAGCCACCTAAAGATATTAGGCGGTTCTAGTGGTCATGCTTATGTCCTTTTGGTTGGTGCCGTCTTTAGAAAATTCTAAGTAATTTCTTTCCAGTGTTTTCTTTAATTGGCTTGGCTGACAAATATGCCAGCAATTTAGTGGCTTATGTGTACCTGAGGAGAGTCTTACCCAGTTTTAAAGTTGGGTTGTCAAAGTTCTGTTGTAATTTGGAAACTTGATTTCAAACCAGCTGTAGTCACTAGCTCAGAACAGAGAAGAAAGGAGATGATGGAGGACTAACGGATTTGCTTTTCTTTTTCCTTGAGAAATCATGGATCAACACACTCACCTTTGATTCTAAGGTAATATTTGCTAGTCTTCTTCCAACAATCGCCCTAAAATTCATGGTCATTGCCCTGCATGTTCCCTTCGGTAGGCAGACATCATTAACACAATCCATGAAATTTGTAGGGACACCACTGTAAATTTAAATTGTTTTTAATGTAAATCCCAAGTCCGTAATCTTTATAACCTCAATCAAAGCATAGTCATCCATTTTAATGGGGCTTGCTCTGTTCATATTTTGACTTCAAATTATTTGGGCCCAGATGACTTTGAGAATCACAAGTTTTGTGATGGGGAGTGCTGGACAGAATTTCATTCTAAAACTTAACGAGTTTGGTAGAATTAGAGTAGGAAATTCCCCCTATGCATTGAAAGTGCAGGGTGAAGTGACTTCCCCCTCTGGGGATCTTGGACGGTTATCAAAGTGAAGTTTTTCACCTGGGAAGCTTTTTGGGGATAGATCTTAATTACGGACCAACTCAAGAGAAGATGATGGGTTTTGGTAGGTTTTTTTTTTTTATGTGCAGAGATGCAGATGAATTAGTAGACCATCTTAGAGTTATGATACTTCATCTTCTCCTCTCTTTTTTTGGGCATCTCATGGGTTTTCTTTTTTCCTGTTAAGGATGTGTTAACCGATTGGATGGTAGTTTTGTGGGTAAAAAAAGAAAGGGAAGTTTGGAAAATAACTCCTTTTTGCCTTTAATGAACAATATGAAAGGAACAAGATTGGAATTTTTTTGAAGGGGAGCAATATATTATCCAAGCTCTTAAGAAATCCCTTATTATTAATCTACATATATGGTCTGGAGGATTTCTTCTTGGTGACAGTCAGATGGTTCTATGTTCTTTGGAGAAGGGTTGTAGTTATTATAACTGGGTTTTTTTTTTGTTTTTTGGTTTTCTTACTTGTATTTTTTGACATTAGTTTATATATATATATACTCTCATTAGCCTATAAAGACAAAAAATAAATAAATAAAATAAAGGGTTACTTGGTTAAATGGGTCAAAATAACCCTAATATTTGCAAATCTAACCCATCGATTAAAAAACAAAAAAAAAATTGTTGATTGAGACAAAAATGCCCTTCCTTTTATTTCCCTCTTACCACTTATAATTTCTCATCTTTTGCTTAATTTAACCTTTTATAGAATGGCTCCTCATCTTTTCCTTAAGAAATCGCAAAAAAAATTCTCATCATCTTCTTCTACTTCATTCTCTTCTTTTGGTGCACAGAACGGAAAACTCATATTCTCTCTTGCTTCATTTACAAATGACTCCTCATCTTTCTTCTTTTATTTCATTCTCTTCCTTTAATGCACATAACGAAAAACTCATCTTCTCTCCTGCTTCATTTACAAATGACTCCTCATCTTTCTTCTTTTATTTCATTCTCTTCCTTTAATGCACAGAACGAAAAACACATCTTTCCTTTAGAAGCCCTAGAAAATTTATTGTCCATCCTCTTATCCCCTGTTTCATTCCCAAACCCTAGAAAAATTATCTCATCTCATTTTATCCTCTCGTCTATCATCTTATCCCCTCATCTCTTTGTCAAGTTATCTCATATTGTATCTTAAAGCACGATGAAAAAAATGAATTAATTGAAGAGTGATAAGAGAAAAAGGTTAAAAATGGTGGTGAAAAAGCAAAAATCCCAATTGCGAACAGAAAAAACAAAAATTCTAACTGTGAACTTAACTGTGGTTAAGTTATTTGTTAATGCAACTTAACCACTGTTAAGTTTAGGTGAAAATTCTGATTATGAACTTAATTGTGATTAAGTTCTTTATTAATGCAACTCAACAATAATTAAGTTTATGTTAATATAATGATTGTCAACTTAACCAATTAATTTGTATGATAAAACTAAAACATAACTTAAAATTTCAATCCATCATTCAAAAAAATTGCTTTAAGCATATACATCACAAATTCCTTCATGACCTTATACAAAAAAAATAAAAAAATAAAAATGTAAATACATAATTAAATCATCCCAAAAAACAAATTCTATGGTAACATTATTAAAGTGAGTGATGAATTGGTTCTAAGAAGAATTCTTAGATGCTGATATTGCTCTCAACAATATTGACACAACTATGTTCATCTCTAGGATGTAATGGGATTGGTCGTTTACATGTTTTTCGATTATATTTATAATCATTATATCTACCACAACATCGTGCGCGCTTAACCTCTCTACTTGAACAAATTCTCTCATTTCTTGGTCTTCCTATTGGTTGTCGACTTTTTGGTGGTAGCACAACTCTACAACGGATGTCTTTCAGAATGTGATACACAACTCAATTGGATCTAGTTGAAGAATGCAATACACAATCCTCATTAATTCATGATATGATATATTCTTCTTCATTGTAATGTCTTTATCTTCACTTCCTTTAAATGGTATGTGTTATTATCTTGTATCCAATTCCCTTTATACAAAAGCATTATTCTTACTTCATCAATGACCGCAAAAATAAAATTTTCAAACTATCATATTAAGTATGAAATAGTATAACATATGATATACTTTTATTAGGTTTCAACTATAGACTATGTAATAAATCTTAAAACATATATTTATATGTTTATTAAATAACTCACTACATAATAATATGTCAACAATTCAATCTCAATTTTCAATACAGTTCTATAAAAATGGACTTTTGCTTTGAATACCAACACATAAACTTAACTTATGTTAAGTTAAACCTAACAAATAGTAAAATTTATTGTTCAATGCAACAATGCAACACTTCCCATAAATCAAAGAACCAAATGAACAATATATAACTACAATGAGTATTAATCATAGAAGCAATACTAAAACCATAATAATTTTTCACGCATGTGATTTATTGCTTACCATCATTTCCCCTTGCCATATGGATAAATCTTTTTAACTTCTTTTCAACGAACTTTTCACTTTTTCGTAACTAATAATGGAGTCTCTGTTTTATACATATACAGGTGAAGTGATATTTTGAATTTTTAGGAAACAAAAAGAAATAAAATGAAAATATAAAAAATAAATTGTTGGTTGCTTAAATTTTTCTTTTTTTCATTTTTCTGTGACAAAGAATGAAAAATAAATGAAACAATGGTGAGAACTTAGGTTTGTTCTTTGCAAGAAAACAAAGAAAACAAACAAGTAGTGACCAAATAAAAAAAATAAAAACCTAATCTATTATAAAAATAGAGGGAAGGAGAAGTTATGTAATAAGGAAAAATGAGGGGTATTTTTGTCTCCATCGGTCAACTTTTATGCTTTTTCAGGGGTGGGTTATATTGAGCTTTGACCCAAAATAGTGTGTTTTAAAAAAAAATTCCAAAAAATAAAGTTGTTTTCAAAATAATGCCCAATCTAATGTGTCTGTGCCACATAAGCTGCCACGTCATAAAACCGTAGTTGGTGACTACGGTTTTATTTTTATAAAGTGGTTAGAAACCGTAGTTACCAACCACGGTTTTAACTTTAAGTTTAAAGCCGTAGTTGGTGACTACGGCTTTAACTTTTTTTTAAAATGGTCAAAGCCGTAGTCACCAACTGTGGTTTTAACTTTATATATATTTATATATAACTTTAATTTTTTTAATAAAAATATTATATTATTTTGATTTTAAATATACTTATTTCATTATTTTAAAAATAATAATATATGAAATTAAATAATTGATATTTTTAATTTGATATAAAAATATATTTTTAAATTTTATTAAAACGCACTATATTTAATATAAATATAATTAATTAATTAAAATAAAATATAATAAATTATATTTATTTAAAATAAATAAATTATAAATGCCTATTTAGAAAAATAAAAAAATAATATAAATTATTATATTAATTAATAATTTTTTATATATTATATATAAGTGGTATATAATACCTCACACACACACACATAAGTTTAATTTAAGTTTAAAATTTATCACATTTTTATTTAAATATATAAATAAATTTTATTAAAACAATTGACACTATATTTAATATAAATATAATTATTTAATTAAAATTAAATATAAATAAAATATAATAAATTATGTTTACTTAAAATAAATAAATTATAAATGCCTATTTGGAGAAAAAAATAATATAAATTATTATATTAATTAATAATTTTTTTATATATTATATGTAAGTAGTATATAATATCAGACACACACATATATATATATATATATATATATATATAAATTATGAACTTAAATTAAAATATGATAAATTTTAAACTTAATTGAACTTATATACATGTGACATTATATACCACTTACATAGTATATAAAAAATTATTAATTAATATAATAATTTATATTATTTGTTTTTTAATAGGCTTTCATAATTTATTATATTTTATTTATATTTAAATATAATTAACTAAATATATTTATATTAAATATAGAGTATATTATTTTAATAAAATTTTAAAATATATTTATATCAAATTAAAAATATTAATTATTTAATTTCATATATTATTATTATTAAAATAATGAAATAAGTATATTTAAAATCAAAATAATATAATATTTTTATTAAAAAAATTAAAGTTATATATAAATATATAAAGTTAAAACCGCAGTTGGTGACTACGGCTTTGACCATTTTAAAAAAAAGTCAAAGCCGTAGTCACCAATTACGGCTTTAAACTTAAAGTTAAAACCGTGGTTGATAACTACGGTTTCTAACCACTTTAGAAAAACGAAACCGTAGTCACCAACTACGGTTTTATGACGTGGCAGCTTATGGCACAGACGCATTAGATCGGACATTATTTTGAAAACAACTTTATTTTTTGGATTTTTTTTTAAAAACGCACTATTTTGGGTCAAAGCTCGGTTATATTTGCAAATAGGGGGTATTTTGACCTATATAATCAAATAACCCAAAAATAAAACAGAGTTTAGTGATGGTCCGTAAGACGTTAGGACATGCAGGCGCTGGTTGTGCCAAATTACTACTCGAAGTGTTTGTTTGAGAATAGAAAGAAAAGAGGAACTTCAGAACGGAACAATCATGGGAAGGGCGCTGTATCGCGATTTTGTGTGCCGAAAATTCATGCAATGGCTCCACTGAATCAGTAGCCACCGAGTTCGAACCAATTGCTTGAGTGAGTCCGTCATTCTCTCTCCAATCCCTAGAAATTAAAGCTCGTCGCCTCAGACAACATTCTTTTTTATCCCCTCAGCCCTATTTCCCCGTCAAACCCAGAACATCGAACAAGACATGGGTGGTGGTGAGCTGTTTCATAGAGGCCATAGAACCCAGACTCTCCCTCTCCTCCGCTCCTCACACACTCGGTATCTTTCTCTCTATCTGACCAAGCTAACAAACCCCATTCGCTACGTTCTTCGCGAACAGCGAATCCTCTTCTTCTTCATCGGAATCTCCATCTCTACCCTCATCTTGAACTCCTTTCCACCCTCCCATCACCAGATCCCTCCCCTACTTCTCCGGTCCGATTCCACTCATTCCACTCATCCCGTTTCCTACTATCACCATGCAGCAGGTGGAAAGGTGCTTCTAGGCCTCAAAAGGAAGGCCCTGAGAATCGTGGTCACCGGCGGTGCCGGGTTCGTCGGAAGCCACCTCGTCGACCGTCTCATCGCCCGCGGCGACAGCGTCATTGTCGTCGATAACTTCTTCACGGGTCGGAAAGAGAACCTCATGCACCATTTCGGGAACCCCATGTTTGAGCTCATTCGGCACGACGTCGTTGAGCCCATCCTCTTGGAGGTCGATCAGATCTACCACCTCGCTTGCCCCGCATCTCCTGTTTATTACAAGTTCAACCCCGTCAAGACCATCATATCCTTTCTCAAAACCCATCGTTTTGCTCCGTACAGATCAATGCGCTTTACCATTTCGTTTCTACTTTTTCTGTTTTTGTTTCTATAAAACACGAAAGACCACTTGTGGTTTCGGAAGCCATTTTGTTGCCGTTCCTTGATTTAAAATCTGGGGTTAACAAGACCAATGTGGTAGGGACACTCAACATGCTTGGGCTGGCAAAGAGGGTGGGTGCGCGGTTCTTGCTAACGAGCACCAGCGAGGTGTACGGTGATCCTCTGCAACACCCCCAGGTGGAGACATACTGGGGCAACGTCAACCCAATTGGTGTTCGGAGCTGCTACGATGAGGGGAAGCGCACAGCGGAGACATTGACCATGGCTTATCACAGAGGAGCTGGGATCGAGGTCCTTCTTTCTTTCTATCTTACAGTCATAATGAAGCAATTTTATGTATCTTTGAAATGGCGTTTCAGGTGAGAATTGCTCGAATTTTCAACACTTATGGGCCGCGCATGTGTATCGATGATGGTCGTGTTGTCAGCAATTTTGTTGCTCAGGCACTGAGAAAGGAGCCATTGACTGTTTACGGCGATGGGAAGCAAACCAGGAGTTTCCAATACGTTTCTGACCTGGTAAAACTTTTTTTCGCTTTTTGGCAATGTGAAAAATTGAATCATCTTTATCTTCAATTCTTGTTCATGTTATTTTTTTTTTCTCCTCTGTGGTTCCTCTTGCTGTGGTGGTGATCATTTTGTATAGTTTTATATTGCCCCTATCTTATTTGATTTTGTTGTAGGTACTCGACATAAATATCAATAATTTAACTTTTACTGTTCTGTTTTGTGGCTTGGAAAATTTGATCTGGAAATTAAAATGACAGAAAATGACTTCTGTTCGGTGTCTGGGAGAAGTTAAACCCATAAAATAGTTTTGTTTTGTTTTTTTTTCCAGATTTTGTTATGAAAATTGGGTGTTTTAGAACAATTTTGAGATGTTTTCACTTGTTTTAGAAGAATACTTTGGGTGTATAAAGTGGTGGAACTAGCAAATGGCTTGAGGGGGCAGCATCTAGCTATTCATCTCAGGTTCAAAAAATGAACAAAAAGTATTTGTTGTGTATTGGTAGCAAAGGAATTCTTTGATATATATATTTTTTTCAAATTTCAGGGGGTATATGCCCCTCGTTGGCATGCATTGACTCTGCCCTTATATAGTACCTTTATGGAAAATAAGGTGACAAAACTATTTTCCATATTTGAATTCTCAAAAATTTTGTTTCAGAGAATAATTGAGAACTTCTTTTAAGAACTATTCTCAAGAATTGTTTTTTGAGAACTATTTTTTGAAAATGTTGGAAACATGCCCATAGTGTCTCATTTATTATGGCTTGGCCCTTATGTGATGGATATTGATCCACAGATTTTTTTTTTCCTCTATATTTTCAAAGAAAGAGAATTAGCTGATAATCTACTTCAAGAAAGGCTTCTTTGTTTAATTTCTTAAGCAACTTTCTAAGAATTAATATTATAATTAATGATGTGTGGCCTCTTCCAACCCTTTTTAGTAGTCAATTGTATCTCCTGATTTTGATTGAAATCAAGGGTCCCTAGGCCATTGATTCAAAACTTCTTAGGCTGCTAACAACTTTTGGTAATTTTTTCTATGGTCTAGTAGAACCCATGACATGAAAATGATCTCTTTAGTAAATATTTTGTTTGTATCGTGGAAATTCCAATGTCTTCTGGTAAGCAAGCAGTGTGAACTGGTCTAGATATCCCCTGTTTAAAGCCATGCTGGATTGTCGGTTATAATATGCTATATGGTAGTTTTGTGTTTAAACGTGGAGATAATACTTTAAGGAGGTTTCAATTTGGTCTCTTTCTGTTTTCCATATCTTTTTATCACTTAATGCAATTATTTCATGGAGAGGTACCTAGAAGGTTTCTCCTTTGAGAGCTCTATATCATCACGGCTACTGAATTTAGATGTGCCTTAATTTTTGCGGGTACATTTGTAGTAGTCCTGAGTCTCACACCATTGCAAGGCATTCTTGTATTTCCTCATTAGAAACTTACCAGAAATCACTTGATCATCCTATATTTTCTTTTCATTCTTGTGAGTCATTCAAGGACCAGGAACCAAAAATGGGAAATGAGTAGAGGAAAAAGCAGGTGAAAAAATTTTCATAGATACATGATACATCCTGAATATGTGTGGTCCACTAGTCTTCATTGAACTTAGAGAAAATTGTCTTGAAAGTGGTACAAATATATAAGAGTTTAACCACAATCTGTGCTTGCACAACTCATTCTCTCTCAATGTTTCAGTTTTAAACGATTTGATCGAATGGGCAAGTGGGTTACAGGGATGTAATGCAACCAGTGAATATTGTTTGGTCTAGCATTTACTTTAAATGCTTTACATTTTTATGATCTCAAATCTCATTGTTTGTTGGGAGGTAAGATGTGGGGAAGGCTGTTGGTTTGTTTGCGGGGTAGTCTTGTCGCTGTCATGGCCACCGCACATGCTTAGTACAAATATTATTTATGTCAACAGAATAATTGATAAGAGATGAGGTGTTTTATGTCGGTAAACGAACAGGTGGAGGGTCTTATTCGGTTGATGGAAGGGGAACATGTTGGTCCTTTCAACCTTGGCAACCCTGGGGAATTCACCATGCTTGAACTCGCCCAGGTAGATTCAATGATTTGTGCATGTAATAGTATTTTTGTGTTTCAATTTTTACTTAGACAATTGGGATCCATTTCACTAGTAATTTGAGCCATGGACATTTGAAATCCTATATGGTGCAGGTGGTCCAAGAGACAATCGATCCAAATGCGAAGATTGAATTCAGACCCAACACAGAAGATGACCCACACAAGAGGAAACCGGACATCTCAAAGGCTAAACAGCTTCTGGGCTGGGAGCCATCTGTGTCCCTTCGCAATGGACTTCCTCTCATGGTTTCTGATTTCAGGCAGCGCCTTTTTGGGGATCGAAAGGAAGTTGGTGCAATCGCTTCTGTGGTGTCCAACTGAATTCAGAGTTGATTGAAGGGGCATGACAAAAGAAAATGAGAAATAAATATAAGAATAAGTGAGATTAGTGGAAGCAGCTTTCTTCACTCCGCTTACAGCAAAAATAATAAGGGTAGCAGCTGAACTCCAACCAACCTGAACCTACCACAGAACCGCACGCATCACTCACACAAGTCTCCTTTAAATAGTTGAAGAACTCTTACCCATTCTTGAATGTGTATAATTAATACACTGTTCTTCCTCCTATAATGTAATCTTCTCTTTTGATTTATCTAAAAGATGAGGACATCATTTTGCAATGTCAAACAGTCAGGAAAATTTGCCTCGTACTACTTGGTTCTTGTAATTTGAACAATTGAACCTATTGTATTTGAAGGTATCCCAAACATTCAAAAGATTAGTGAAAATGATTGACAGACAACTTCATGTGTATATATTATACACGTGTGTGTGTGTGTGTGTGTGTGTGTGTGTGTGTGTGTGTGTGTGTGTGTGTGTGTGTGTGTGTGTGTGTGTGTGTGTGTGTGTGATATATATATATATATATATATATATATATATATGAATTCCACACAAGATGAGTGAGGATTCATAATCATTCATGGCCATGGAGCACATGAGTTGTTTCAACTTTCTAGCTCATTCTCATATGTGTAAACATATTTTTAACTTGATAGATTCCATGGCAGTTAAAGGTGGAGTTCAGCTAGGCACACCTGACATGATCCACATCCATCACCACCCCACAACTCTCCCTCAGTTGGTCTCAAAACACCAGTTCAATTGTTTAAGAACGTGAGCTCCTCCTCAAAGACGATCACAATGCTCCCTTACTTCTGCACAAGTTAAAAATAAAATTATCCAAATACATATTAAAATATATCTTATTGGATAGCTTCCAAAAGATCAATAAAAAATGGCCACCCTCCGCACAATAGAATGTTGAACAGGGCCACTCACATCTCAATCCAATGTACCTTAGGCCTGGCCCAAAGTCCCAGACTGAAAATGGGAATTTCTTCTGGGCTGGTCTTAGATAATAGTATTGGGCCTAAAACACATAAAAACCCAGACACTTAGGTTTCGAAGCAGCCCAAATTTGACGTACATAAATCTTAACCCTAGCTTATCCTCCCTTTCTCTGCGGCGCAACCCCAATCTTAGGATTTTGTGAGTTGCAGAGCAAGGGACGCTATGAGTAGAGGCAGCGCAACGGGTGGGCCCAAGGGCAAGAAGAAGGGAGCCACCTTCACCATCGACTGTGCCAAGCCGGTTGAGGATAAGATCATGGACATCGCCTCGCTCGAAAAATTCCTTCAGGAGCGCATCAAGGTCGGCGGCAAGGCCGGTGCTCTGGGAGATTCCGTCACCGTTACACGTGACAAGAGCAAGATCACCGTCACCTCCGAAAGCAGTTTCTCTAAACGGTACCGCCTTCTCTCCTTCTCTTTTGGCTGGAGTTCTTCACTATCCTTTGTTTGTTTGGTACCCGAGAAATTATAGGAATGCAAATGAAATGTTGGAATCATAAGATAGGATTGCAAAACAATTTTTTTTTTTTTAATCTTTTTTTTTTTATGTTGTTAATAATTGTTCACTGAAAGTTTAAGGTTTTATTCAGCAAAATTTGGTTTCTATATGCTAGTGAATTGCCCCTACCAGAACGACACTTGCTTTTGATTATCATTTATCAGACAGACTTAAAATATGTTGTAAGTGTGAAATGGGGACTCTATGAAGGTTACTGTGGAGGAGCTTAGCCTTCTATGGTTGTGTTGAAGTGCTTCTCTTTCTTTTTATGTTGGATTTAAATAAAGGATTTCCAACTCCTAGCCTGGAACAAAATGGGTTTTATAAGACTGAGTTGTTTTTTGTTTATTGTCGGATGAAGCACTTATAATGGTTTTCCCCCCCTTTTATTTTCTTTTCTGTCGGAGGAACTTTTTGTTTTGTGATTGAAGGAGTTGGAAATCTAAGCAGAGACACTGCGCTCTCATCCTGATAGTTGAAATGATGTTAGATGCCAGATTAGTGTAGTCTGATGGGGTTAATGACCCAGAGTCCTGAAATAAGTTTTAGTGATCTTAATCTCTTGCCCAATTCTTTGGTATCTGGATCCTCCTATTCCAATTAGGGTAGTTAAACCATATGAAAAGATATCACTGGCTCATAATTTCGTGTAAAAGACGGCCCTTGAGGCCTGACTTAAGTGTTAAAGGGTTGGGGAGGTTCTAGGTTCAAGTCTCAATGAGGATTAAAAATTTACGTACCAAAAAAAAATAAAAATTTGTGTGTTAGAGAATGCAAGCAGCATCATATGTTCAAGGTGCGTCAAGGAATTCTACAAGGGGGGATTGGTTGTGTGTGTGTGATTGTGGATTTGGTGTTAAACCACATGCAAAGACGTCTTTCCTTATAAAAAAGGCGCAAGGCGTACCTAAGGCCCAAAAGGTTCATACACGGCTTAGGCGCAAAGCACAACTCAAGGCACGCCCTTGAGTGAAGTAAAATATCAAAATCTAATCTAATCAATAAAAACTTTAAGATTTCAAACATTTAAAAAAAGCATTCAACAAAAAAGTAATGAAATTTTATAAATTTCAATATACAAGGTGGGACATTTGGGTTGGGGATTCTAAGCTAAAGGATCTTTTCCCTTTGCTGTTCAGAATTGCAACTCATAATTCTGATGCAGTGGCTGACCTTTGGGGGAGACAAGGAGGTGGAGGCAGGGGCTGGGAGGTACACTTTAGAAGATCTTTCCAAGATTGGAAATTGGAGGAGGTGACTCGTTTTTTGGAACATATTTCTACAGTAAAGGTACAAGAAGGGGAGGATTCCTTAGTTTGGAAGATCGAGAGGAGGGGAAAGTTTAATGTCAAATCGTATTATAGGCCTTTAAGGGTTGAGAATAGCCTTTTATTTCCAGCCAAAGAGATTTGGGGGGTTTGTATGCCCCTCTAGAACTTGTTTTTTTGCATGGGAAGCAATTTGGGAAATTTTTTTAACAATAGACATGTTAATGAAGAGGGGTTGGTCCATGATCAACAGGTGTAGCCTTTGCAAAGACAATAAGGAATTGGCGGACCACATTTTGATTCATTGTGGTAAGAGAAGGGAGCTATGGACTTTGCTACTATCTTATTTTGGTTTGGTGTGGGTGTTCCCGACCTTAGTGAGAAATCTGCTTTTGGAATGGAAAGTTAAAGGCTAGGGAAGAAGAGGAGAGCGGTTTGAAGGTTGATGCCTATTTGTCTTTTTTGGTGTATTTGGGGAGAGCAAAACCAAAGAATGTTCTAAGAGGAAGAAATGTCAAATCCCTACTTGAAAAAACTCTTTTTTCGGTCTCTTCTAGAGTGGTCTCAGCAGTTTTTGGATTTAGACTCTCCCTCTTTTATGAATTTTTTGGATGATTGGCATGTTGATTAGCTTTTTACCTCTCTAGGTTTTTTCTTTCTTTTTGCAACCTTGTTTTGACTCTCTTTGTATATTGCCTGTATATGTAGGGTGTGCACCTTGTTTTGGCGTCTTTTCAATTCAAGTTGTCTTCGTCTATCAAAAAAAAAATCTAGAATAAAAGTATTTGAAAAGAAAAAATAAAGTAGACAAGGTGCACCCCTTCAACAAGTTGCATGTATTAACAAGCGAGGTGCTACAACTAGGGAGTGGTTGTGCCTTGGGCCTAAGTTCTTTTTAAGCGGGCCTTTTAAAACTATGCCTCTTTCTATTACTGAAGGGCAATCATGACCTACACAAGCGTTTTTTTGCCAAAGCTGCCATCAATTCCAGATTTGGGTTTGTTGTATTGGAGTACAATTTTGTTGCGAACTCCTTTTTTGAGTTTTTGAGAGTTAGAATTTGTTGTTTGTTTTTGCCCTTTTTTTTTTTTTTTTTTCTTGAGGTGTTTTGGGAATTTTCTTTAAATATTAAGTTGCTATGCTATACCTTATTGATTGAGGTGCTTTCAAGTCATATCATATCCCATCAAGCTAGCTTGCTTCCTTGCAATCTGTTAATTTTTTCCTAGATTTTATGTTTTAGTGTTTATGAGAAAATATATAAAAATAAAATAAAATAAGTGATAAGCTTCATAATAAGTTGATTTAAGTCACATAAAAATCATATTAATAGTTTCCCAAAATAAATGAAAAAACAAATTGAACTACATAAATTTTTTTGCTGTTGCAAAAAGTAATAATTTTACATTGGTTCTTTTTTGTTGCATGAAAAAAAATAATAATAAATTAGTTACATAATATTTTTTACTGTTCAAAATAATAATAATAAAAATACATAATTGACCTCTATTTTGCTACTTGAGAAAGGAAAAAAAAATACTATAGATTGAGAAAAGAAAAACTAATAATAAGTAGACAAATAAGTGATGTATGTTTCTATTTCCATTTGAAATTTGATAATGATTTAAATAGAAAGGAAAAAAATTCCACTTCCAACATTTTTAATTACACAAAAAGAAAAAAAAAAGAAGGGAAATTGAACTATAGGAAATGGGAAGGTAGAGCAAGTGGATTATTTGATGGCATCAAAAGGGCATCTAGTGTTGGGTTTGGCTCCACACACACTAAAACAGAGGGAAAACAGAGGGAAAGAGTTCAGGATAAAACAGAGTGGGGAGGGAGAGAGAGGAACAGTGCCAATGAGAGAATTGAAGATTAGGGTTCTTTTTTCTTTTTATATTCTTTTTTTATTTGATATTTGTTTTGAATTTTTTTTTGGGTACTTTAGCAACACCATTGAGGCCTAAGTGCAAGAAGCTCTGGTGCCTCCTCTGCTCCACCTTGATCCCTAAGGCATATGGCTATGGGGGTAGATGTTTTTTATCTTTTGCCTCAACATGATTTTGAGCTGCCCTGCACTGAAGCTCACCTTGACACACAAGAATGCCTTTAAAAACTTTGATTTTGAGCTCTTTTTATTTTTTGTTTTGTCATTATATTTTTTACAGGTATCTGAAATATTTGACAAAGAAATACTTGAAGAAACACAACGTGAGAGATTGGCTTCGGGTAATTGCTTCCAACAAGGATCGCAATGTGTATGAATTGCGATACTTCAACATTGCTGAGAATGAGGGTGAGGATGAAGACTGAAGATATGGACCTGTATTTACTTTATAGGTTTCTTTGTTCTCATTATGGTGGAATCTTCTTTGGTGAATTGTCTTTGTTCGTGGTTGCTTTTGTACTTTGTGGAACTTGAGATTTTGAAGTTTTGGTTATGCTCAACCATAAATTTACGTTCCCTTGTTGCTATATTTGGTTTGTTATATTGCTTACATTTGTATTTTAATTTTTTATGATTTAGTTTCTCACTATTGGTGAATGAAAGGATATTTGCCTTACACCCTTTAATGTCTGCCGAGGCCCTTTAATGTCATGAGCTATATAACATACTTACCAATGGAAGTATCTGATGAGCTGAAAACACAATCACATTGTTACAACTTTCAATACCCGTTGTGATTTCATTTAATGATGCACTCGACTTGCCGCATGCGTGCATACTTGCGCACACAGCACACTCTAAGTTGGCTTTCGAGTTGCAGTAGACCCTCAAAAGGTCTCTTGCCAGGCAGACCAACTGATACAATTGCCATTACATTGGATGGCCTAGGAGAAGATGGTATAAACATATCATCGCTCGATATCAAAACATCTATAGTTTTTGAATATTTGGTGTTCTTTTGCCATACCCTATCTGTAAGACTGGAATTACAGTTTAAATAACAATTTATGTTGTCATTTTTGGAAAATAAGAGTTTTCTTGTTATGGGTGGTTAACTGAAAGGTCAAGAAATGTAGGTGGTTTCCCTAAGAGTTCTTTATCATATGGAGACTTTCCTGGGATACGAAGTTATAAGATGATCAAGGCTGCGACTGTTACATCGGGGGATGGTGATGTAGAAAATGCTCACTGGGCCCATTTTTTTCTTTTGCTTATTATATTCCGAGAGAAGCAAGAAAAGGAAAAAGAGAAGAAAAATAAAGATTAAATTGTTTTTCTTTTGCTTATTATATTCCTAGAGAAGCAAAAAAAGGAAAAAGAGAAGAAAAATAAAGATTAAATTTGAGCTGAATAATTCAAGATTCAACCCGAGCAGGGTGGAAATTACTTAAATTACTCGAAACATGTAGTCCTCGTGGGTTTGATTTACTTTGAGGTGATTACAATCGTGGTTGGTTGGCCCAGGTAAAAACAGAAATTCTCTTACCAGTGTATGAATGAGAATCATTTCTTTATATTTGTTACAAAGAGTGCTCTCCATGAAACCGGTATTTCCCTTCTAGCATGCCATGATTGATGATTGCTTGGGTGGTCATTCGCTTGGTTTTCTCTTTTGCATTGGTCTAGTTGGGCCTGACACTCTCAAGGATTATCATTTTGGCAGTGGATGGTCAATGATGATCTAGGATCACAGCCCATCATTCTCAATTTTTCTTTTAAGTCCACTCCAGAATACCACTACCCGGCAGCAAATTCTTACTTTTTACAATTTTGCATCAAAAATTCAAATCTGTTTTCAAGAATAGTTTCTGAACAAGTTATTAGCTTCTTAAAGCTCATCCTAGAGAAATTTAAGGTGGAAAGGAGCTTCTTCAAAATGTTGTAGGATTTAAAATTATTTATATATTAAATAAAGATAATATTATTGACTTTACTTCAGATTTTTTTGAAAGAAATATTTTGCTCTAAAGTTACATTTACACAAAATAAATTTTTAAGATTCTATTTGGACTAATTTTGTTTGAAAAATAAATAGAGAAACTAGGAACATGTTATTTCTTCTATGGAACCTTTGTTTTGAATTATGTTTAATGAAAATTTTATAATATAAATAATGACCTTTTTGGCTTTCCTTTAGCTAAAAGCCTAAAATAAAGGGGAAAAACAAACCAAAAAAAATTAAGTGTATTAAAAAAGTTAAAGCTTTTTAAGAAAAAGTTGTACCAAATAAAACCCTAATCTTAAACAAATCAAAATCTAACATCTTTTGTGTTAGATGGGACGAATTTAGGGGAGATGAAATGCACGTGAAGCTTGAGTAGGCTAACTTGTTATTCAATTCACATTCATCCTGGACTGGTGTTCGAGTCGGTTTGAGGGGATCAACATCGATCACACAACATATATATGACTCAAACAAACGGCATTTGGGGTTGCAAAAATAAAAATAATATACGCCTTTAATTATTTAATACTTGTCGACTCTGCATGCTTTAGGGGTTGTATACAACTACTGTACTACATATATAGTGAAATTGCTTGCCCCTGAAAAGTGCCTCCAACCTTGAGTTGCCCTTTTTCCAATCTTACTTTCAGAAGGAACCTAACGTGTAATGTCAATGTGTATTAATAACATGCATGGTATGGGAGCTGAGAGCCTTGATTGTCCAACGTCATCGCTGTCATGAATGGAATAATATTTTTGTTTTCTCTGAAGTTGGCCTTGCCCAACATCTAACAATCAAGCTGGAGAGTTCTATATGACAACACAGGCATTAAGGACCAAGCTTTTGTACTCTTTTCATCATTAATTAAGTTGACTCAGCTCAGATCCAATCAATATGAATTAAAGGAAAATGTTACAAGAAATATCACAGCCAATCATTACATTTGTTTGTTGGTATATTCCAACCCAGAATGCCCCCATTAAGAAGCAAATTCAAGCTAGAATAACCTCCCATCCACAAAAACTTTGCAGTATGAAGAGGCTGCAGGGATCATTGAAATGATGAAAAAGGCTACTTCAATTGATGATGAGCTATGGACCACACCAATGCTCAACCTTTTGAAATGGAGTGAACAAAAAAATTGGGAAGTGGGTGAATCTTAAGCTAGTTGCAACAACTTGCATCACTGCAGAGCCCTCCCGTTGGTTGTGGAAGCTTTCAAATGAGGGGACTGAGTGGAAGCTTATGAAGGTTGGGGGGATAGGCAGGGAGTTTGCTAGCTTGTAGGGTGAAGCCCACCAATAAGGCGTGCATTCATGGCCAGCTTCATGATTTTGATGGGACAAAGAGAGGTGTGCTCTTTCTTGACTTCATATGCAGACCATGCATCCAGAGAGTGGGAGATCAGTAGGCTTTATCCCGAAGAGTCAAAAATAACTGCAGCCCCATGGCCTCCGCATCCCTATAAATTGGCTTCCAACTTATCACCAAATTATAGCTGCAGTTGCAATAATCTCTTTTATCCTATCAAAAGAGCTAGCGATGGCCTTAAAATCTCTTCTCTTTTTTTCCCTCTTAGTTGCTGTGGCTGCAGCCCCAGTGGCTGAGGCCCAACTCGGCAACATTATCGGCTCCATCTTAGATTTGATCCGTATTCAAGGGAATCTGTTTTGCACAGCCAACGGCAACATGGGTGTTAATGGCACCGCAACCCCAGTTTTCCCCAGTAAGTTATCCAAAATCATATAATCAACATTCCAAATAAGCTGCTTGATGAGCCCATTGAACTGGCTACATATTGTTCTAATGCATGTATTTACCCATGGTTTTTTGAGCTTCTGTAGCTACTTATATATATATGTATTTGCAAAATGTGTTACAATATCATATCATGTATTTTTTTTCACTTCTGATCACATTGTGGCATGGCCCATAATACATTCACTGTATATATTGTTTGCAGATGCTCCGGTGCAGTTGCAATGTGGAGCTGGAAATGTGATTTCCAGTGCAACAACCAACTCGGCCGGACTATTTTCTATACTCTTGGACCCATTACAGTTCCTTCTTTCTTCACTATTGACCAACTGCAACCTAGTGGTTAACACGCCACTGTCCACTTGCAATTCCGGGCTGCCTTCCTCTGGGGCTCTGCTATCGCCCTTACGACTCATAGGCAACACTCTCCAGGGGCCCTTGCATATCACCAACATCATCCCTGCTAACTTTGTATTCCTTCCCCACCTCTAGGTTCTAAGTAAAGCATTGAAGGGGTCACTCTCACTGATCTACTACCAATATACACCCTCTATATATGAATAAGGTTAATAGAACTACCAAGTCCTAGGGGTTTATCTTTTAAATTCCATCTGTGTAGATCAGTATTTCTCTTATGTAAGCTCTCTTCAAGCAGTGTTGGCAAGTAATAAACAATTATCTAATCCTGTTTGCTATAATTCTAGCTACTTGTATGACCAAAGTATCTCTGCCTCTCTTTCTTAAGGAGCCTATGCAACCAAGTGCCTCATTTGAAGGTTTAATTATATCAAAGGACCAAAAGAGTCGAGTGACAGGCATTTTTTTCTAAGCTTAATTAGAAGGCAATAATATTTTGCATTAAATTAACATATGAGAGATGTTTGACAAATGTAGTCATATAAGATTCGTGCTCCTGGCAGTGACCAGCATGGTATGGATGAAAGAATATGTTAGCTAAAAAGGTCCAGGGGGGCTCTTCTTCATGGCCCTGATCAGATGCATTGACACCACCTTCCTCAATCATACTTAAATTCTTATTTACAACACATATTTCTTCTGTAGAGAATATGTTTCTTGTAATAAAAATAATTAATCGATAAGATATATTAACACATGGCATTAAAGTAAGTTTTCATTACCACCACTTTCTATGTTAACTTCCATCAGAAGTTCCACTAATTATAGTATGTTTATTAAGCGATCAGTACGGTCTCTTTTAATATCTTTATGTTCAGTCAAACTAATGAGTTAATTACTCTACTTATTAATAACCAAAATTTCCTTTTCAGCCATCATCAATTAACTAGATTACAATGATTAATTTATACAAGGTATGGTCTCCCCTATTGTATAATCCCATAATTCATGACCAAACTAAAAATTAAAATGATTCACGAATGAATGTTCTCCTAGCAGAATTGTATTTTTGCTTAAGAACTAGTCAAAGCAATTGCCACCACATGTGCATGAGTGGAAGAGCTTCGCCAAAAAAGGTTGCCGCTGGCTATTCACTCCTTAAAAACATAAAAAAGAAAAAATATAATAGAAGTTTGACCACTGTGGCCATGGCTGGCTTAATATCTTAGAAGAGTGACAGACTGGATAGCCAAATCTTGGAACATTTCCAAAAGATGACAAGCAACAAAGCGAGCAGATATAATTCTAGAAGCAAATAATTACACGTATTTTTCTACCTTATATATATATATATATATATATGTTCATCCAACCTTACCTTATGTATTACATTTATATGAGACTATGTTCACAAACGTGGTTAGGCTATTTTCATCCCCCAAACATAGTCAAAGACGTGTGATATTTTATTGAATTGCTTTTGTAATATATATAGGATAATGAGATGTTATACAATTTTATGAAATTTAAATATTTGTGCTCAGTTATCTTGCAGAAGACTATGATGGGAGTACTTAAGCCAAGTGGCATGATACAACATGGTTTGGGAGTGAAAAGTTCAGATTGTATAATTACAAGTTTCTTTAGTCACCAATCTCTAAAAATTATTGCACACCTCAACACTTCCCGGGTATGTTATGTTTAGTCTCTAGCCCTAAGTATCCAGGAAATCAAAACTTGTAATTTTAATTCACATTTTTTCATATTATATCAAATCTTATCGTTTGATTTTATTTTTGTATGTCTAAAATTGAGAAAGTATAATTAAAAATATTATATAAAATCTAGAAAATGTCTTATATTAAAATTCAATTCTTTTTTTTTTAAGATTTAAAGATAATGTTATATATTATTATTAAAAAAATTCAATTATTAATTGAATAAGAGGATATACATTATGGGTTAAAAACCTGATTTGATGAGAGGGGATGTGTTTGAATCTCAGTGTAGGGTGTCACCCACATGTAAACAAGTGGTTGTCCACACTTATTTATGACTGGTAGGTCCAAAAGCATACGTGCACAGACATTGGGCCAATAACAATGCATGTCACCCCAAACAGCCTTTTCATGTCTATTATTTGCGTTTTTGGGTCATCCCATCCAAGCTTTTGTCACCTTCTGCCTCTATCGTCACTTGTCGTGTTTTCGTATTTTTCCGGCCCCATGGCATCATTCACAAGCTTAAAGCTTTTTAAAAAAAATTTCTTCAGCCGTTGGGAGCTCATCCTAGTCTAGATGAAAAATACCATAAAATGATTTTCTTCCATTTTAACCAGAATGATAAAAGTGAAGTATAAATGTTTCATACAAAACCATAGCTTTTCTTAATAGTTAATACATAAAAGGCTCAGGCCTCTATAGACGTGTTTGAATTCAAAAGGATAATTCTAAGGTCGTTCGTTGGCCTTTCTACTGTAGCTTGGCATAAGGCTAGGCGGGCTCGACTTGAGAAGAGCTCCATGACTGGTGTTTGAACCCTTCGGATCGGATATCATAGTTTGATTAGGGTCTTCAATCCAACCCAATAAAAAGAAGTGCTATGCCCAAAAAATACAAAATGAAAGAAAGGGAGGTCATGTCAATAGGCTGTCTAGATCCGTCGAATTAAGTAAGTCTGATCCAAAAACTGCCAACCCTACCTGTGGCTGTGGGACACATCCCCGACCATGGCCTATTGACTAACACCTGAGACGACCCCCAACTCATAACCAGTGGCAGTCCTAGCGCAAAAGTTCTCACGTCGCTTGAAAAGTCGAAATTGTGTAACCAGTGCCACCCCAACTCGACGCGGATATATGCTAATAAGGTAATTGTTGGCCCAACCGTGGTTAAGACGATAAAGACTGCATAAAAACATCCAATCCCCAATAGAAGAATGGCATGTTCGTCTCTCACACGCCAATTCCCTCATCTTCCTACTTCCCATTGGGGTTTGGTGTGGAGGGCGAGCCACAAACAATTTCGTTTCTCAAACCTTTCTCGCAAAATTTCGTTTGTTGATTCCAAATTGACTTGACTCATAAGGGACTTCACCCTACTTCCTCTGCACGTAAGAATTGGTCCCAATGGACTCACCTCCTGTCAAGTCTCAACCACCTGCCTCAAACTCTCTGCCTCTTTAAATGCCACTTTGCCTACTGTATGGCTATTTAATAATTAAAATGAATTTTTTGTTAAAGAATAAAGCTCCAGCCTCCATGTGATAATCACAGAAGCGTTGCAGTGCAACTGCAAGTGGCACCACGACCCTTAAACGCAAGTTGGACGAAAAAGTACATGAACCTGGTGATGTTGATTATTATTTATTACTTCCGATACCCTTGTAAAAATGACCTTAGTTATTTGAATTAGTTTAGATTGCAAGAAACCTTTTTTAGGTTATTAAATAATTAAAATCAATAGGAAAAATTAGGATAAACTCAAAATTAGTTGTGATATGATTTGTTATCAAATTGTACTAATAAGAAGAAGATGACGACGATCTTATAATATATTTATTTTTTCTTCTTCACACCTTATACTTTGTCCACGTGTATACACTGAGCCAGGATTGAAGTTATGAAAAAGAAGAGAAAATTATTTAGTCAAATAAGTCCAAGACCAAATTGTCCACAGGGAATTGGACATGGACAATACACTGCTTGCTTCAGATGATCCAGTGTGTTGTGTACCAACAAACATGTGCAGACATGTGACCCGAGCTCCTCCAAACATATTGAAATCAAACACCTCTTTACCATTTGTCATAAACACCAACATACAAACTTACAATAAATAATAAGCATTACAAAGAATACAGAGAAATAGAATGAGAGATGGCAGCCTAGCACACTGTGGATCCAATAGAAAAATTAAAGAACCCAGAAATTCACAAAGAAGATGATGATGATAACAGTAATAGGTCAAGATTATTTCTATTTTCTTCATCTCTAACCTGCAGGCTGCAGTCCACACCCCATCTAAAGGTGAAGACCAGACCACGGAATTCTAAATCTAAAATGAAGGAAAAGGAACCAGAAAATGTGTGCCATCACTGATGAAACGTGGAGGAAAAAGAGTGATATTGAGTAAAAAGTGTAATAACATGTATTAGCCTCTCACAGCCAGCAAAGAAGGAATAGCAGCCAAGTTGGGTTTATTGGGTGTAATGTCTCTCTTCCCTGCATCTTTGTATTCAACTTTGGACGATGATGGCTTGCTCAGGGCTCTCATGGGACTGGCGAATGCCCAGCCCCAGCTTTTGCTTCGGCCGTGAGACAGAGGTCCCGGCGCCGCCGCTGCGGTGGATTTGCCGTTCACGTTGTCTTCAACCGTGGATGACATCCAGTATGACGATGAGGATGAGGAAGAGGAGGATGAAGTCATGATGAACCCACCAAAGATGCCACCGCATTTTACCCTCTCCTTGATGCATTGGTGGTCAGGGCCACCTGGAGCGCCGCCACGGTGGGCGCCGGAGGACTTCGGCTTGCCTTCCCTCTGGGACTCGACTCTTCTGAGAGTGCAGTCGCCGAACCCAGTAGAGATTCTCTCAAAGAAGTCACCCGAGAAGCTCCTGCTTCCACACCCCACAGATCTGGATCTCGAGACCTTGCGTCCGAACGATGACGATGACGCGGTTGCATGGCTGTTGGGGCTCTCAGATTCGTCCACAAACTCTTCCTTCTTCGCCAAAGACGATGATCCCAGACCCTTATCTTTGGGTTTGTGGGAGAGCGAGGCATGTGTTTGTGTTATTGCCGCTGCGAGCTTGGACTCCCTTGGAGTGACAGCACTCCCAACAGCCTTGTCCATTTTCCGAGTGGCAGTTGATTTGGGGAGGTAAAGAAAAGACCAAAACCCTCTCTTTTGCGGGCTGTAGTCGTTGGCATCCTCAGACTCAACCAAAAAGTGGCCACGCCTAGGAGTTGTAGTGGACTTGCTCCTCTTGAGAACGATCCCAACAGCATCCGAACCCATCACCTCCTTCTTTTTCTTCTTCTTTTGAGCTAACAGAAAAGGGATCCGGGCCCGCCTCGAATAATTTCCATGATAATGACAATCTTTAGAGGCGCTATAAGATGATGACGAAGACGTAGGCCGCACAGAGAGTGAAGTTGACGATGCACCACCACCTCCACCTCCAACCCCAACCCCAACCCCAGCACCACCACCAATCTCAGATCTAAAAGAAGGCGACGAAGAAGACGAAGAAGGGAAAATAGCATTAGGAAAAGAGGAAGAAACCAGCTTCCCTAGCTTCTCCTGCAGGCAAAAAGCACAGATCCCACCTGGGTTGTTCCTGTACGGATGGTCACTGCACTGCATTCCCTCCCCCACATCATCCTCCCCCCCTCCCCTCACACCCTCCATCACCCACCCCACTTCACAAGCCTCACCCCTCCTTCACAACCTCACACAACATTCATCCCACAAACACCCAAAACTCCAAATCCGAATCCAAACCCAGAATTCACAAAGGGAAGAAGAAGGAGGAGGAGGAGGTAAATGAACACAAGCAAACAAAGAAAAGCTCAAAAAAAGAGCGCTGGTGCAGATGGTCAGAGCGGAGCGGGAGTAATTGAATGGAGAAATGTGGCATTCAAGTAAAAGAGTGTCAAGGTGGGGGTCTTGGGGGGGAGAGTCCCCAGGAGCACGTGCAACCCTGACTTTCTTATATATTTTATTGTAGAATAAGACAATCCCCTACTGCCTAATAGCCCACTAGTCCCCCTAAACTCCCTCTCAACTCTCAAATGCCCCCACCCACCCACCTAATGACTGTAATGATGCTGTGATTTGAATAAAAAGCACATGGACCTCATATGTATATATATATATCTACGACCACCATTAATCTTCTCAAATCCGACGATGTTTCAGTGTCCAACCTTACACCCGGTTAGGTTTTGATGATGGGGTTTGTTGTCTTCATCAAGAAAAATTATACCAAGTATCATTATTTGTTTTCTATATTATTGTATCAACGAGTGTGTGTGTGGCTCTCCTTGGTGAGGTTTTCCCATCTTGCTACTTTAATAATTATTTCTGTTTTCTTTTAAGCCCTCTGTGAAAGACTGTGCTCCTTGATTGAGATTTGAATTGATGTTTTTAATGTCAAGGATCGAAGCCCCCCATCCCATAATTCCTTTTACCAAAACTTCATAATCACTCCATCACAATAAAATAATAATATGATTCACCATACGTCTTTCCATGACACATATATCCTTGAACAAATGCAGTTAAAAGATTAAATAACCTCTTCTAAAAATTAAGTTATAAATTTAAATTTAGATCATTAAAAGTGTAACATGAGATTTGATCCCCCCACACTGTCTAACAGGCATTTTTTTTTAAAAAAAATGAATAAAAATGTATGATCTCTCATTCATTGAAGAAGGGTAGAAATATGAGGCCAAAATATACCAATGTATAAAAGGAGTACAAATCACACATATCATGATTGATGCTACCGAATAGATAAGACGACCCAAGCTGATCAAAATCTTAGAAATATAAAGTGAGGGCTGAGGGGAAGTGACACTAAGTAGTGTAGTGAAATTAAATTAGTAGGGCCCAGCTTATTTTAATTTCAAACCTACATGTGATAGCATCTCAACTTCAATCCTTTAATATAAAGCCTATCTGCATGTCCAGTTAGGACTTTTAAGTTTGGTCCATCTCCCAATTATTTCTTTCCTTGAATTTTGCAGCACAAAAGTTCACGCACCATCAACTCCTCCCCTGCCGTCCGATCTCGATCGGGTCGTTCCTATTTTCTTTTCCTTTTTCTTAAGAAAGAAAAGGGTAGATTCAGATCTTATCCTGCCCCCTGGAGCGAGGTACTGTCACATCAGCCGTTGGATCGTGGGACCCGCACTCTTGTTTGTGTCCTTTTTAAAATGATTTTGCCACCTGGTAAGCCTGGTACATTTTAGTTGGATTGCTCCTTGT
Organism: Vitis vinifera; assembly: GCF_030704535.1. Taxonomy (NCBI): domain Eukaryota; kingdom Viridiplantae; phylum Streptophyta; class Magnoliopsida; order Vitales; family Vitaceae; genus Vitis; species Vitis vinifera. The sequence continues at coordinate 137,867 of NC_081809.1, forward strand.
TGAATCTAACTTGCGCTGGGTGCGATTTGGTTCGTGTTCTGGAACCATATGATCTTGGGCCCTGGGGTACAATCGACTTAGTAGTTAGCCCACTAGACCGTACCATCCTAGCCTTTAGTATTCCCAGAATCTAAGATTAAAAATGATAATAACAATCAACCCTACACGCCCCTCCAAAGTCCAAACTAATTATGAAAATAATCTTCTGATGGCATGCAGTATACATAGGAAATCATATTCAAAAGGTAAAGTCCTATATATTTGAAAGATGGTGGTTTCTTTTAATTTAAAACAAAACCACGTCTTAAAGATGTGGTTGCAATTCAAATTTACAAACTACATTTATATAATTACAAGGCACACGTATTATTTATATCACTAACTTATTTCTATTTAAAATTATATAATAAATATACAAAAGTTATATACTTTAAATTAAAAAAAAAATTAATTTCATTCACCTCCTTTTTTATGTTTGATTAAATGTATTTTTATTTTTATTAATTTAAAATTTTATCAAATATTTTTCTTATTTTAAGTGAGAGATGATAGGGATAAAATTAACAAATAAAAATAAATATAAAAAAAATATTTAATAAAATTTCAAATCAACAAAAAATTAAAACAAAACAAAACAAAATAATAAAATGTTGTCAATTTGAATTAAAACCGCAACCTCTAAATTTTGAATTAAAATCCTATCTTCTAAATTTGAATTTAAAGCTCATCTTCTAAATATAGTTTCTTTTGAATGTGATTTTTTAACCAAAATCTCATCTCCTATCGTTTCTATTTTAAATTGAACCTCATCTTCTAAATGTGGTTTTTAATCTTAAGGTCTATTCTTCCTTTTTATGAAACCACAAACCAGATTTTAATATATACATCTTATATGACCTATATATGGCATGATATATGAGTAGCCCACTATTTTGGTAGTAAGTTTCAAAGTATGTCTATATTTGATGAGACACTTGTTTTTTTTTTTTTTAATATATCATAAAGGTCTTTTTTTTTTCTCTTTTATCAATTCTCATCCATCTCCATTGTTTTGGTTACGAAGGGACGATGAGGGAGTGAAAACTGAAATTTTGAAAAAAAACAATTTAATTCAATTGAATTGATTCAATTTTTAACAATCATGAAAATTGGTTTGATTTAGAAAATATGAAAATTGATTTAGTTAGTTCAGTTCTTGTGAATCAATAAAAATCTAATGAAACTAACATTTTAAGAACTTGATATTAGATGAGTATTTTTATATTTATACATTTTTTTTACAGGTTTTGATCGAATTAATTTTACATTTTTTAAAATTAATTTCGTACTTGAATTGACTTATATCCAACTAATGATGGAAAAATGAACTCAAAGTAAAACTTTTGGTTTGATTTGATTTTTATATGATTAAAAGGTTGGTTTGATTTTGACTCAAATATATAGGCTATGTTTGGTTCCCGGAAAATTTGAGGGAAAATGCGAGGGAAAGAAAATACAAAGGAAAAGAAGAAGGAAAGAAAAAGTGAAGGAAAATAAAAAAATAGATTAAAAGTTGATAAATTATTTTTTTTGTTACTTCAAACTCATTTTATTTATTTTAACTCATCAATATAAAGATTAAATAATTTAAAAATACATAAGTTTTTAATTAATTTTAATTATATTTGATTTTCTTTGATATTTTTCATAGGACAACCAAATATGAGAAAATAATTTTTCTTAGCATTTTTTTTCTCTCCTTTGTACTTTCCGGGAACCAAACATAGCCATAAATAATTATTTTTATTTTTCACAGGACATAGCCATGATGATGCCCCTTAGAAAGAACTAAAGCTGAAGAAGGTAAATATGAGAAAATAGAGATGAAAGGCAAATGGGACTAAATCCAGGGATCAAATTTCAAATGCTTTTCAATGTTTACAAAAACATAAAAGAAATTACGAGCTGAAAATAGATAAAAGTGGGATAGTATGTACATATTAAAATGACAAAGCCCAAAGGCCCATTAGGATACCCCCAACCCTTTTCAAATTTAGTCCATTGGGCTGAATCAAAACCCACTTCTCATATCTAAAATCCACAATACATGTCATCCATGACAAAACCGGAGAACTCAGAAAATTGAAGTCTCTGGAGAAGTCAATGGTGAGTTTTTACAAACACCTTACCACAACAAAATATAACATATGGAGTGTGATGAAATCATTTTCCCTTCTTTTTTCTTTTGTTTGTTCTTCTTCCTAATACTTGTGAAAATGTTATCAGAGAGTACTCTATCCTAAGTGCTCAGCTGGAAGATGCGATGAGGTGCTCTTCTTGCGACCCATCTTCTATGGAAAATTTGTTGGATGGTTTTGAGTTTCTGTAAATTGCATACAGCACTAACTGGGCAGTTCCAAGCACAAGCCCCGTCCCGTTCGGTACCTAAATTAAACCAGAGTAGTAATATATCACAAGTGTGAAATATATTTACTTTTCAATGTCCTTTTAGAAAAATTGAAAGATGATCACATGTTGTTAGGAAAATCATACGTATTGCAGTACTACTCTTCAAAGTCATAATTTTCGATGGAAGATTTGCAATATCTAAGTATTGCTCATCGTGGGTGTACGCGCATATATTGTTTTATTATTTTCGAGTCAATGTCCATTATGATGGCAGGGAGCGTACTTATCAATAGGGCTTATATAACGTACACGGTATACCCCTGGGCCCTGGGCCCTGGGCATGACTAGGGCACTATTTTTCTATAAATTAAATTGAAACAAATCAGAACGACTAAAATTAACATGGTTTATGGTGAAAGCTATGTTAATTTTGAGGAAATTAAACGATGAAGTGATCATTATTGAGGTGGGTGGTGGTGGTGGTGATGGTGATCATGATCAAATTAATGTAACAAGTAATAACTTACAGCGAGGAAGTAATCCCGGACAAGCACAGCGTAGATGGTCCAAATCCCTCCATTCAAGAAAAGGAAAAATGAGAGAAAGAATGGCATGAACTCCACGCTCTTGGTTGTCACCACTGTTTTCTGAACATGATTTGGACAAGCATATATATTTAGCATTAATCCCTCACCATATACAAGCTGCATCTGCTACAATCCTATTCATCATCTTTTGTCCAAATCTGAGTAAATAAAGAAATTTATTTTGAATCAAAGGTAAGATGCATGCTGAGGGTTTTGGATTGACAAAAGGCCATCCATTGCAAGTGAGCAGATGTAACTTTGGCTTCAACCCCCTCTCTCCCTCATTTCCCTATGCAACTACTGTATTAAAGTACATTAATGGCATGTGGCCGCCCTCCCTCCACGTCCGAAAACACTATTCTATTACTATAGATTGCGGACCACACAAATCTGGATAGGTTATCTCCTGGCATATACCAAGAGCCACTTCCAAATCCCTACAACCATCCTTACACCAAGTTGAAGTGTCCCACTGCACAGTAACCTGCCTTGTTGGAATGAAGAGGAGGATGAAAGTCTACGAGTAAATAAAAATTATAATGACAAACTGAGACTACTTTTCAGAGGAAATGATTCATGTTAGCTAATTATTTGTTAAGTTTTGGTTGAAGACTAAGGTTTCGTTTTAATTGGATCAGAAGATCATCCAGTTCAATGCTCCCAAATCAAAACTGGATCACCCCATCGAAATCACTGTGTCGTTAATTCCCAATTACCAAAGAAAAATCTCAGTGACTGCAAATATAGATGATGAGCAAGCAGTAATTCTCACCATGGCAGCTAGAGGCGAGCCGTACATTACAATGTTGAGGCCGGAACATATGAACCCTAGTGCATCAATCCGCGTATCTCCTTGCAATGCCAAGCGAGTCACTAGAATTGCTGCAGCTAGAAACCCCACATCCAAGAGGCTGACCAGAGCGACGGTTTTGGCCTGTAATTCGTAACAAATCAGCCATGGAAGAAGGCGGTAAGCCACAAAGTGTGATGGTGAAAATTCAGATGAAGTTACCCTCATTTTTGCCGGTGCGTATATGAGGAATAAGGTAACATAGGCAGCTTCAACAACCACACCAAAACCATTAACAGTAGCTACAAGTATTTCCCCGGGCTTGATAATTCCATAGTAAGTCCACAAGGATGAGTTCAACAAAGTGCAAACGTAGGGAAGGCTCTCAAAGTCCTGGGTCGATCGGTGCTTTACTATTCGCCAAAACGTTCCACTGCAATTTCATCATAAGATAGGAGTTGATCATCAACTGATGTTTAATGTTTAGTACAGAACGAGAAGAATCAAGCTGTGTCAAAGCATGAAAGAACTTACATGGGAGCTAGAAACACCAGCACTGAGATGATGTTACCTGCAACAAGGAAAACCCTATGATCAGTTCCCTATCCATTTCTTTGCATGAATGCATTGCTGTGTACAGATCTACAACGGTCCCTCACCTATTACTCCAGCGAAGAAACTCAAGCTTTCCATGTCCGAAATGAAGATGCAGTTAGTGGGAAGTTGTGGTTTGGTGCCTTTGTGAGGGAGGGAAAGAAAGAGAAGGTGGGAAGAATTCTTATTTCTTTGTGCGAGGTTTCCCTGTATTGTTGCCTTTTAATTTAATGAAGTAGCTCATAACCCTCTACAGCAAATGGGTTGGATTTTTTATGATGAGACCTCCTTTATGGCGTTGGATATCTTGATAGTTGATTCTTTTCCACAAATAAATGACGAAGATTAATGACTGAATTATTCCGACTGCACTGACATGGCTAAATCATTTGGGTTATATTTTCTTAGTTTAAGTTTCAAAATAAAATAAAATAAATCCGTTGCAGAGGCAATCAAGCATGTCATAGAAGTGGATTGAAAAATAATTTAATTTTAAAAAGAAAAAAAAAAACGAGTAGAGTGGAGGAATTGGAAATTTGGGGTCTGGAAAAACGGAGAACCAATGGTACGAAATGGACATGATGAGTTGGGCTGGATCGCCCTATTCTCACCTACTCAACAAAATAAACGGGGGTGTGAATCACGTTTGGACCCACATGCTGCCATCCCTGTCTTTTTTAAAGTTGAACTCTTCTTAAAGAAGAAAAAAAAAATCAATTTTTCTGTCAAGTTGATAAAAACAATGATGTAGGTTCCACCCCCAATAATGTCCAATCAAGTGGAGGGAACGTGACAAAAACAAATGAAAGCGAATGGGAATGGGAGGCATGCCAAAATTTTAAAAGTATATAACGTAAAAAACTTAAATCTTAATGGGGAATTAAAAAAAAAAAAAAAGTTATAGCATTTATGTTTCGCTTTTACTAGTGCTGTGAGTCTGTGACTTTGACAGAGACAAATTCCGCTTAATTATTGATTCGACAAGAACTGGCCCAAAAAAATAAAAATCCCCTCAAATATATGTATGAATCCTTGACCACACCCACTGGTGGGGTACCTTTTCCATTTATTTTACTTTATTTTTTGCGATTTCGAGGTGAGGAGGTCCCACAAGTGGGCTGTTAAAACTTAAAGACAGTGAAGGCCTACCTGTCCCGGCCCCTCCTTCTTTCTGCACTTGTTCATATAATTGGAAGTTCAATGGTCATGTCTGAAATGACCACCATTCCACGTGTTTCCATCACCCCCCAAGAAAGATGGATTTTTTATTTAAATAATAGTATTTCTAAACATATTTGAAAGAAAAATAAACTATTTTTTTTTATAAAAAAAAAAAAAGGGAAAACTGTGTTTTGGCTCGCCCATTTGGGCCTAATAGCTTTTTGGTAACCCAACTTTCCATAACCCAAAAAATGTCCACTGTTGCCCAAAAGAATATCCCTTTCATGCACTATCCACTGTTTTATAATTTCATTTCCAAAATTACCCCTCCAGCCTTCCATATCAGCAGCCATCTCCCTCTCCATGTCACGGGTTGTGCTTTTAAATAAACACAAAAATCTTAAACAAGTTAGCAAAACCCACGCAAGACCCGACTCTGAAATTTGGGGAAACCAGGTTAGGGCAAAAGGAGAGAAAGTCACAGAGAGTCCTTAGCTTCTTTCTCTTCTCTCTCTTTTCTCTCTGTTGTGTGAATTTCTCAGTGAAAAATCGAAAGCTTGTAAGCTGTAATCAAAATTTAGGTTCAGTGCTTTTTTGGTACTTTGTCGGATGGCCCAAGCAGCCAGTAGCAGATACTCAAATTTTATGCTTGGGTTTTACTTGAATGCTCATACATTAGCTGTCATCTTCAAGGTCCATTTGGTTTTAATGCATCTGGATCACGCAGCTGAGCAGAGGAAAGAGGAAATGAATCTGTTACTGGTTTGATATTTTTGGGGCTTAGGTGCTTACGAGCTGTACGGTGTAAGCAAAATCCTCGTTAAAAGTCTAACTTAAGACAACTGGCTCTAAATAGCATATGGCCCGGCGTTGAAAGTGGCTGTAGCCTACAATCTCAAATCAAGGGGTGAGTCCCGTACCATTTAAAAGAATTGTGACCTTCAGTGTCAGAAATTTTCAGTTAAATACAAATGAATTGCATCTTCTTCACTGAATTTTCAGCCTCCGGTTTCATCTTTGCGAGGTGAGATTCACATTCATTTTCCATTGATCGAATTCCCCCTCCTCTGCCACAGCCTGGCTAGGGACTCGGTTAAGTTAAGATGCTAACACTGAATGAAAATTGATTCCAACAATTTTCATCAATCAATTCCTCAAGTACAAAAGCAGATGGTGTATGGTGGATTGCAGTAATAGACGAAGTTGGTTTAGTTTATCCCTCCTTTGATGGGCACAAGGATAAAACCATCTATTGCTGGGCAAGGTAGCTAGATGCAGCTTTCCCCAGAAGGCTCGAGGTAGCAGAATGTCCATTTTGGTCTCAAGTCGCTCAACATTGCTGAAGTTCCTTTGCAATCCTAATGGAGACTGCCATTGGGCAGTTTGTCTTAATTGCGTTGGAGGCAATGTGTGACCTGCTAACAGCATATCCCTCCTGCAACAACCAAATCCAACAGATGGACTGCATCAGTTTCTGTAAACCATTTGTTGGAGCTCCAGACCATAGCAAATATCTCCAACTTCAATTGGGAGTGATCAGCTTCTATAGAACAATAAAATGCCATACCATATTATAATTTCCCCTTATATTTTTCCCATTCTCCTAAGTTGGGGCTTGATGAGTTTTTAGACCAAAAGACTTGTGCAAGTAAACATCATCTGGATCAGGCAACAAAAAAAAAAAATTACCTGACTCTGTTTCTTGGCTAATGACAATTGAAAAGCCTCTAAAAGAGAACACTAGGAGGATACCTTGTTCAGGGCGCTCATCATGGTCATGAGGGGAGGAGAGTTTATTTTTGCACGGCTTGCTACCTAGGAACATAAGAGGAAAATCAATAATGAAATTGCATTCAATTTCCAAGCCATGCAACAGAGCCTGAGAATTAATTCACAACCAAATCAAGAATCTAAAAAACAAAATTATGTTATTTGCAAGTAAACCTCATCCAATTTGATGTATCCAAATGGTAATTTAGGGTCACTCTCATCGATCATTTGCTTCAGAAGTTTTCCCAGATGAGTTTCAGTGTCATTGCCAGTCCATCCCCATTGTTCAGCTAAATTTAGCATTTCTGTAAGGTAGGAAGCATTATGGCAGAGATTATCAAATACAGTGGTTTTGCTTTTAAGTTGCTTAGGTACTACCTTAATGACCTTTAGGTACTACCTTAATGGCCTTCAGGTACTACCTTAAGGGACCCTAGGTACTACCTTAGCTAAACTTCAACCCAACCTCTCCCAAGCCTTTGTTCTTCATTTGTGACCCTTAGACCATGCAATTATATGCTTCTCTTGAGTCCTCAAGTGGTCCACCAATGGTTTTTTGCTACTGTTCCTTAGGTACTACCTTAGTGGCCTTAAGGTACTACCTTAATGGCCTTCAGGTACTACCTTAAGGGACCTTAGGTACTACCTTAGCTAAACTTCAACTCAACCTCTCCCAAGCCTTGGGTCTTCATTTGTGACCCTTAGACCATGCCATTATATGCTTCTCTTGAGTCCTCAAGTGGTCCACCAATGGTTTTTTGCTACTGTTGCTTAGGTACTACCCTAATGGCCTTTAGGTACTACCTTAATGGCCTTCAGGTACTACCTTAAGGGACCTTAGGTACTACCTTAGCTAAACTTCAACTCAACATCTCCCAAGCCTCGGGTCTTCCTTTGTCACCCTTATACCATGCCATTATATGCTTCTCTTGAGTCCTCAAGTGGTCCACCAATGGTTTTTTGCTACTGTTCCCTAGGTACTACCTTAGTGGCTTTAAGGTACTACCTTAGTGGCCTTCAGGTACTACCTTAAGGGACCCTAGGTACTACCTTAGCTAAACTTCAACTCAACATCTCCCAAGCCTCGGGTCTTCCTTTGTCACCCTTAGACCATGCCATTATATGCTTCTCTTGAGTCCTCAAGTGGTCCACCAATGGTTTTTTGCTACTGTTGCTTAGGTACTACCTTAATGGCCTTTAGGTACTACCTTAGTGGCCTTCAGGTACTACCTTAAAGGACCCTAGGTACTACCCTAGCTAAACTTCAACTCAACCTCTTCCAAGCCTCGGGTCTTCATTTGTGACCCTTAGACCATGCCATTATATGCTTCTCTTGAGTCCTAGAGTGGTCCACCAATGGTTTTTTGCTACTGTTGCTTAGGTACTACCTTAATGGCCTTTAGGTACTACCTTAGTGGCCTTGAGGTACTACCTTAAGGGACCCTAGGTACTACCTTAGCTAAACTTCAACCCAACATCTCCCAAGCCTCTGTTCTTCATTTGTGACCCTTAGACCATGCCATTATATGCTTCTCTTGAGTCCTCAAGTGGTCCACTAATGGTTTTTTGCTAATGTTCCTTAGGTACTACCTTAATGGCCTTAAGGTACTACCTTAGTAGCCTTCAGGTACTACCTTAAGGGACCCTAGGTACTACCTTAGCTAAACTTCAACTCAACATCTCCCAAGCCTCGGGTCTTCCTTTGTCACCCTTAGACCATGCCATTATATGCTTCTCTTGAGTCCTCAAGTGGTCCACCAATGGTTTTTTGCTACTATTCCTTAGGTACTACCTTAGTGGCCTTCAGGTACTACCTTAAAGGACCCTAGGTACTACCTTAGCTAAACTTCAACTCAACATCTCCCAAGCCTCGGGTCTTCCTTTGTCACCCTTAGACCATGCCATTATATGCTTCTCTTGAGTCCTCAAGTGGTCCACCAATGGTTTTTTGCTACTATTCCTTAAGTACTACCTTAGTGGCCTTAAGGTAGTACCTTAGTGGCCTTAAGGTAGTACCTTAGTGGCCTTCAGGTACTACCTTAAGGGACCCTAGGTACTATCTTAGCAAACTTCAACTCAACATCTCCCAAGCCTCGGGTTTTCCTTTGTCACCCTTAAACCATGCCATTATATGCTTCTCTTGAGTCCTCAAGTGGTCCACCAATGGTTTTTTGCTACTGTTCCTTAGGTACTACCTTAGTAGCCTTAAGGTACTACCTTAGTGGCCTTCAGGTACTACCTTAAGGGACCCTAGGTACTACCTTCGCTAAACTTCAACTCAACATCTCCCAAGCCTCGGGTCTTCCTTTGTCACCCTTAGACCATGCCATTATATGCTTCTCTTGAGTCCTCAAGTGGTCCACCAATGGTTTTTTGCTACTGTTGCTTAGGTACTACCTTAATGGCCTTTAGGTACTACCTTAGTGGCCTTCAGGTACTACCTTAAAGGACCCTAGGTACTACCCTAGCTAAACTTCAACTCAACCTCTTCCAAGCCTCGGGTCTTCATTTGTGACCCTTAGACCATGCCATTATATGCTTCTCTTGAGTCCTAGAGTGGTCCACCAATGGTTTTTTGCTACTGTTGCTTAGGTACTACCTTAATGGCCTTTAGGTACTACCTTAGTGGCCTTGAGGTACTACCTTAAGGGACCCTAGGTACTACCTTAGCTAAACTTCAACCCAACATCTCCCAAGCCTCGGGTCTTCCTTTGTCACCCTTAGACCATGCCATTATATGCTTCTCTTGAGTTCTCAAGTGGTCCACCAATGGTTTTTTGCTACTATTCCTTAGGTACTACCTTAGTGGCCTTGAGGTACTACCTTAAGGGACCCTAGGTACTACCTTAGCTAAACTTCAACCCAACATCTCCCAAGCCTCGGGTCTTCCTTTGTCACCCTTATACCATGCCATTATATGCTTCTCTTGAGTCCTCAAGTGGTCCACCAATGGTTTTTTGCTACTGTTCCCTAGGTATTACCTTAGTGGCTTTAAGGTACTACCTTAGTGGCCTTCAGGTACTACCTTAAGGGACCCTAGGTACTACCTTAGCTAAACTTCAACTCAACATCTCCCAAGCCTCGGGTCTTCCTTTGTCACCCTTAGACCATGCCATTATATGCTTCTCTTGAGTCCTCAAGTGGTCCACCAATGGTTTTTTGCTACTGTTGCTTAGGTACTACCTTAATGGCCTTTAGGTACTACCTTAGTGGCCTTCAGGTACTACCTTAAAGGACCCTAGGTACTACCCTAGCTAAACTTCAACTCAACCTCTTCCAAGCCTCGGGTCTTCATTTGTGACCCTTAGACCATGCCATTATATGCTTCTCTTGAGTCCTAGAGTGGTCCACCAATGGTTTTTTGCTACTGTTGCTTAGGTACTACCTTAATGGCCTTTAGGTACTACCTTAGTGGCCTTGAGGTACTACCTTAAGGGACCCTAGGTACTACCTTAGCTAAACTTCAACCCAACATCTCCCAAGCCTCTGTTCTTCATTTGTGACCCTTAGACCATGCCATTATATGCTTCTCTTGAGTCCTCAAGTGGTCCACTAATGGTTTTTTGCTAATGTTCCTTAGGTACTACCTTAATGGCCTTAAGGTACTACCTTAGTAGCCTTCAGGTACTACCTTAAGGGACCCTAGGTACTACCTTAGCTAAACTTCAACTCAACATCTCCCAAGCCTCGGGTCTTCCTTTGTCACCCTTAGACCATGCCATTATATGCTTCTCTTGAGTCCTCAAGTGGTCCACCAATGGTTTTTTGCTACTATTCCTTAGGTACTACCTTAGTGGCCTTCAGGTACTACCTTAAAGGACCCTAGGTACTACCTTAGCTAAACTTCAACTCAACATCTCCCAAGCCTCGGGTCTTCCTTTGTCACCCTTAGACCATGCCATTATATGCTTCTCTTGAGTCCTCAAGTGGTCCACCAATGGTTTTTTGCTACTATTCCTTAAGTACTACCTTAGTGGCCTTAAGGTAGTACCTTAGTGGCCTTAAGGTAGTACCTTAGTGGCCTTCAGGTACTACCTTAAGGGACCCTAGGTACTATCTTAGCAAACTTCAACTCAACATCTCCCAAGCCTCGGGTTTTCCTTTGTCACCCTTAAACCATGCCATTATATGCTTCTCTTGAGTCCTCAAGTGGTCCACCAATGGTTTTTTGCTACTGTTCCTTAGGTACTACCTTAGTAGCCTTAAGGTACTACCTTAGTGGCCTTCAGGTACTACCTTAAGGGACCCTAGGTACTACCTTCGCTAAACTTCAACTCAACATCTCCCAAGCCTCGGGTCTTCCTTTGTCACCCTTAGACCATGCCATTATATGCTTCTCTTGAGTCCTCAAGTGGTCCACCAATGGTTTTTTGCTACTGTTGCTTAGGTACTACCTTAATGGCCTTTAGGTACTACCTTAGTGGCCTTCAGGTACTACCTTAAAGGACCCTAGGTACTACCCTAGCTAAACTTCAACTCAACCTCTTCCAAGCCTCGGGTCTTCATTTGTGACCCTTAGACCATGCCATTATATGCTTCTCTTGAGTCCTAGAGTGGTCCACCAATGGTTTTTTGCTACTGTTGCTTAGGTACTACCTTAATGGCCTTTAGGTACTACCTTAGTGGCCTTGAGGTACTACCTTAAGGGACCCTAGGTACTACCTTAGCTAAACTTCAACCCAACATCTCCCAAGCCTCGGGTCTTCCTTTGTCACCCTTAGACCATGCCATTATATGCTTCTCTTGAGTCCTCAAGTGGTCCACCAATGGTTTTTTGCTACTATTCCTTAGGTACTACCTTAGTGGCCTTGAGGTACTACCTTAAGGGACCCTAGGTACTACCTTAGCTAAACTTCAACCCAACATCTCCCAAGCCTCGGGTCTTCCTTTGTCACCCTTAGACCATGCCATTATATGCTTCTCTTGAGTTTTCAAGTGGTCCACCAATGGTTTTTTGCTACTATTCCTTAGGTACTACCTTAGTGGCCTTAAGGTAGTACCTTAGTGGCCTTCAGGTACTACCTTAAGGGACCCTAGGTACTACCTTAGCAAACTTCAACTCAACATCTCCCAAGCCTCGGGTTTTCCTTTGTCACCCTTAAACCATGCCATTATATGCTTCTCTTGAGTCCTCAAGTGGTCCACCAATGGTTTTTTGCTACTGTTCCTTAGGTACTACCTTAGTGGCCTTAAGGTACTACCTTAGTGGCCTTAAGGTACTACCTTAAGGGACCCTAGGTACTACCTTAAGGTAAATTTCAACTCAACCTCTCCCAAGCCTCGGGTCTTCCTTGGTCACCCTTAGACCATCCCATAATGTTGTTCTCTTCATTCCTCAAGTGCTCCACCAACGGTTTCTTCGGACTGTAGCTTAGGTGCTACCTTAAGGGCCCTTAGGTGCTACCTTAGTGGCCTTGAGGTACTACCTTAAGGGACCCTAGGTACTACCTTAAGGTAAACATAAACTCAACCACTCCAAAGCCTCGAGTCTTCCTTGGTGACCCTTAGACCATCCAATTATGTGGTACTCTTCATTCCTCAAGTGCTCCACCAATGGTTTCTTCGGACTCTAGCTTAGGTACTACCTTAGGTACTACCTTAAGGGCCCTTAGGTAATACCTTAGTGGCCTTGAGGTACTACCTTAAGGGACCCTAGGTACTACCTTAAGGTAAACTTGAACTCAACCTCTCCCAAGCATCAAGTCTTCCTTGGTGACCCTTAGACCATCCAATAATGTGGTTCTCTTCATTCCTCCATTAAAGATTAAACTTGTTATCTCTATGAATGAACTTAAACTTCATATGAGGGGGAACGGGTTTGAAGGTGTTGAGCTAAGAAACATCCATGATGCACTAATTTTCACTAATTATTTAATTTTCACAATTGTTAAACATGGTTTTAGGTCTCTATGAACACGTTGATTCATGGTGCTCAATTTCCTTGAAAGGAAAAAGAAAAAAATTCATGGTTCTGTTTGTCTAAGATTGCATCTGAGGATTTCATTTTTCTTGTGTGCTTTTCGGTAATTATTTTATGTAGAAATTTGAAGATCTAGATATGTGTACTCTAGAAGAATTATAGGATTCGATTTGTCCTGATCATGATCATGTGCAAATTTTGGTTTACTGATTTTAGTTTTCTTTCAAAATTTTCTTGTTAGGAAATCTCAAATTTCTCTTTTTCATGTGCAAGTATTTCATAAGCATTGAGCAAAAGTCATCAGAAACTCAACTTGTGAATTGTGATGGCAGGTACACCCATACACTTATCGGAATGAGAACCAGTTCTTACACTTCAACTTCCATCAAGACCCATATGCAGAATATGATTATTGGATAAACAAGATAGGAGTTGATGGACTCTTCACATATTTCACTGGCAGCCTCCATGACTTTCAGGAATGGACCTCTCCTCTCTCTCAAGATGATGGTGATGATGATGGCAATGCTGCTAAATTGTTTCATAAGATTGCAACTTTAGTCTCTCCCTACAAGAAGGGATGATAGTGTAAAATGCAACTTCTCAAGACTGTAGCTTAGGGTAGAAATCTCTCCAATAAAATTATAGATTTCACACATTCTGCCTAGCTAGCTGTATGTTGGTCACTACCCAAGTACTCAAAACTATCCAATCTAATCAAATGCAGCTTGTTCTTTGAAACTAAGTTTCCGGTCTTCGTTAGAAGCTTGATCTTCTTTGATGCAACTCATTTTCTAACATTGCTTTTTGCAATATAGCTGGATTTGCCATGATCTATACTTGCTGAAGTGGTGTTTGTTTTTCGGTTGAGCTTTTTCCATTTACCTATAAAAACAAACACCACCTCATTTATTTGAAATCACAACTATATGTTGTAGCAAAAATACCAAGATATTGATAAGGAATGCATTTCTTTGTTTCCGTTAATTTTCCATTTCTTGGGAAATTATAACTCTATTTGGTAATTATTTTTAAAAAATAATTTTAAATTTTGGTTTTTTAACAATATTTTTTTAAAACTAATCACTAATGTTTTATAGAATTGTATACCTAATTTTAAATTTATTTTTAATCTTTTTTAATATGTTTTAAAAATAATTTTTATATCTAATATTTTTTTTTTTTTATCATTCTACATGTTCATATAATTATTGTTTTAAACAACCATCAAAAAACAATTAAAAAATATTTTCTCAAAAACACTATGTTTTTTATTTTTAAGAATAAAAAACAAAAAGCAAATTTATGATTGTCAAATGTTTTTTTTTTTTTGTTCTAAAACATAAAAAATATTCTTAAAAGCATTTGCCAAACAAACCCTATATGACTTTTTCCACCCAAAACATGAAAGCAATGCCCACTTTCTACACTCTTCTCCACTTTTGGAAGTATTCTCCCATCTCAAATGAAGAAGAATTTGTTGACCAAGAACTGAACTCTACTTTTTATCACCACAATTGAGAAGCTGCCCTAAACCTTTTCTCAAACATCATAATTTTAATAAACTGCAGAACTACAAACCATTGTGGACTTAGCCATTAAACATGAAGAATTCAATCCCATATCAAATTGAAGCATTAAGGTGCAGGATTGCAAATAGGGGTAAATAACCGTTAGTGATTAACCAGATAGCCCAAAAGTCGATCACATGGAAACCCAACTCGTGAAACTGCTTTTTAAGTGATTTTTCTACAATGCAACAAAACGCCATGTATGTCTGCAAAACATATATTACAATAATGGTATGTGCATTCCAAGTTAGGATTAAGCTTCCTCTATATTCAATGGGATGTGTCTTAAGATATAGAGGGAACTGAAGGCATACTGACTAAATATCATTATCCAAAGAACAAAATAAACTAAGGAGCCTATTGTGAAGTCTTCATCTTTGATATCTCCTCCAACAGTAATCTGGATTCAGCTGCAAAATCAACTGGAACAACAGCCCTGGATGTTATCCTCTGCCTTTTCTCGTTCATGTACTCATGTTGTGCAACACTAATCCGGAAAAGCTGAGGGACCCAAATAGCTTCCTTCAATTTCTGTTGGAATAGGTTCTCTTCTCCCTCCTGCAGAGAAGATTGGGTTTTTTAAACATCAGATTTTGAATGGCAGAAGTTCATCCTTTTTTTTAAAAAAAAATACAACCCAACTAGGCTACCAAATAAGTAACCAACTACATATGAATTAATGCATCAATGAGCAACTCTTTCAAGTTAACTAAGATTTGGACAAACTCATAGATATTTCAATATTGTCAAGAGTTTATTTGCGTGTATCTGGATTTACCAGTACAATACTTTCACTCAATGTTGACAGTGATACAACTAAAACAAGATATGAAGAGAACATTACAAAGAGGACTTCTTATCATTCTCATGTTTTTTAGAATTGCCATAATAATACCAAAATTCAAGAAAACAAGGGGAATTACCTTGGAAGTCTCCAACTTTGAGAGATTTAATTGCAACAATTGGAAATTTATCAGCATTATCCAACAATTCCTGCCCTACATTAGTAGCATGATCATTCCACAAAGAGACCACAACAGTCTTCTTCCTACAATTCAAACGTCAATAAGTTCAATATGAAGCAACATTAGACCAAAGTAACCAGTGCTAAAAAAAAAAAGAAGAAGCACAGAAAATTAGGATTACAATCAATCAATCCACACAAAGTGCTAAAAAAACATTAATAAACAAACACCCAACATAAAAACAGCAAGCTTTTATTAAAAGAACACAAAAACAAATAAAATAAAAACATACCCACAACTTTATCTTACCTCAAGAACCAAATCCAAGAGCAAAAAAAGAGTTTAAAAATTCAATCAAGGTCAAACAAAATCAACCATCCCACAGAGCAGAAATTACATAGGTATTCGAAAAAATCAGTCATGTCACAAACTAAGCATCTAATCACAGAACAGAAGTTTAGAAATTCAGCTTTCCTCGGGTGCTAAATTGCAATTAAAAATAAAAACACTAATTAATTGTCAATCTCAAGAGAACCTAAATCCCAAAAATTAGGCCAGAAACCTAAATTACATGCACCGAATAGTTCCAGATGCATGAAATCAATGAAAAAAATTACCAAACAAAAATAGTAATCAGGAAAGACCAAGTAAAGAATACACAAAAATGTACATATTTATCGTTCATTTGTGTGGTCGCCGGAAGAAAAAAAACGGGAATAAAGAACAAAGCTCGAGATTTACAGCTGCGCCTAAACATTTGCTCTCTTTCATTGCAAAGAAACCAACAACAATAGAAAAAAAAATAATCATATAAGTTTCGCCTCATATTTTCCTCATTTACCTCAGTTTTCTGAGCAACCAAACAAAAGCTAAAAGATGGACTAGAAAGCGAATCTAACTTGAGTAGTGTAAGAGAGCTCATAACAGAGTGGAAATCTCTAAATGAAGGCGAGAACCTGGAGATGAAATCGCTTTATCTGAAGAAATTTGCGGATCAGTAGTACGGTGACACGCGTGAATCGATTACAGCTTACAAGCTTTCGATTTTTCATTGAGAAATTCACACAACAGAGAGAGAAGAGAGCGAAGCTAAGGACTCTCTGTGACTTTCTCTCCTTTTGCCCTAACCTGGGTTCCCCAAATTTCAGAGTCGAGTGTCGCGTGGGCTTTATCTGAAGAAATTTGCGGATCAGTAGTATGGAGACACGCGTGAATCGATTACAGCTTACAAGCTTTCGATTTTTCACTGAGAAATTCACCCAACAGAGAGAAAAGAGAGAGAAGAGAAAGAAGCTAAGGACTCTCTCTGACTCTCTCCTTTTGCCCTAACCTGGTTTCCCCAAATTTCACAGTCGGGTGTTGCGTGGGTTTTGCTAACTTGTTTAAGATTTTTGTGTTTATTTATTAAAAGCACAACCCGTGACATGGAGAGGGAGATGGCTGCTGACATGGATGTGGAGGGGTAATTTTGGAAATGAAATTATAAAACAGTACATAGTGCATGAAAAGGATAATTTTTTGGGCAACAGTAGACATATTTTGGGTTATGGAAAGTTGGGTTATGAAAAAGCTATTAGGCCCAAATGGGCGGGCCAAAACACAGTTTTCCCTATATTGTATCATAAGAAAAAGAAAGGAAAAAAAAAGAGTGGAGGGGGAGGGGGAGAGGTGGGGGGCTATGTTGTAAACAATAGGGTAGCCTGTGTAAAGCCCCCAGTTTTTACTTAGAGACCTCATTACCCATTAGGAAAAGGGTCAGTGACCTATTATTAATAATGCAAAATTACCCAAAGATGGATATTTGAATTTTTTTTTTTTTTTTGGAGAATTTAAGAATTGTTGACACAATATAGTGAAACTGCATATACAAATATTGAGGTCATTAGTTCACATGACTTAAGCGATTAAGAACATTGAAGAGGAGACATGTTGCTTGATAAGCCCACCTGTCTACATCTTGAGCAGCCACAGTTTGTTGCTCATGAGACTTTTTGGAAGACACCTCCAGGGATAAGATTGAGTAATTTAAATTCCATTAACAGAGTTCCTCTCTTTCACTAGCCTTTAGGCCCTTAGGAATCAAGCTTAAACTCGAAAGATTCTAAAATCTTACTCCCTTCTAACCTCAGGAAAGTTTTGAGAGCTCAGGTATCCACAAATATCTTGGTACATTCTAACAAGTCCTATACCACTTTCCACCATTCAATTTATCCCAAAATAGCATAAATGTCAAGGGGATACAGGAGACCAGAACTAATAAAGGCAATGACATTAAACGGGAGAAAAAAATATCAAAGCATGATAGAAGAGTTAAATACTTAAACAAGTTAGTGTTGGTATTTTAATTATAGTATTCCATTAATACAGTACCAAAATACTGGATGCCATATACTTTTGTCTAACAATGGATGGAATAATAGATATACAAGCACAAGAAATATGTTTCACTAACATGAAAATGAAATTTATGAAAGGTGGCTAGATTCGAGAAATACAAACAGGATAGAACACCTATGAAGCATGAAATATTTTTGAACACAAACTTTAACAAATCCATAACATGAATAAATGTTTGGAACCACCACACTAGATCAGCAATCTGTAGCTTCTCAATATCATAACTGTTACAGCTATATTCGACTTCTAACCATATAAGCTAAGCCTATGTTTTGTTTCTAGAAAGTTTTAAGGAGAAAAAATAGAGCAGAGAAATATAAGAAAAAATTATAAAAGTTTTCTTTTATTTGATTGTCCATTGAAAAGTTGAAGGAAAGAAAATTAAATTGCTAAAGAATGTAATTTCCACTAACTTTCCTCATTTTTTGTTAAGGAAAATGGACACCACCACCACCCCAACCCTTTTCTTTCGTTTTTTTTTTCTTCATCTTTCGCATGGTACCCAAACATGAGAAAACCATTTTCACTAGCATTTTTTCCTTTCCTTTTCTTATTACTTTCCAAGAACCAAACATAAGGTAAGTTTATGACACCCTTTCTAACACAACCATTAATAGACGGCTCAAGGTACTTCTAACAGTGAAAGACGAATTTCACAAATACTTATAGTAAATTACAGAATAAGCCAAAAGTGAAGATAACATCTATTAATACCTGCCTTCTTCATCTTCCAAATTCTGAAGATGTTGTTTTTCATCTTCACTTAAGTCCAATGCAACTTGGACGTAGGAAAAATTAGAACAAAAAAATAATCAAGCATTCTTTTCTCAGCATCATCATGCAAAATTTTCCACCATAGCATAAAAGGAAATCATGAAGAAAAATAAAAAATTAAAAAATAATACGCATGCTCTCTACAATAATAACAATAAAGGCAAACTACTCCAACAAATTATTAGAAAAAATTGGAAAAAATAAAATTCAGAGAATGGAAATCCATTTTCACCTCCATATAAAATACACCATGAAAAACATTGGAATCTAGTAAAGCTCTAGGTAAAAGAGGTATTTCAGGCCAATTTAAGAGCTCTATCAGAAATTCAAATGCCCATTCTGAAATAGAAAATTTAAAACCTAATTGAAACTTAACTATGCAATCCGAGTACCATAAAAACATTGAAAAAGTCACACAAATACTCGCATAATCTTATCAATCGAAAGGTTATAATACAAGGTGCAAAACACCAGAATCAGAAATAAGTTTCACATTCTACAAAACTTACACTAAAAAGAGAAAGTTAAAAGGTCACAGACAGTCGAAAATAACCAGAAAATAAAGGAAAATAAAAGAAAAGGGACCTGTTTGGCGATAAGTTCTCTCTTAGAGTGGGATGGGAGTTGGGAGACACTCATCTAATATATAGGGAAAGTTGTGTTTTTTCCCCCCCCTCTGTTTTCTGGATCTAGGGGTCTCTTTGCTTTTGTGCCATTTGAATTAAATTTCACAAACCCTAAACCCACGATTTTTGAGCCAGGCTGAAAAATACCACCTTTGCCTGCAAATCGTGATCAGATTACCAAATAGCATCTTATTGTGCCATTGGAATTAAATTTCACAAACCCTAACCCACGATTTTTGAACCAGGCTCAAAAATACCACATTTGCCTGGAAATCGTTGTCAGATTACCAAATAGCATCTTATTGTGCCATTGGAATTAAATTTCAAAAACCCTAAACCCACGATTTTTGAGCCAGCCAGAAAAATACCACCTTTGCTTGCAAATCGTAATCAGATTACGAAATAGCATCTTATGTTTTAAAAAAAAAAAAAAAAATCAAAAGCTTGGACAGCTCGTGAACAATGCAAAACAACATTTAGCTCAAATTTTTTCTCAACAGCCAAACAAATTGTTAAATGGAAACTCACCTGCGATTACTCCAAAAGGAAGACGAAGCTCCACCGCCGATTCCAGAAACCACCCATGAAAATGCAGGCAAAAGGAGAGAATAGGGCAAAAAGCGAGGAAGTCAGCGTTTCCCCAAATTTTTGAGTCGGGTCGTGGGTTTTGCAAATCCTAACTCTAAAGCTTAATATTTTTGTGTTCAATTATTAAAAACACAACTTCCCGTGCTGACACGGATAAGGAGATGGCTGCTGACATGGTAGGCTGGAGGGGTAATTTTGGAAATGAAATTATAAACAGTGGATAGTGCATGAAAGGGATATTTTTTTGGGCAACAGTGGACATTTTTTGGGTTATGGAAAGTTGGGTTACCAAAAAGCTATTAGGCCCAAATGGGCGAGCCAAAACACAGTTTTCCCAAAAAAAAATCCTTTTCGAAATTCGACATTATGCCTTAATATAAATAGAATCTATAAACCTATAATAAAATTATTTTTAAAAAATAATTTTAATATATATGTAAAAGACCCTGCACAGATTCAGTGTTTGTACCCTTCATGTGGTTACCTCAACGGCTCAACTCATCCAAAGGGACACATTCACTGTCGGTGTTATGGGACTTATGGGGTCGTCTCAAAATATTCCACATATTTTTAACATTTTTATTAGAAAAAAATGTAAGATATTTTTAATATTCTATTAAAATATTTCTAATTTAAAATAATAATATGGCAAGAAGGACCACTCATATTTGAATATTCTCCTTTATATATATTACATAAAAATTTAAATACTTAGGTATGAATATGATTGTATAAACTTTATATATATATTCTTCTATCATTTAATGTTATTATAATATATTATTATTATTTTCTTAAATATTTCAATTTAATATATTTTATTATTTATAGAAAATTTATCCAAAATTTTTATTTCTTTTAATCCAACTTTTTATGTTTACAAAAAATTTATATGCAATTTTTCTTTCATATTTCAATAAATCCAAAACCCTTCCGATTTCCATCAAAATCAAAATAAAATTTCAACATTTTAGATGTGTTTCTAATATATTTTTGTAAGAGCTATTTAAAAACTATTATAATGATTTTAAAAATTTATTTAAGATAATTCACATATTAATTTCTTTTACTAATTCTAAATTCAAATCATATTTTTTGAAAAACCAAAAAAGAAAAATGGAGCATTTAAGTTCTGTTTGAGAATGTTTTCAACAACAGTTTTTAAGAACCTAAAATATAAAATGTTTTTATTTTTGTTTAAAAATATTTTTAGACATATTTTAAAAATAATTGGTATATATAATGATTTACTTTTAATCGTATTTTGTATACTTATTTTTAAATTAACCCTTAAAAGATTCATGAAAACAATTAAAAATACTTTTTGAAAACATTTTGTTTAAAATATAAAATTATTATTATTATTTTATTATCAAACATATATATTTTTTTTTATATTTTTTATTGCAAAGAATAAAAAACTAGTTTTAAAAATAATTATCAAATAGGATTTTAAGTTCCCAAAACAATTTTTAAAAATTATTTCAAATGTTTTGTAGAATAAAAATTTATTTAAAAATATAAAATATTGTTAATCTATTCTTTATATTTTTGAGATATAATTTAAAAATAACTTTTATGTTTAATATTTTAGTTTTAATTTGTTGTTCATATTTGTATAGTTATCTTTTTAAAACAATTGAAAACATTATTTTATTTTATTTTATTTAGATTGTACTTGTAAGGTAAGCCAACATCGCGTGGGCTTGTTAGATCCATTCTCCACAAATATCAATATTTGAATCAAAACGTAACTATATGTAATTAGAGGTTTGAGGTACATGCTCCAAAGTATATAATTAGACATATTTGTGCACATGCATGTGTTGACATGCTAATATACTAAGATTAAAAAATGAAGCTTTAATATATATACAAATATTTTTTAAAAATAACCCTAAAAACACTTCTTTCTTTCTTTTTTTTTTTTTTCGTGGGTGTCTTGGATCCATTCTCCACAAATATCAATATTTATGTTTGAGCCTTTGAGGTTTGATGTACATATACGAAAATCTATAATTAGGCATATTTGTACACATGAATGTCTTGAACTGCGAGAACGTGTGACGAGAGAGATTGCATATGTGAAAGCTCTGAGGATGAGAGACTAAAAGGTAAAAACTGAACCTTCAATTAGAGGAACATCTCCCAAAAAAAACAAAAAAACAAAAGTCAAGAGTAAAGTACAGCTGCACAAGTAACATGTCACCTCTGAAAAAAATTAAATTATAAGTCCAAGGGCAGCGTGAAAATTCGTTAGCTTAATGGTAGCTACTTTTGGGTATGAATCAGAAATGGCCGACACATCTGGCCGAAACTTTCGGAAAAAAAAGTCTATCCATGTCACAATCATAAATGAACTTTGATAAATAGAATAATAAAATAACAGTAGTTATTAAAAAAAAACATATATATATACATTGATATTAATATCATTTCCCTAAAATAAATAAGGTCATGGCACCCCTAAATTATGAATGTTATGATGAAAATTTTAAAAAATTGTTAGATATTTTCATCTTTTGGGTGGATAGGTGTAGGGTTCTGCAGGACTCTCCCGCTGTCCTGTGTCACCGCTCACCAGCAGATCCATCAAACGCCTATGGGAAATCATTCTCGTTAATGTTACACTCCTTGTCTGCTCTGTACCCCACTCTCTTAAAACCTATGGCACATTCTTTACCAATACAAGCAGCAACACCTAAGCAACTTGGGGATTGCTCATTTTTTTACTGATACATGTTCATTCACTCTAACCTACAGAAATAAAGAAAATAATAATTATAATCATTATCATAATAATAATAATGGAGCCCAATTAGACCATTGGATACTATCGTCCTAGTCTATCCCAACTTTGGCTGTTTTGGCAGAGGCAGCATACGGAATCTGACCATAAATAAAAGAAAATATCAACTTTAACCATGCCTCTCTCCGTTGCATTAAAACAAATAAATCAATGGTTAGAAATGATATCGAATAATTTATGAAGGGGAAGAAAGTTCACATGCAAGGAGCGATTTAGCTCAAATGAAAGGTTTGGCCTTATATATGGGTAAGCCAAAGGAACATCTGAAGTGATTCCATGAGAAACAAACATAAAGCTCATGATTTAGCAAGCTTGATCCGGTCAAGGGGTGTTCTTCAAAGAGTCCATTACGGGGTTTCCGCTATTTCTAAGGCTTGCTTTAGTAATTTGGCCTCTTTCAATAAATTTATGGGGCTACCAATAGATGGTTTGAAATTTTGGTGCTTTTGAGTAGATTGGAGCTTAGAAAGAATGGAAAGACTGTTGGGCTAGGGGTTTCAAAAGAATATTTCTGTTGGGTCTAAGTTTGAGAGACAACTTCGTAAGTTGGAATGTTCTGTTAATTACAAGTCTTAACTCAGTTAATGAGAGGAGAGAGGAAAAAGTAATTAGGAATTAGCTAGTGTGTTAATGAAACTCCACATTCTTTCATAGAATGTTAGAGAGATTAATGAAGCAAATAAACGTAAAATTTATCAAGGCTCTACTTCAATTGCATTCGACAAACCTTGTTTGTCTTCAAGAAACAAAAGTTTAGCAAATGTCAATTCAATTGGTGAGGAGTTTAGGTGTGGTAGGTGCCTCGAATCCCCGTAATAGAAGCATGAAGTCAAGTAGGGGGAATATTTGTTTTCTAGGATAACCAAGTGCTATAGCTTATTGAAATGGAAGTAGAAACTCTTTCAGTTTCCTATTGATTTCAAAAACTATGAGGATAGCTTTATTGGGATGTTCACGAGGGTTTATGGTCCAATCTAAATGAGGAGAGGGAAAATTTTTAAGCAAAATTGAGTGATATTAGAGGTCTTGGGAATGATCCATGGTGTGTGGGAGGAGATTTCAACATTATGAGATTCTCAAGGGAAAGAAGGAATTGCCAAAGAATATTTCAGAGGTTATAGAGGACCTGGAACTAAAAGATTTTCCTTTAATTGGTGCTTCATTTACTTAGTGTAGCGAGGTAAATAATAGGCTAACTTCTAGGTTGGACCAATTTCTTGTTTCTAAAGATTATGAAAGCTTATTTAAGACTTTTAGCAACTTGTTCCAAAGCATTTCACCAAAACTAGTGTTAGACCATGCGCCTATCCTACTAGATGGTGGAGAAAGAACATTGGCTAAAAGAGAGATAAGAACATTAATTTTTTTTTCTTTCACAAAATAACCATTGCGCAAAAAAGAAGAATTTTTTTTGGCTAAGAAATGAATGAATGGCAAAACACTAACCTAGGAAGTTGACATTAAAGAAAGAGTGACAAATGCTTTTTGCATAAATCTACTTGAGTTGGGAGAGTGGAGACCGAGCATTAATGTTTTGTCCTTTGAATCCTTATCTAGTGATGATTCAAAGGCTCTGGAGATCTCTTTCCCCAATGAGGTGGTTCTTGCTACTTCATCCCGTTTATGTTGAGATAAAACCCTTGGTTTGAATGGCTTCTCCATAGCTTTTTGGAAATTTTGTTGGGATTTCGTGGAAAGGAAGATGATAGGTTTTTTTTTTTTTTTTGCAAAGTTCATGATTTAAGGTCCTTTAAGAAGAGTTAAACACCACATTCATAGTCTAGTTCCAAAGAAAGATGGTGTAGACAACTTGAAGGACTTTAGACTAATTAGCTTAGTAAGAGGTTTATACACACTTCTAGCAAAGGTCCGTCCTAAATAATGGACTTAAGAAAACGGTGGGTAATATAATCTCAAATTTCCAACATGCCTTCGTGCTAAGGAGACTAATTTTGGACGCCATTTTGAATGAGGCCATTAATTCTGGACTTAATTAAAGACTATTCAAGAGGGATCATTCAAAGCTTGATATTGAAAAGGCATATGTTCGTAAATTAGAGTTTTATTTTTGCACTATTGGAAAAAATGAGATTTGTTTCCAAGTGGATTAGATGGTACACATCTCTACATTGTATTTCTCTATCTTAGTCAATGGGTTCCTATCAAGTTTCTTTCAAAGCTCTAGAGGTTTGCAACAAGGAGATTCGTTGTCCTTGTTGGAGAGCTTGAAGTTTGAATTATTCAAATATTTGTTGATTTGAATTAGTCACCTAAGTTTGTTAAAATTAAATGTTAATTTATTTGTTTTTAAATCTTATTAGATTAGCGGTGTTGGATATCCACCGGGTTTTTAGGATAAGGTTTTTGGTTTTCTCAATTTTAAGGATTCTTGAATCTTAGAGTCAATTTATAAATCTAGTTGTATTTCGTATTAAAAAAATAATAAGATTTCAATGCTTTCTATTTTTTGTTCTACTCCAGCTTCAGTCTTCTTATTTATTGATCATGACAATGAAGGTTTTTTTCCACATTCTCATCAAGGCAAAAGAGGAAGGGGTTTAATGACGACTTCTCAATTAGGGGAAGAGATGGTGTGGGGGTGGAGGTCTTCCATTTGTTATTCGTGGATGATACCTTCATTCTTTACAATACTAGTAAGGAGGACCTAGAGTATTTGAATTGGGTTTTTATGTGGTTTAAGGCAATATTAGGGCTAAAGATCAATCTAAAGAAAAATGAGTTGATTCCTATTGGGGTGGTCCCAAACATGGAGGATCTTACTAGGATTTTAAGTTGTAAAGTGAGCTTTCTCCCAACCACCTCTTTAGGCCTTCCTTTGAGAGCCCTTTTCAGGCCCTCTATGGTTTAGGATAGGATGAAAGAAAGATTTTAGAAAAAGCTTCCTTTGTGGAAGAGACAAGACGTAAACTTTGATAAAAAACACTTTGCCAACTTGTCGGTTAATTTAATGTCTCTTTTTATCACCTCGGAGAGGATAACTATTAGACTAGAAAATATTCAAAGAGATTTTCTCTAAAGGAGAACTTAGGAACATAGGCCACATTTGGTGAATTGGTTTACTGTTTGCATGAAAAAGTAAAAAAATGACTTAGGCATAAAAAATTTATCCATCCTTAATAAGGCTTTTATGGGAAAATAGTGTTAGAGATTTGTAATTAAAAGGAATCCTCTTTCGAAATGAGTAACTATAGGTAAGTACAACAAGAAGGAGAATGGTGTACTAGAGAGGCGAGGTAGGGTTATGGAGTGGGGGTGTGGTAGGCAATCAAGGGTGGTTAGTAGGATTTCAAGGATAGAACAGGTTTTAAGGTGGGTTTCTCGAAAACAGTATGAAGTTTTAGTGGGATAAGTGGCTTGGGGACATGCCTTTGAGGGGGTCTTTCCTATAACTTTATTCTATAGCCTTTTCAAAAAATGCTTAGGTGGTTGATGTATGGGATAACGATAGTTGGAGCCTTAGGTTTAGGTTTATAAGATAGTTGCATGACTATGAATTAGAGAAGGTAAAAGCCTTTTGTGAGAGGTTGAATAAGCATTCCATTAGTATAAACACTAAAGATAATTTGGTGTTATTGGTTACAAAGAATGGTAGCTTCTCAGTTAAGTATTTCTATTCTTTTTTTGTCAAATAGAAAGACATAGTTGTTTTCTTATGGCATAGCATGTAATACTTGGGTGTTATCGAGAATTAGCTTCTTTGCTTCAGAAGCAACTTAGAGCATGATTATAACTCTAGATCAGCTCAAAAGGAGGGGTTACAAGACTTCTCACAAATACTACATTTGCAAAGAAGTAGAAGAAATAATTTACCATATTCTCATTTATCGTTCGAAAGCAAGTTTTTTTGTTGTAGTTGATTTATACTCTTTTTGGTGTGCAATGGGTGATGCATTCTTCAGTTAAGGATGTTCTTTTGAGTTCGCATGGGTTTTTTTGTAGAAAAGAAGAGAAAAAAAGGCTAGGAAGGTTGTTCCACTATGTTTGTTTTAGACCATTTGGAGAGAGAGAAATAGGAAAGTGTTTTTAATTGTGAAATCATGGACCAAACATTTAAACAGTCTTTTAGGATTAAGTCAGAGTGCCTATTGGGATTGTCCTAATCTTTGATAGACTTTGTGAATTGGTTAGGCTCAATGTAGGTTGTGGTGGTTGGTTTTTATGCTTTTGCGCCATTTGTTTAGGTCTTCTGGTTGTTTTATATACATCGTGAATATTCTCTTGTTTTTTCTTTATAATATCATCTTTACTTAGCTATATATATAAAAAAAAAGCCTATTGATTTTGATTACTACTCAAAAAGTGCTATTTGATAGCTTGTAATTAACTCTTTTAAACACTTTTGAGTAGTAGTTATTGTCTTTTAACCCAATTAACATGTTAAGGACCCTTGCAATCAATTCTAATCAAATTGTGTTAAGTTTTGGTGTTTTGATAGCTTTTTGATCACCAAAGCAATCCAAGATTGAGGGAGAGCTGTATATAGTTCATGGCAAAGCTTTTGGAAGCTCAAATTCATGAAGAACCAAGGTTTGGATCTCCATAGCCCTTTGCCAAAGTCGTTCAAAGTATGCAAGGAAAGAACAAAGGAGAGAGGAAAAACAGAGTGAAGAAAATAGAGGACAGCAGCTGCAGTCTTCTTTTGCACTTTTGGAGCACTTCCCGAAGTCCATTTTCTACATTCTATATACCATTTCAAAGCTCAGGAAGTCAAGAATTCAATGCTTCAAACGGTATGTGATTTAGAGTTGAAATGAAGAAGTTACAACCACTTCAAGTCAATCACTCTAAGCTGAAGAAAACATTTTGCAAAAGTGTTGCGAAATCACCCTTTTGTTTGCGAAGTGATTTCGCAGCCTTTTTGTACAGTGTGGTGGATTTCCTCCTGAAGTTGCCCGATATATGTGACAAGTTGGAAGCTGAGAATCTCAAGATGAAAGCCAACTTCGCAGCCTTGCGAGAATAACCTTTTGTTGCGAAGTGATTTCGCAGCCCTTTTTGTGCGTCTGCGAAATTTCGCAGACCTCGTTTTCACCTGCGAAATGGTCCTTAGTGCTTCCCGATATTTGAGACCGACACTTTGAGATATTTTTCTTCAGATTTTTGTGTCTAAATTTTCATTTTCTCCTTGTATTCAACCACTCATGTAATTCCTTAGCTAGGAAGTATCCAAGGAAGGGTAAATTACCTTCCTATATAAACTCTCTTGTAAACACTAAAAAAGGGGACTCTTGGGGGACTCTCGGAGGAGCTTGTTCCAGGAGATCCATCATATAAAAGGAGATAGATATATCATATATAGAATCAACGAACAGAGCACTTGCTCTGTTTTTCATATATATTCTTGTTTTCTCGTTAGCCAATCAAACTCTGAGGATTTTTCCTTAGAGGATGAGGGGCTAGGCTTTTTGTCTCTTGGAGTGAGGAAAGCCGGGTAAGTTTCTACATGCATAATTTGGAAATTTTGTTGTTTTAGTTTTTAATGAAGAGAAAATGTAACCTGTTAATGGTTTTTATCTTTTTAGTTAACTTAAAACGCCTTTAAATCACTTGGGCCAACGCTTGGTAAGGCAAGTGATCTCCGTCCATGGAGATGCACTAGTTTACCCCTTGCGAGCCTTTGGGAGGTGGTTTGAAGGTAGGATTTTCTAGAATAGCCAACACTTGGTAAGCTTTTGGACTCCAAGGAGACATTCATTAGTTATCTCTTACGAGCTTTTGACGGGTAATCCAAGGTTAAAGATCACCTTGAATGGCAAGTGCTAGGTGAGAGGTATGAGCCATTGCAAGATGCATCAGTGAGAGAGATTTAATGTTTGAACCCATTAAAGGGAAGCATCTGTACCACACCGGTTGGAGAAGGAACTATATGTTAATTCTCTAATGCGAGGAAAAGAAACAAGTGACCGGAACTCCCTTTTTATATGAGGAATTTGAGCCTAGTGATTTGAAACTCCAAGAAACACTTTTCTTTGTAAGTAAAATCAGTTACTATTTTTGGTTAGTTTAAAACCAAACCTTTTTTCATTCAAACATCTTTATGTTTTCTTTTAAAACTAACCTTGAAATGAAAAGGCACTAATTCAGCTTTGAATTAATATCATTTGTGAAGTGAAAACCCATCCCAGTGAACGATCCTAGAGCCACTATGCTATAGTAGCTTTGTCTTTGCTACCCTAGTATATGGTGTAATAGGTTATAAATTTTGTTGATTACTCCCTCAATCAAGGAGCACTAGCTGGACACGAATCAGCTGAGACACCAATTAGGCACGAATCAGATTTAACAGTAATATGGACTTAATTACCATATGGAACCACTCCACAATGATGATTCAATTATGGATTCTTAGAGAAAAAAACTACAATATTCACGAGGGGTTCCTTCAAATTCTGTCCAATCTAAACCTTCATTTCAACGGGTTTTGATCCATGTTCATGACTGATAAACCAAGGCTTCTCCAAATCTGTTCATATATGATGGATTAAAGGTCAAGACTGCAACTCTTAATTCCCATTAATCTCTTCATCACCAGTAGAACACCTTTAAGGAATCTTCTTCATATACTAAAACCTATGCCCCATTACCAAGAAATGTTTATATTGCAGTTCCAGAACCTTAATTATTAAATAAGATATCAGACAATTATAAGAGTTGACATAGAAGCAGTTTATACCAGCAACATGCATTATTTTCTTCCTCTAAGGAGAAACATTGTTCAAAAGGAAGGCACCAAGATAGACAACAATGAAAAGACATAAACGGTACATGGATTGGGGTTTGCTTTTATCATTTAGCATAATATACCAAAATGGATCAAGCATAACTGCAAAAGAGGAAGCACCCAGGTTTTTAGGTGTTTGTTGTGGATAAACTTTAACAGCATAAGTACGAAAACAACCATAGAAACTGTAAATACTCACATTGCTGGAGAAATCCTTGTATTGATTTTTGTTTTTCTTTTTGATGAGTAATTTCTTTGTCGCCATTGAGACTTGAATCTAGAATCTCCCACAAACCCTTCCCATCCCTTTATACCACTTGAACCAGGCCTCAAGGACCAATCCATCAATATTTGATTGGCAATGGTTGATAGGAAGATATTTTTGTGGACTAGAGGATGAGATGAGAGGGGGAAAGAAGTGGTTTGCGGTTGAGTCGAAGACGTTTGAGGTTTCAGTAGAGGAAGTCAGAGGGAAGATACGAGGTACCATTGTGGAAAGGAGTAGAGGTTTATCTTCTTGGATCATATTTGGGGTGATAAGTTTGAGAAAGTTTCTAGAAGGTCTTGAAGAATGTTGTAGGGATGAAAGGAAATGAAGTTTAGCTAAAGTGTGGGAGGAAGATGGTAGAAAGTTTAAAGTGGAAATACGCGAAAATGAGGCGGGAAGATACATTCTCTGTTCTATTATTGATGTGGAGTCAAAGAGGTTTTGTTTAGTGGTCCCCGAAGGTAAGGGTTTGCTAGGAGGTTGGGTCTTGTTTGCTAAGAAACTTAGGGATTTAGGGATAGTAATGCAAGAGAAAGTAAAGTTGGAAGAAGCTCTACGAGGTGCGTCAAAGTTGAAATGGTGATAATAGAAAAAAAGGAAGAAAGCTGCCATGGAAAGAAGATGGAGGGTGAGAAGAAGTCTTTTGTGGATGTGACCAAGGAGCCGGTTGGAAGGCAATGAGATGCTTTATGGCTTCAAGTTGGAAGGAGAGGATTGAGGAATAGGGAGAAGGGACTAGGCAGGTGCCTTGTTGGAAGATGAGATACTGGGTCAGTGAGGGAGTTGGAGTTGCAGTCGGTTAGAAAATGGGGGGAGCACAGTTGGAAAATAAGACTCCTCATCTGAAAAGAGCTTCTCCAGCCTCTCCACATCCTCCACTTCCAACCTTTCAAAATTTAAGCCATCTATACTAGGCTTCCAGTCACCAGGATCTGTCAATAGTTCTTGAAAATTTCTGTCAACCTCCTATTTGATTTCACTTTCCTCAGTTAAACACCTTTCATTTACCTTTATTCTATTCAGTTGATTCCTCTTTATGTGAGCATTTGCCATTTTATGAAAAAACTTGGTGTTTATGTTCCCCTCTTTCAACCATATTTCCATAGACTTTTGTTTTCATGACACTTCTTCCAATAAGGCATCCTTCCTAGCCTCTTCTTCTTTCCTTGACAGAGAACAACCCATCTCTTCCTTATCCCAGTTTTCTATTAAAATCCACGTTTTCTGCTTCTCGTAGTCAATTTGACCAAAAACCTCTTTATTCCAGCTTCTTAACAACGGTTTTAAAGCCTTCAATTTTTCAATCAAGATGAAACTAGCAAATCCGCTCACTTGAATCCCTTCCCACCACTGTTTTAGCATATCTTTAAAGCCCTTACTTTTCAGCCACATATTCTCAAATCTAAAAGGCATGGGTCCTCTCCTCATTCCTCCCCCATCTAGAAGAATCAGGGCATGATTAGAAACCGGCCTAGCCAAAACAGTTTGGACCGCTCCCTGGAAATGAGCTTCCCATTCCTCATAAATAAGGAATCAATCAATTCTTGACTTTGATCAATTATTGAGACCTCCACACCACGTGAACACTCTCCCCCTCCCCCCTTGAAGAGGCAAGTCCCTTAAATCTAACTCCTCGACCACCTCTGAAAATCTCCTCATTGCCTAGGACAATTGACTTCTTCTGTTCCCCTCAGAGGGGAATCTAATCATGTTGAAATCTCCTGCTACGCACCATGGTTCATTCCATAACCCTCTAATTGCCCCCAACTCACTCCAAAATTCTTCTCTCTCAACTTTCACTGTGGGCCCATAAACTCCTCAGAAACACCAACATAAACCATCATCACAATTCTTAAATCGGTAAGAAATAGTAAATTTTCCCACCTCCATCTCCTCTAATTGCAATACCCTGTTATCCCAAAACAGCAAAACTCTCCCAATTGCCTTCCTAGAATTTGAAACCCCCCATTCTAAGCATCTTCCAACCCCAAGGCTTTTGACCAAACCATTCGACATCTACTGGATTTTTGTTTCCTAGAGACACACTAAGTCGACCTTCTGTGATTTAATCACATCCTTTATTAATTTTCTCTTTTCCCTATCGTTTGTCCCCCTTACATTCCACGACAGAATTCTTAGCTTCATCTAACAGCCTCTTGATGGCCCCGATCCCTTTCTATTCCACCATAATTCACCGACCACTCAAGTTTCTTTAACTCCCAATCAAATTTCAAAAGTCCTTGAGTTTTCTTCTTTTTATCGGTGACCATCTTAGAACAATCATTTTTTTCCCTTATTCTGTTGAGGAGTTTCAAGATTTCTCTTTCAAAGCCCTCTGTAGGCATTCCCAAGCACTAGCAAAATCTTGCCAGACAACTATATCTCCAAGACTCGTCATCATCATCATCTTTCTCAGCCTTGTTGTCTCTCCCTTTTTCCAACAAAAAAGAAATACCCGCTCTCATCATATCGTCCATTTCTTTCGCCAGACACACTCTCAATGGAGTAAACTTTAACTTCTCTTCACTTTCCTTCACCATAGCGTCAATACCACACCTCTCCTCCAACGCATTCACAACCCCCTTCCCCCCAAAATCAAACCGCTAAAGGCTTAAAAGTAGAATACTTGACATTTTCCTCCATCAGCCACTCGTCTGCAAAGGAAGCCCTTCCATTCTCACTTCTCTCCGCTGCAACAAAACTCTCGCCAGGCAGGAGCTGTTCTTTGAACCAGTTCACTGAGGGCGACCGACCAAAAGAAACCCTAGCTTCTTTTAAATGTCTTTCCTTTGTGGGCTTAAAAGAAGGGCAAGCTCACCAAGCTTCAATGGGTTGTCCCTCTAAAAAACCCAAGTTGGGCTTGCATTCCACTCCGTCCAGCCCAAAACAAAGAGGGCTTGAATGGCCATAACTATAGGCTCGCCCCGACCCTCCGTTGGACTGTCTCTCTTCCTAGTAGTCCCGCGGCCCACTTAGTTTCTCCTTCTCTTTTAAAGCCCAATCCAAATGGACTTGAGAGACTTCAATAGTGAGCTTACACTGATCAAGCCTATTAACCCTTTCACTTAAGCCCACCTCTCGTCTCCTTTTACCACCATTCTTCTTCCCCAAAGCTGAAAAAGCTTCATCTGTTCATCTGTACCAGACGTCCTGTCTTCATCAAGCTTTTCTTTCCCCCCCCCCCCCCCCAGTTTTTCTGATTGAATCTTCCCTCACAACCTCTACAACACGCCATATTTTATTTCTTTTGCTACTGCTACTCTCCACGCATGAGCCCACTTCCCTTTCTTCCCTTGTTTTCTCCTTCTCTCTCCCCTTCTTCTTCTTCATCGACACCACCTTAGATAACCATGGCAGCCTCTTCCACCATAGCTGTAATGCATAACAATAATCATTAACCACTAAATGCATAGTTCCCGGAAAAAAATTCCATTTGTTCTTCACCAAAATTCTGGCCCACTGGAGCTAAGAACATTTCTTTGTTTCTCCATCCACCTCAACAAAGCCTCTACAATAGTCTCTTATTCTCTTAAAAATTTCTTCACTTCAACAATGAAGCGGGAGTGACCGAAATTTCTCTATTGTACCAAAATACTTAGCCTTTTTACGTAGTAACTCTGGTAAAGAAAAACTAGAGAAAGAGTCACCACGACTTTTGTAGTATTCCGGGTATCGTTCTCAAGGATTGGCTTATGAAAATTGTCAATACTAGAATAAATGAATTGTTTTTGTTTAAATCCTTAAGTGAAAAACAATATGTGAATAATGTGAAACTAAGTAAAAGAAATTAAATTAATAAGAGAAAATGAATATTGATTTTAAATTCAATTGATTCAAGTTTGGGGTTTTCCACAATCCAACCTAGGGTATAGAAATTATAGAAAACAAGGGTATTTTAAGTAATATGATCTTAGGGTTTTGGGATCCTTGGCCACTCGCGATCAAGTTGGGTTTTATAACTCAAAATTGCATCTGAAACCTAATTTTTCCTTTTTAAAACAGATTCCTAAAACCATCAAATGAATGAGATTGATTATCAATTTAAGATTTGGCTTTTTAACTATTCCTACTCCTTATAGCTTTGTTTAGGGGCAAATAACGGTAGGTAAGATGAGGATAACTAATGATCAAGAATTACCAAGAATCACTAGTATCAAGTAATAACCTACCGTATCATTCCCTAAACGAACTCACAAGGATAGGATAAAAAAAATTGATAAATTGTCACTTAACCAATAATTAATCTCATTGTTATAATAATTCACCCATTGTCCCTATAGGTTTCCTAGACCTTAGGTTTTCATGCTTCAAGCCCCAAGTTGGATCTTAGCCTCTCATGGGGGTGATGTCACATTCACAATCCATAGTAGGGTAAAAATCCATAATTTGAATCAAAAGAAACTAAAAACAATATATTCAATAAATAAGAAAAAGAAAACAAACCAAAGTTCTCGTCTTCTTCCTCCTTCAATGTCAAAAACTCCAGAAAAAAATCCAAGATCCCTAAAACCTAGAATTGAGAGAGTTTATATAATATCCTCAATTACCTAACATGTGGCACACTCTCATTGGCCACTTATTACAAAATAATTTCCTAAAAATGATTAAAAAATAATAAAATGGTGATTTCTAGTCGTGTGGGGTCCACCTAGGGCGGATGGAGTGCTTTAGATGCAATTCCCGAGGTAGAAGAGGCGGAACATCAAAGTGGCAGTGGGTGAATTCGAAATTGGTGTCATTTCGAATTCATAAGTTGAATTTCGAAATCATTTCGAAATGACCCTCCAGCTTGGTGCAGTTGTCTTCAAATGGCTATAACTTCTTCATTTCAGCTTCGATTTGCAAACCGTTTGTAGTGTTGGACTCCTGACTTCCCAAGCTTCGAAACGATATATAGTATGTATATAATGGACTCCAGAATGTGCTCCAAGTTTGTCCTCAAAGTCAGAGTATATAATGCCATTAGATTTTTGAGTTCTAAATTTCCATGCAGCTAAATCTTGCTTCATGCCTCATTTTCCATGCTTCCTTGCCTTCTTTCTTACTCCATAATGGTCATTTATCATCCTCCAACCTCACGATGTCCTTGTTTTGCCTTTCCTTACATTCAATGAATCTTGACTCACTTATTTCCTCATTTAGCCCTTTCTTGATCTTTCAAAATCTAAAGTAATTCAATTTGCACAATTTTCTTCCCTTGAACCTGAGATAAATCTCCAAAGTATAGATTAAACTCATGGCTAGGGCCTTAGCATTGATTTAGGTCAAGTTGGGTGATTTAAATGTCCTTTGGTGCACAAATCATATCGAATATGTGCCATTAGAGCACATATTTTGGCTCCAATCATCCCCCTTAACCTAAACTTTGCTAGTCCCTAGCAAATGAAAAGAATAAAGAAGAATGAAAAATATGTAATGAGATTCATGAAACCATATTAACTCAACATAACATATTTCACACACAACATACCCAAGTAGACAAATTTCCTAGAATTGAGCAAGATGACACAAGATATGTAATTTCTTAGTTTTTTCACCTTATCTTCGTATACATAAATGTGCATCCATGTTTAGCATTCCTCTTAGTGTCTCTTGATTTTTCCTTGATTGGTTCTTTCCACCTAAACCTCATGTGCTTAATTTTGGTGTCCCCTCATAGTATTTTTCTTAAGACTTTTTCTTAAATTCAAATTTCATCATTCTTTAAGTTAAAGAGGAAGAAAATTTATTTTGATTTTTCTTTCTTAGTTTAGGAAATCTCCTTTTATATGGCTTAATAGGGATCCACCGGCAACTCCCAAGTTTTCACCCAAGGTATCACCCTAGCTCAAGGTAGAACAAGGTCAAATTTCCCAAACTTTTTTTTTTTTTTTCATTTTTCATTTATCTTTTTTTTTTTTTCTTAAACTGAGTTTAGCTTATGTAACGAGCAAGATACCGATGACTCCTAACCAGTTGGTTTTGGGCACCAGGGCTTGAAGACACAAGGCCATTACCCCCTCAGATAATTGCTCAAGCTTAAATCAGTCATTTTCAATTTTTTTTTTTTCATTTCCTCATTTTATTGCTTAAGAATAACTCTTTTTAAGCTAAAGAAATTATCTTAATCAAGATACCATAAGGGTACACGTGCTTTGTGTGTGCTTTGAGTCTTAAATAGAAAATAACCATCAAAGAAAAATTGAAGGTATTCCAAGAATTCAACCTAACTATTTTTGCACTTAAAGGTATATAAAGATAAGGTAAGTGAACTAATACTCTTGCTCTAATTGCATTTTTTCTCAAATTCTAAAGAAATAATACTACTTAAAGCATTCTCATGCCAAATAAACCATGAGTTACCAAGACAAATCAAGAATCTCATTAGCTAACCAAAGATGACATGCAAACTTTTGAAAAAAAAAAATTAGGGCTAATAGGCTAATAAGCCTTCCCTCCTCAACCTAAATTACACATTGTCCCCAATGTGTAGGATAATGGGTCAAAAGAAAGGAAAAAGGAAGATATTACCTTAAGATCATTGAATGAGAAGTTTGTTATGAGGACTTCATATAAACTAGTCTTGTACAAAAGCAACAAGATTAGTAGCAAAAGTATGCATAGAGAAAAACATAAGTGGTGAGAATCTAAAAGAGAGTATAAGGGTATCAGTATGCTCCAAAAATACCATAGTGTATACAACCATATCGAATAAGGTATATATAAAAATGATCATCAGGCGCCAATGATAGGAGTGACAACGCCAGCTATCTCCTCTAACATAGGTGTAGTAGCCTGATCAGTAATCTCCACGATAGGTGTAATGGCCGCGCCAAGATCCCATACCATAGGGGGGTCATCCTGAATAATGATGTCCATACCAGTGTCAGTCGCACGAATGAAGATCTCACCATCAACCTGTCCTGCAGTACCCGATGTCTGTAAAATAGGCATGGTCTCATGGGCTACTGTCGGTGCTCTAGTGTTAGAGCCAGAACCAATCACCTCTGTGCCGCCATCAACCTCTAGGCTGGTATCAGCTGGTGTAACAAAATCTTCTCTCTGTCTAGATGGAATAACCAAGGAAGTGAGCTGCTGTACAAAAAAAGTGAGGTCATCCATCCGAGTCTCCAGCTTACTTAGGCGAGCATCAATGCGGGAGTCCATAGACACAAATAACTCCTGAAGTGTGTCTAGACGAGCCATGATCGATAAGGTACTCGAGGTAGCATTAGCAACCTGAGGTTGTGAAGGTCTAGGAAGATCGAAGACTGGTACTGTTGGTGTAGAAATAGGAACAGCAGGCTCGGGGGCACCCGAAAGAGGTGGTGGAAGAGAAATAGGAAGCACTGGTAAGCTCGTATCAAAAGTAGGCGCAGACGGGAGTGGGCTCTCTGTAGTAGATGGGAGTGGAACAACGTGCAAATCTCTCTTTCGTCTAGTGCCATGGGTAGTCAGCTGTGACTCAGAATGAATCACCCGAACCCACTGATTAATAACATAAGTGTGAGAAGCCATACGACGATCAGACTCGGGTAACTGGTGTCCACGACGGAGCAAGTAGTATGAGAGCAACCGAGGCAAAGGAATGAGATAGCTTTGAGCTGAAGCTAACTGTTTCTCCTTCACCTTCTGAAAAAAATAAATGATGGTATCTATGATGAGTTGAGCAGGACTCCACCACTCGCCTGTGTACATGTGATATAACCCCCATAAGACTGAACCAAAGCACTCTGTAGAGTGTCCAAATGAAAAAATATTGGTCTTAATGACCTGATCTACAAACCATAAGATCTGTGACATCTCAAGGCGAGTGATGGCTGAACGACAATGAGTACCCTGAGGTGCTAGTATACGTGCAATCCTCGGAAAGACTGGTCGTGATTGAGGTGCAAAGCGTGCTTCAGGAGGAGCAGATGATGGTAAACCAAAAGCTGTAACAATGGTGTCACTGGAGATAATATCAGCTCGTCCTCTAATAGAAAAATGTAGCTCTCGATACCTCCCTCTCCAATCCTCAAGGGTAGAGAAGAACTCTCGTACACTAGCGGCATAAAAATATGGGGGAAGATCCATCAATGCGAGAAAATAGTATCGATCAAGGAGACGCATGGATTGTGTAGTGGGCTCATAAGTACTAAAAGCCTGTATGTCATAAGAGAACTCTTGACCAAACTCCCGACGAGATAGGTCCACCCCAGGGGCATCATCACAAACTCCTAAAGATGGAGGACATGTTGGGCTCGTAGTAGGAGGAGCTGTCCGTGGATGTGGAGGAGTGGTAGTAAGCTTAGTGGTTTTAGGAGTGGTTGAGTGATCAAAACGGGCCTTTGTCCTGGCCTCTACATGCTTGGCTTGACTAGTGACATGCCTCTTGGTAGGCTCACTAATCACTACACCACTTCGACTTTGCATAAGAGGTCGGACACACTTTTGCCTTGGGGAATGCCTAGCCTCATTGTCACTTTGAATAACAACTTTCCTTTTATCTCTAGCCATCTGAAATAAATGTTGAAAAAACAAACCAAACTTAATGAAGGGAAATAAAAAAATAAAAAAACTCATAAGGTTTAAGAAAACAATCTAAAAAAAATTAGATGTTCATGAAATCTATGGATTCATGTGAATCGGTGGTAGACCATTCCTAAAATGCGGGAAAACATTCAAGATGTCCAACAATGATGAAAACATGAATCTTTGAAGCCTTAGATATAATCCAAACAATACCTAACTAGAGAGTTAAAAATGGTCCAAAGCATATAAAACATAGATTAGGCAACAATTATGCAAAACTCATGGAAAAAATAAGAACTTGGCTCTCAAAGTATTCTAGGATGTTCAACAAGCACTAAGGGTCATGTAAAAAGAATCAAACATTTTCTCCAAGTATAAACCAAAAATCCTAACACCCTGAATTTCCAAGCAAACCAAACGGACTGTATGAAACCAAAATCAATCTTGTTGCGCTCCGCTTGGGGTTTCGAGGGTTGAGCTCCTCGCTGAGCTCGCGAGGATCAAGCTGCCTGGTCAGCTCGCGGGGGTTGGGGGCAGCGCCCCCTGGAAATTTTTTTTTTTCATTATATTTAATCTCTTTGATTTATCTATCCACCCGAAACAATAGAAACCCTAAATAATGTTGATGAAAGTTGGGTAACACCACATTTTATATGGAGAACCACCGCACAATGAAACCGAAAAAATCAAGAAAAATCCATGAAAAATAAACAAGAAACGAGTATGAGTGTGATGCGTACCTGGAGTCAAGGATGAAAATATCGGTAATCACGGATATATCGGTACTTCGATTTTACGGATATATCGGATATATCGGAGATATTTTTGGATATATCGGAGATATATCGGCGGATATTTTGGAAAAAAATATTGGTGCTTAAAATTGTTAAAAACTCATGAAAATGTAAAGAAAACCTCATAATAATATAATTAGAAGTATAATAGACATTTTAAAGTTATTTTATTAAAATTTTTGATATATGTATAACATGATTTATCATATTTGATAATAATATTGTATGCATCGATAAAAATATGAATTTTATAAGTGTACATTTATTATTAAATTATACCTAATATTATGATATTTGATTATAATATGTCTAATTTTAAAATATATATTAGTATTAAAATATGATCCATTTAATTCAATTGTATTAAACAATGTAAAATAAATAATGATATATATATATATATATATATAATTTTTTAATATTTAATTAATTATTAATGATATTAAAAACATTATGAAGAAAATTATATAATTTTTATATTTTTGGTAATTAATTAAAAGACTTTGTATTTAATTATAAAATAATTATAATTAATTTGCTCTTTAAAATATTCTTATATTTTCTTTATATAATGAATTTAAGTATATATATAAGTGTTGCATATTATTTATCAAAGGGCTACTTAGCCTAGGTGGTAAGCGGGTGAACCCCAAACCTTTTGGTTTGGGGTTCAAATCCTCTCAGCAGCAAGCAAAATGGGAGGCACTGTAGCAGCACTGTAGCACGTTGACGGGGCACTGTAGCGGGTCTGACTTCGTTGACCCGCGTTGACCACGCGATATATCGGAGAAAAATCGCCGATTTATCGCAAAATGACCTAAATATCGCGAGAAACCGCCGATTTCTCGCGATAAATGCCGAAATATCCCTGGACCGATATTTCTCCAAGAAATATCGTGTCGATACCCTCCGACACACGATATTTCGGCGATATATCGCCGAAATATCGCGACATTTTCCTCCTTGCCTGGAGTGCGACAAACCCACGATGAAACCCTAAAATTGCCTTCAATGGAAGCTAGGACGACGAACAAGGGAAAAGGAGAAAATGGGAAGAGGAGATGAAGTGGTTTGGAAGTGGAACCGACCGTTTGGATGATTTCGGAATGAGCTCGAAATAGAAATTAGGTATTTTGAATTGGATTTCAGTTAAGAAGAGTCATTTCGAAATTTAACTTTTGAAATCGAAAATAACCTGATTTCGAATTCATTAACTGATGGTAAAAAAATGCCTATTTTAAAATCTGACCATTGAATTCGAAAACTATCTTATTTCGAAACGACTCACTGTAAAAAAAAAAAAAAAAAAAAAAATTCAAACACCTCATTTCGAAATGAATAAAAATCGTTTCTAAATCGGGTAAATTTCGAAGTCACCTTCTGAAATTCAACAAAATCTCAATTCTAAAGCAAAAGTTTCTATTTCGAAAAGCCCACCATTTCGAATTTGCTAACTGTAGCCTCAATGCAGTGTAAAAAAAAACATTTCGAAATTTCTTTAATGATTTCGAAAATAGTTCCATTTCGAATTGACTCACTGTTGATTCCCACTTTTATTTCGAAATAGCAACTTTGTTGGATTTCGAATTTGTCTTCATTTCGAAATAACACACTGTGAGTGTTGAAGTCCATAGTAAAGCATCAAAATTGCTCATTTCAAAATTCAAAATCCATCTCAAAATTCATTGTATTTCGAACTCATTGTTTGTGAGTTGAAAACACCAATTTTTCCATTTACTAGTGATTTCGAAATCAATCTCAATTCGAATTCACTTTCTGTAGATTTAAAATTGCAATTCCAAAACAAAAAATTTGAATTCGAAAAGATCATAATATTGAAATCACCCATTACTAGTCTCCAAAAGTGTCATCTCCATTTAAGATTTCAAATTTAAAGACAAAGGAATTTAACCCTTCATCATAAAAATTTAGGATTTCTCTCCCAAGAGCTACTCAGTTTTGTATTTCATTCTTTGTATTCAAAGTTCACCAATGGTCTTAAATATAGATCAACATACCTGTAGGAGCTTTGCAACCTTGAACACATGTGAGGCTTACCTTTTCACTCCCTTGAAGTTTGCATTTACCTATATCACTCGGATGTTTGCAAGCTAAGTTGCTACAACTCATAAACTCATTAGTAAGTTAAAAAAACTAAAAATAAATAAAAAATAAAATAAAAAATGCTAACCATATTGCTAATGACTAATTTAAAATGCAAAACTAAATAAAGAAAAATAAATAAATAAAATAAAACAAAATAAAAGTTTACCT
This sequence comes from Vitis vinifera, assembly GCF_030704535.1. Lineage (NCBI taxonomy): Eukaryota > Viridiplantae > Streptophyta > Magnoliopsida > Vitales > Vitaceae > Vitis > Vitis vinifera. Next base: position 179,378 of record NC_081809.1, read on the forward strand.
ACTGGATTTTCAGAAAATGCTCAAACCCTTTTGAACATCCCCATCAAGAAAATGGAGATTCTCCTCTTGTGTCTCAAATCTTTCAATGAAATGCTTTAGGCGCTGACCATTAACTTTGAATTCATTACCTGTCCTTGGATTTTGAATGGTCACGGTGCCATAAGGGAAGACTTCCTTTACCACATAAGGGCCATTCCACCTTGACCTAAGCTTTCCTAGAAAAATGTGAAGCTTGGAGTCGTACAACAACACCTTTTCACCTTGCTTGAACTCCCTTCGTAAAATAAGCTTGTCATGGTAGAATTTGTGTTTTTCCCTTGCATTACGTAAGTATTTATAGCTCTCATTTCGATATGCCTCAAGTTCATTCAAATCATATTTCCTTTTAGCTCCAGCTTGATCCGAATCAAAGTTCATCTTCTTTACAACCCAATATGCACAATGTTCGAGTTTTACAGGCAAATGACATGCTTTACCATAAATAATTCGGTACGGTGACATGCCAAGGACAGTCTTATAGGCTGTCCTATATGCCCAAAGTGCATCACTCAACTTGGTAGACCAATCTTTTTTTGTAGTATTGACTACTTTGGTGAGGATTCTTTTAATTTCCTGATTTGCTAGCTCAGCTTGCCCATTCGTTTGAGGGTGATATGGGGTGGACACTTTATGCCTCACTCCATATTTCTGCAAAGAGTGGAAAAGGGCTTATTACAAAAGTGTGAACCTCCATCACTAATGATTGCTCTCGGAATGCCAAACCTAGAGAAAATATTCTCCTTTAAAAATTTGAGCACCACTTTGTGATCATTGCTCTTGCATGCCACTGCTTCTACCCATTTAGAGACATAATCCATTCCCACCAAAATGTAGAGATTGCCAAAAGAAGGAGGGAATGGTCCCATAAAGTCTAGGCCCCAACAATCAAAAACCTCAACAACACAAATATGATTTTGAGGCATTTGATACCTTGTGTTGATTTTCCCCAGTTGTTGACATTGTGGACAACTTTTGCAGTGAGTGTTACAATCCTTGAACATAGTTGGCCAATAGAATCCACTCTGTAGAATTTTTGCTGAAGTCTTCCTTGAAGCAAAATGACCTCCACACGCTCCTTCATGGCACATTCGCAATATGTCTTGTTGTTCATCCTCTGAAACACATCTCCGCATAATTTGATCCGGGCAAAACTTATACAAATATGGATCATCCCAAGCATAGTGTTTTGCCCGCGAAAGAAAATACTTCTTTGTTTCCATGTTCCATTCTGATGGAAGCTCTCCGGTTGCCAAGTAATTGACTATATTTGTGAACCAAGACAACTTCTCCACTGCACAAAGTGCATCATCTGGAAACTCGTCATTAATTTGTGCTTCCTCGAAATGTGACTCTACTTTAACTCAAGAAAGATGATCAGCAACCACATTCTATACCCCTTGCTTATCCTTGATTTGAATGTTAAATTCTTGAAGGAGAAGGATCCATCTGATAAGTCCTTCTTTGGCATCCTTTTTGTTGAGTAGATATTTCAAGGCCGAATGATCAGTAAAAAATACTATTGAAGTTCCCAAAAGGTAGTTCCTGAATTTATCAAGTGCGAACACCACTACAAGGAGCTCCTTTTCAGTAGTTGTGTAATTTTTCTGAGCATCATTGAGGGTTTTACTAGCATAGTACACCACATATGGTTTTCCATCCTCTCTTTGACCTAGTTTGGCTCCCACTGCATAGTCACTAGCATCACACATCAACTCAAATGGGAGAGACCAATTTGGAGATCTCACAATTGGTGCAGTAGTGAGGAGTGACTTTAGCCTCTTGAAAGCTTCTTGGCATGCTTTAGTCCATATGAATTCTCCATCCTTAAGTAGTAAAGCACAAAGAGGTTGAGCGATTTTTGAGAAGTCTTGTATGAACCTTCTATAAAAACCTGCATGTCCCAAAAATTGTCTCACCTCTTTAATAGTAGTAGGCGAAGGTAGCTTTGAGATGAGCTCAATTTTTGCTGGATCTACCTGAATGCCCTCTTTAGAGATGATATGACCAAGTACTATCCCTGAGGTTGCCATGAAGTGACATTTCTCCCAATTTAGAACCAAATCCTTCTCAATGCACCTTTTCAAAACTTTTTTCAAATTTAAAAGACAATCATCAAAGGTCTTCCCATAAACAGTTAGATCATCCATGAAAACTTCGATGATTCTCTCTACCATGTCATTGAAAATACTAAGCATACACCTTTGAAATGTGGCCGGTGCATTACAAAGACCAAAAGGCATGCGCCTATAAGCATAGGTGCCATATGGGCATGTGAATGTGGTTTTCTCCTGATCCTCCAATGCAATGACAATTTGAAAATAGCCTAAATAGCCATCTAAGAAGCAATAATAGTCATGACCAGCTACCCTCTCCAAAACCTGATCTAAGAAAGGTAATGGAAAGTGATATTTCTTGGTGACTGCATTCAACTTCCTAAAATCAATGCATACTCGCCAACCTGTAGTCAATCTTGTAGGAATGAGCTCTCCTTCATCATTTTTCATCACAGTTATCCCGCTTTTCTTAGGTACTACTTGAGTGGGGCTCACCCAACTACTATCAGAGATAAGATAAATAATACCTGCATCTAAAAGCTTCAATACCTCATTTCTGACTACATCTTGCATAAGGGGATTTAGCCTTCTTTGTGGCTGCCTTACTGGTTTGGCATTCTCTTCCAAATAAATATGATGCGTGCAAATCAAGGGATTTATCCCTTTTAAATCGGAAATGGACCAACCAATCGCTCTTTTATTCTCTTTAAGCACCTTCAAAAGTTTCATTTCTTGCTCTTCAGTTAATGTAGCTGAAATTACCACAGGTTTTTCTTCATTTTTTTTCTAAATAAACATACTTTAAACCATGTGGCAGGGGCTTTAACTCTGGTTTGCTAATCTCAACCTCTTCCTTTTTGCTTTCTTCATCATTCTCAACACTGTTCAAAGATTGAATCGTATATTTTTCTTTCCATTCTGTAGCAACTTGAACACATTCTTCCTTAATGACTGTAGAGAAAAATTCATCTATATTTTCTTCCATTAACTTTTCTGTGTGTTCTTGCACCAAAGCCTCTATAAGGCATGCTTCCTCATTTTCCACATCATCATGGTCCATTGGTTGCTTGCATAAATTGAAGACATTCATTTCCACTGTCATGTTCCCAAAAGATAATTGCATCAATCCATTTCGACAGTTAATGAGAGCATTGGCTATAGTAAGGAAGGGTCTCCCAAGAATAATTGGAACAGAATTCATACCCTTTTTCAATGGTTCTGTATCTAACACCACAAAGTCCACTGGGTAGTAGAACTTTTCAACTTGCACCAAAACATCTTCGACTACTCCTCTGGGTACTTTAATCGAACGATCTGCTAAAGAGAGTGTAATGGTAGTAGCCTTAAGCTCTCCCAATCCCAATTGCTTATAGATTGAATATGGAAGCAAATTCACACTAGTTCCCAAATCTAACAAAGCCCTTTCCACGAATGAATCTCCAATCTGGACTGAGATGGTAGGACAACCTGGATCTTTGTACTTCACCATTGCTTTATTCTCAATGATGGCACTGACTTGCTCGGTGAGGAATGCTTTCTTGCTTAATTTAATCATTCTCTTCACAGTGCATAAGTCTTTGAGGAACTTTGCATAAGCAGGAACTTGCTTGATCATATCAAGGAGTGGAATGTTGATCTTCACTTGCTTCAAAACTTCTAAAATCTCTAAAGTCTTATCCCCCACTTTGTGTCTCTACATAGCTAAAGGGAAAGGCAAATGATTGGAAACAGTCATTTTATTTTTGCTCACAATGACTTTCTCATATTTTTCAGACGCTTTCTCATTTCTAACATTTTTCTCCATGGTTGGTTCATCTCTAGCAGGAATATCTTCACTTACAGGTAACTTGGGCCCTTCGTATTCTTTCCCATTTCTGAGTGTGATAACGGCATTGCAATCTTCCTTTTGCACTTTAGAAACTTCATTTACTCCTCTCGGATTTTTCTGTGGTTGAGCTGGGAATTTTCCTTTCTCTTGAGATAAACTTGCAGCAAGTTGGCTCAAAGTGGTTCGAATATCTACTAGTTCTTGAGATGTTTTAGCATTTATCCTATTTTGATCTTCATTACGTTTGTCTTGCTTCTGTATAAACTTTCTCATCATGTCTTCCAGGCTTGAGTTAGATGATGAGGCTTGATGTTGCTGTTGAAAATTCTGAGATGGCATACCTTGTGGTTGAAAACCTTGCTGCCCATTAGTTTGATTACCCTGAAATCGGTTTCCTTGCTGTTGAAACTGGCCATTGTTACCTCCCCTCCATGATAGATTTGGATGATTCCTCCAACCCGGATTATAAGTGTTGGAATATGGAGAATTGCTAGAATATTGCTTGTATGTCCCTAAGGCATTGGCTTGCTCCGTAAACATATCTTGCATTGCAGGTAGAGTGGGACAAGATTGCACACTATGTTCTGTAGACTTACATATCAAGCACAATTGAGTTACCCCATCATTGGCTATTTGTACCTCTTGAACTCCCTTGGCTTCCAAATCATCCAACCTTCTCATAACAGTTGCTAACTTTGCTTGGACATCTAAACCCTCTGGTAAGGTATACACTCCACTAGCTCTTGCCCTGTTCATTGTTCTATTTCTAGATGGTTCCTTGGCAATTGGTTCATCCCAACTTCTAGATACCTCAGCAACATAATCAAGGAATTGAAATGCTTCATCAGGGTTTTTATTCATGAAATCTCTTCCACACATAGTCTCGAGAAGTTGTTTCATTGGTGGTGCCATACCTTCATAGAAATACGAAACTAGCATCCAGTTGTCAAATCCGTGATGGGGGCAAGCTGCAACAATCTCCCTGAATCTTTCCCAACATGCAAAAAACTTCTCATCCTCCATAGCCTTGAAATTCGAGATCTCCTTTTTCAATGCACTGGTTCTATGTGTTGGAAAGAATTTATGCAAAAACATTGATTGTAGATCACCCCAATTTCTGATACTATAAGGTCTAAGACTATTTAACCAAGTCTTAGCTTTATCTTTCAATGACAAGAGGAATAGTTTCATGCGAAAGATCTCCAAAGGAGTGTTGGTTTCTCGAAAAATTGAAACGATGTCCTCAAATTCCTTGATGTGGGAGTATGGATTTTCATTTTTTGTCCCCCTAAAAATGGGTAGTTGAGACACCACTTGAGGCCGAATGGTAACATGATTTAGAGGTCGCATAAAACACGATGGTGTGCTCAACCTGGGAGGATTTAGAAGCTCTCTCATAGTTCTTTGGCCTTGCACAGGTGGTCGTGGCCTATTGTTATTACTGTTGAATTCTTCAGTGTCCTCCATATTTGGTTGAGATTCCTCAGTTGTTCTTTGAAGTCTACCTGAAATATCTCTTTCCCAACCAAGCATAAAATAGAAGAAAAATATGTATAAAGATAAAAAAAATAAAATAACTAAAACAAAGCAATGTACTATATCCTAGTTATGACGATTGCCAATCCCCGACAGCGACGCCATTTTCTTGACCGAAATTTCTCTATTGTACCAAAATACTTAGCCTTTTTACGTAGTAACTCTGGTCAAGAAAAACTAGAGAAAGAGTCACCACGGCTTTTGTAGTATTCCGGGTATCGTTCTCAAGGATTGGCTTATGAAAATTGTCAATACTAGAATAAATGAATTGTTTTTGTTTAAATCCTTAAGTGAAAAACAATATGTGAATAATGTGAAACTAAGTAAAAGAGATTAAATTAATAAGAGAAAATGAATATTGATTTTAAATTCAATTGATTCAAGTTTGGGGGTTTCCACAATCCAACCTAGGGTATAGAAATTATAGAAAACAAGGGTATTTTAAGTAATATGATCTTAGGGTTTTGGGATCCTTGACCACTCGCGATCAAGTTGAGTTCTATAACTCAAAATTGCATCTGAAACCTAATTTTTCCTTTTTAAAACAGATTCCTAAAACCATCGAATGAATGAGATTGATTATCAATTTAAGATTTGGCTTTTTAACTATTCCTACTCCTTATAGCTTTGTTTAGGGGCAAATAACGGTAGGTAAGATGAGGATAACTAATGATCAAGAATTACCAAGAATCACTAGTATCAAGTAATAACCTACCGTATCATTCCCTAAACGAACTCACAAGGATAGGATAAAAAAAATTGATAAATTGTCACTTAACCAATAATTAATCTCATTGTTATAATAATTCACCCATTGTCCCTATAGGTTTCCTAGACCTTAGGTTTTCATGCTTCAAGCCCCAAGTTGGATCTTAGCCTCTCATGGGGGTGATGTCACATACACAATCCATAGTAGGGTAAAAATCCATAATTTGAATCAAAAGAAACTAAAAACAATATATTCAATAAAGAAGAAAAAGAAAACAAACCAAAGTTCTCGTCTTCTTCCTCTTTCAATGTCAAAAACTCCAGAAAAAAATCCAAGATCCCTAAAACCTAGAATTAAGAGAGTTTATATAATATCCTCAATTACCTAACATGTGGCACACTCTCATTGGCCACTTATTACAAAATAATTTCCTAAAAATGATTAAAAAATAATAAAATGGTGATTTCTAGTCGTGTGGGGTCCACCTAGGGCGGATGAAGTGCTTTAGATGCAATTCCCGAGGTAGAAGAGGCGGAACATCAAAGTGGCAGTGGGTGAATTCGAAATTGGTGTCATTTCGAAGTGGATTTCGAATTCATAAGTTGAATTTCGAAATCATTTCGAAATGACCCTCCAACTTGGTGCAGTTGTCTTCAAATGGCCATAACTTCTTCATTTCAGCTTTGATTTGCAAACCGTTTGCAGTGTTGGACTCCTGACTTCCCGAGCTTCAAAACAATATATAGTATGTATATAATGGACTCCAGAAAGTGCTCCAAGTTTGTCCTCAAAGTCAGAGTATATAATGCCATCAGATTTTTGAGTTCTAAATTTCCATGCAGCTAAATCTTGCTTCATGCCTCATTTCCCATGCTTCCTTGCCTTCTTTCTTACTCCATAATGGTCATTTATCATCCTCCAACCTCATGATGTCCTTGTTTTGCCTTTCCTTACATTCAATGAATCTTGACTCACTTATTTCCTCATTTAGCCCTTTCTTGATCTTTCAAAATCTAAAGTTATTCAATTTGCACAATTTTCTTCCCTTGAACTTGAGATAAATCTCCAAAGTATAGATTAAACTCATGGCTAGGGCCTTAACATTGATTTAGGTCAAGTTGGGTGATTTGAATGTCCTTTGGTGCACAAATCATATCGAATATGTGCCATTAGAGCATATATTTTGGCTCCAATCAGGGAGTCCTACCACTCTTACCCAGACATCTTTTGTTTGGTTTCATGCCTTTAAGCATCCTACTTTCATGCTCTATCTCTTTAAATGCAACACTTTGTTTTTAAATCATCGCGTCCTCTTCTTTAGTGTTTTCTCTTCCTCTTCTTCATCTTTGAACTCCAGCATCATGAGAGGTCCTCCTATACTCAACACTTTCAATCCTTTGTTTTTGAAGCGTTGAATGATTGTTGTGGAGAAAAAGCACTAGGGCCGGATGACTTCTCAATGGCTTTTTGGCAGTTTGCGTGGGATTTTGTGAAGGAGGAAGTTATGAATTTGTTCAGACAGTTTCATGAGACGAGGAGATTTGTCAAAAGTCTGAATGCAACTTTCTTAGTTTTGATTCCTAAGAAAGGTGGGGTTGAGGACTTGAAGGACTTTAGGCCAATAAGTTTGGTGGGAGGGCTTTACAAATGGTTAGCTAAGGTGTTGGCTAACAGGTTAAAAAGAATGTTAGCCAAAGTGATATCTTTGTCTCAAAATGCTTTTGTGGAGGGGCGGCAGATTATGGACACAATTTTGATTGTAAATAAGGCAATAGATTCCATTCTAAAAAGTAATAGAGGGGCAATTTTGTGCAAATTAGATATCGAGAAAGCCTATGACCATGTGGATTGGTCATTTCTATTATCGGTATTGGGGAAAATGAGATTTGGAGGAAGGTGGTGTAGTTGGATAAAGTGGTGTTTATCCACTGTCAGTTTTTCAGTCTTGGTGAATGGTAGTCTAACGGGTTTTTTCCAGGGCTCAAGGGGCTTAAGACAATGAGACCCTCTCTCGCCCTATTTATTTGTAATAGTGATGGAGACTTTTAGTGTTTTGATGAAAAGAGCAATTGCTGGAGGTTTTTTGACGCCTTGTGTGGTTCGGGGAAGAAGGGGTCCAGATTACACATTTATTGTTTACTGATGACACGTTGGTGTTTTGTGAAGCTAAAGGGATCAGTTGACACACTTGTACTAGCTGTTAATGTGGTTTGAGGCTTTGTCAGGGTTCTAGGAATGCCTTTGGGTGTCCCTTTCAAATCTATTGGTGTATGGGATGGAATAGAGGAAAGATTCAGAAAGAGATTGGCAATGTGGAAACAATAATACATCTCAAAAGGAGAAAGGATTACTTTAATTCGGAGTACTCTGTCCAACCTACCGATCTATTTTATCTCCATTTTCCATTTACCTAAGGTGGTTAGGATGAGGTTGGAAAAGATACAAAAGGATTTTCTGTGGGGAGGTGGCTCTCTTGAGCAAAAACCTCACTTAGTAAGCTGGCCGATTGTGTGTGAAGACAAAAGTAACGGAGGTTTGGGGGTTAAGAGCTTTGGTTTGTTCAATAAGGCTCTCTTGGGCAAATGGGCATGGCGTTTTGCAAACGAAAAAAGGGCCCTTTGGAATCAGGTGATCAGAAGAAAGTACGGGGAGGAAACTAGAGGATGGAGATCTTGAGAGATTAGGGAGGCATATGGAGTTGGTTTGTGGAAAGCTATAAATAAGTGATTACTACCGAAAAGTGCTATTTTGTAGACCTAATTATAAGGGTTTTAAGCACCTTTGAGTAGTAATCATATTCATTTAACCCAATTAATTCATTAAGCTCCTTAGTAATTAGTTCTAACCATTTTTAGTGGCAAGTTTACATGTTTTTCATCAGCTTATGAACCAATTCAAGCATGCCAATTGATGGAGGAGCTACTTGGGCGAGTTAAGTAAGGATTTTGGACGTTTACAAGCTTGAATTTCAAGTGGAAACACGAGCACAAGCAATGGGAACACCATTTTGCAAGGGGAGGCAATTCACCTTGCCAAATGACCAATTTCGCAAGGGGATTTTCCTCATGGTGCGAAATTTGGCCATTTCGCACCATGAAGAAACACCTTGCGAAATTTCGCAAGGTGGCTTTTCACCTTGCGAAATTTGGACCTTTCATCTCCCCCCTTTGCGAAATGCCTTTAAAATCCCCTGTTTTGAGACGCTGTTGATGATATTCCACTGCCGGTTCTCCAAGATATTTTGCTTGACTTTTAGCTTTGTAAATACTTATTTTACCCTTGTAATCAACCAATGAAAATGTTGCTTTTGTAATAGCTCTTGTAATTTAGTATTTTATTGTCTTTAAATAGAGGTGAAGAGCTTCAGACACGATCATCTTGTAACCTGTAACTTTATAAGTTATAAGAGCACTTTTGTTCATACGCTTCTTTTCTCTTTTCTTTCTCATTTTCTTAGTAGCCAAACAACCTTGGAGGATGAAATCCCCAAGGATGAGAGGCTAAAACCTTTTAGTTTCTTGAAGTAATGGATGCCATGTGAAGCTCCCGTGTTAGGATGGAGATTTCCAAGCCATAAATGTAAGTAGCTGAGTGTCATTTCCAAACCTTTTCTTGTTTAATGTTTTTTTGGCTTTGAGTTGGGGGGGATGGTAAGAATGTGAGGTTTTGGAAAGATAAGTGGTGTGGTACCAAACCTTTAAGCGAGGCTTTCCTTTCACTATTTGCCTTAGCAACGTCAAAAGAGGCTTGGGTAAATGAAGTTTGGACAACCGAGGGGGATAGGAGGGGAAGTTGGACTCCTACTTTCAATAGGCTGTTTAATGATTGTGAGATGGAAGAAGTGAGAAGGTTACTTTGTTATTTGGAAGGGAAGATGGTGAGGGTGGATGAGGAGGATAGGGTGAGATGGGTGAAATCAAAGGATGGTGTTTTTTCTGTTAAGTCCTTGTATAAGCCACTGCAGCCGGTATCTTCTGCTTTGTTCCCTTCAAAGATTATTTGGAGGTCATGTGCTCAGCCCAAGATTAGCTTCTTTGTGTGGGAGGCTTCGTGGGGGTAGAATTTTGACTTTGGATCGTTTACAAAAAAAGGGTTGGGTTTTGGCAAATAGGTGTTTTCTTTGCCAAAAGTGTGGGAAGTCGATTGACCACCTGCTTCTTCATTGTGAAAGAACAAGGGAGATGTGAACTTTGCTCCTCTTTTTTTTTTGGAGTATCTTAGGTATTTCCGCATTCGATTAAGGAAACTCTCATAGGTTGGAGATGCTCCTTTGTGGGCAAGAAGAGGAAGGTGGCATGACTTTTGGGGCCGTCATGCTTGTTTTGGGTTATTTGAAAGGCTAGGAATTCAATTGCTTTTGAGGACGGTGTGTTGTCCATTCAAAAGCTGAAAATTTCTTTTGTTTATTTACTTTGGTAGGAAACGAAATTGTGGATAAAAGATGGTCCTTCGACCTTAATAGATTTTATTGAATGGATGTGTATGCGTTAAGGGAGAGGGTTTTTTGTGCTTTCTTAATGGCTTGGGTTCTTTTGTAAGGGGGGGGGGAGTTGTTCTACACTCTATCTATTTGAGTCGCTTCTTTAGTGCCTCTTTTGCAAAACACATATTACTTACTGATAAAAAAAAAAAATTTTGATTGGCAATGATTTACAATTCTGGAACCCACTCCACCATGAATATTGAATTATCAGTTCCTATGAACAAGCTATAAAATTCTCAAACGGTTCCTTGAAAAGGAGCTCCCTTGAGTTCAAATTCTCTTCAATGTTACGCCTTCACTTCCACTTGTCGCGGTCCATGCTCAGGAAGCAGAAGACCAAGCCCGCCCTTTCTATCAGCTTCTAGTCTGTCCCTGTATGATGGATTCGATGTCAGGACCCGCAACTCCGAATTCCCAATAATCTCTAAAACTTCAGGCAGTCCGTTAATACACCCCTTGGACATACCCACATCAATCCGAATGGCTCGGTTACCACAAGCACCATTAATTCCAGTTTCTTGAATGGTATGACCCATGATCATCCTCTTTGCACCTGGAATCGTAGCAAGAACATGCTCAAGAGTTGAACAGTCACAATTTTGTGCCAATTCATGAGAAAACTTCCTCAACCAAACCATTGAATGCTTGCCTCTGAGATAACCAGGTGAAAATCTCCCCTTCAACCCATTAATCCAATCCCTCACCTCTTCATTGATTCGTTCCAACCCGTAGAAAACATGTTTAGGCAGCAAACCTCCATGAACGAAAACCGAATCACCCACAACCACAACTGTCTGATTTTGCGATAAAAACCGAACCGAAATGGGACCTTCTGGGCGTAATGCGGCAATTCTACATCGAATGCTATGATATAATTCTTCCTTAACACCAAGAAACTTCAAAGGAATACCAAAAAATGGGTCTTTGGGTTTTTCCAACCCATCACAGAGACTCTTCATTGCATTGCCAATACAAAACCAATCAGCCCAAACCCTAAACTCATCCAGACCCGCTTGGGTAACAAACCTAAAATCGCCATCCACGTTCATGATCTCATGATTTCCGTTCATAGTAATGATAGTTCCGCCGCTTTTCTCGGCCTCCCGCTTCAATTTCTCGAGAAAATACAGAATCTTCAGCTCGTCCCCGCCGCGATCGAGCACGTCCCCGATCTGGACCACTGTGGCGGTCCGGCCTGTCCATCGATCAGAAGCGTCGATAAGGGCAGCAAGCCTTAGGGCTTCCTTCGACTTCTGAAGATCTCCATGAAGATCGCCCACCGCGATGAGACGATCGGGAGCAGGGTACCTGGTAGCTAACTTTGGGGATGAGGGCAGAGGATCGGTATCAGAAGAAGAATTAGGGTTAGGGTTAGGGTTAGGGTTCGGGTTAGAGGATTGGGGTAAGAAAAGGCCGCTTACAGAGAAGTCAACGAACGTGTCAACGAAAGAGGAGAGAACAAGAGGGAGGTCTCGGCATATTTCCTCTTCCATCTTCGCTCTCTCTCGCTCTCTCTCTCCCCCCTCAGACAGAGTCTTGAATGTCTTCAATGCTTCATTCCACCTTATGATTTATGAATGCCCGCGTTACCTATTCCTCATTTGCAAATGTCTAGGTCGCGTTTGGTTGGATGCTTGGAGGCCTTTTGCATAAAACCCTTGATTGACGTGCTTTGTTCTAATGTTTGAACTTAAAAATAAAAAAATAAAAAAAAATTATTACTATTATTATAGTGAAGAAAATTTGAGGAACTTGAAGACAATTTATCAAAGTTATCAATATATTAAAAAATAATAGAGGTTTCTAAAATAAAAGCTTAAAAAAAATGATGTCTTTCTATCTTTTTCCTATCATTATTATTTAAAATGAAAATAGAAATAAGAATGATAGTAAACCAAACACTACATGGAAATGAGAAATTTAAATATTAATGAGAATGGATTTTGATTTTAATGAAAATAATTTTTTTATTCATATCCTTATTTTTAATTAGTAATTCAAATAAGTAATGAAGGTGAATAAAATTAATTTTTTTACCATGCAATACAAAATTAAATTAATCCAATCTAAATACACATTTAAAAACAGTGACAAATGGGTTGTGGTGAATTTTCCCAAAATGTTAGTGGAGGTACCAACAATAGTAGGGTATGGGTTACTGGGTCAAGACTTATCGGGCAACCTAATTCGGATGTAAAAGCATTAGAATAATTAGACTCAAAAAGTATATGTTATCGATTAATAGTGCTTCTAAGCCTACGAAGACAAATCCAAACATTTCCATAGCGCCCACAAAGCCAAATGCTTTTATATATGGATAAATAATAGTGATTGGTTAAGACTCAAGTATTATCGATTAGGGATGGCAACGGGGCGGGTTTTTTCGGGTACCCGCCCCGCCCCGCTCCGCTTTGCCCCTAATGGGACGGGGTTTAAATTTAATAAACAGTTTGGGACGGGTATGAGATTTTTTTTTAAAACTCGGGGCGGGTTCGGGTATTACCCCATCCCACCCCGTCCTGCCCCGTTTACATATAAAATTCCCAATGGTGTACCATCAATATGATTTGTACCATTCTTCAACTATACATCTGCTTTCAGAGCAACCCATAATCAAATTATAGAAAAAAAAAATTAAAAATAAACATAAAGATAATAGATTGAGCAATGAACTCAAACAGGACTTCATCAAAATGACAAAAGCAGGGATTGGAGTGAAGACCAACAACAAAAACACCCAAATTGAAAAATGAAACAAGATCAGGAACAAAGAAAACCAAAACCCCAGAAACCAAAACTACTTTTCAAGCCAAGAACATGAGGATCCAGGATAAAAAAAATGCATAAGTCCACCCCAGAACCATAACAATTCCATCAAATTCTCAGCTCATGATTCAATCTCAAAAATGAAAATGAGAAAGATACTCAGAAAGATTGAGAGAAGAACCAGACTTGGGCAGTGTGGCATGGTTTGTGGTGATGGGGTTAGGGTTTTTAGAGTGATTGGTGACTGTGAGTTGGGGTTTGGGAGTCTTTGGTGGGTTGTGATTAGAAGTTGACAAGTTGCATTGTAAGTGTCGGGGGGAATAATTGGCACCAATTTTCACATGTAATTACGAAAATGACATTTTTCATATGTGTTTTTTGGAGAAAGGGAATGAAGAACGGTCCAAACCTTCCAAATCCTTCACCTCAAGCGAATCCTAGTTTCTTCTTCCTTTTGGGTATATTAAAGTATATTAAACGAAATCACCTCCCCTCTTAGTAAGTCCTCTGTTCTTCTTCTTCTTCTTCACATCTTTGCAAAAGATAATTAACATTCTCTATCTCTCTATTTTCTGTAGTATCGAAGGGCGATGATTCGAGCTTGGAGCCATCGTCTTCTTCATTGAAACCTGATCCAGACGAAGAGAACTCATCAATCAAACATGTGGCTTTGACCGTGCCTACCACAGATGACCCTTCTCTGCCAGTGCTCACCTTCCGAATATGGGTTCTTGGGATGGTCTCGTGCATGCTCCTCTCGTTTCTAAACCAGTTCTTTTGGTACAGAACAGAGCCGCTCACCATCACTACAATCTCAGCTCAGATTGCCGTGGTGTACCATCAATATGATTTGTACCATCAATATGATTCCCAATGATGTATGTTGAAAAAAACAAAACGGGGCGGGGCAGGACGAGTATGAGAATTTCCCATACCCGCCCCGCCCCGTTTAATATTTTAAACGGGACGGGGATGAGAATTGTTTTTAATAAACGGGGCGGGGTTGGGATGGGGGCGACCCGTCCCGAACCGCCTTGAATGACAAGTCCTAAGCTAATCAATCTGCAAGACAAGTTGACAAGAGTCATTTGACAAGACCGCTCAAGCAGATACCAAACTCATGGGGCACAAAAATCGAATATCATTATGCTCGTGAGCACATATGAGAAACAAAACCCAAGATAGAAAATTGTTTCATTAGCATAAAACATCCTTATGAGTTTATCACGTGCTATCTAACATTGGTTAGACTTGTTGGAAAATCACAAATCATACAAAATGATTACAAAATCTTATCATCTAAACATACGCCAAAATCTCATGTTAAATCTATAGGATAATAATATCGGAAGACATACTTGAATCCATTAAAATTATATACTTAGGTTTTGTCTTCTACGTCTAAAACGAGTATTGCAACTTTAAAATCACTCACTAATGGGATATGAATAATTAACAAATTTTCTATCTCCTCTCGTTTAGATTAGGGACCATAATCCTATTTATACCCCTTATTATTTTATTTTATTTATTGGTCCATCATTAATAAATAAAATAAAATTGGTCTCTACACATTGCAAAATCCATATAGTCCATATATATAGAGATGCTTTAAAGACTCATCATTAAGTTAATTGATCACATTTAATTAAACCCAAATAATAAGATAACTTAATATACAATGTGTTAATATGTAGACCCATAATTACCAAAATATACAACAATCTCTCACTTGGGCCACATATGTCATTAAATAATTGAACATTACAAAAATGAGCTCAATATTTGCTATTTTAACTATAAGCATCTCAAAACAATCTGGTCCATCAATTATACCAATATAGAACCAAAACAATCTTCTTTACATGTTTCATAACTAGACCCATCAATGACTACCACATTAATACAAACAACGACATAGATCAAGTATGGATGTGTAGCATGAAAATTTCATGTAATGTGATCCATATCATGCCTGTTTCCAATTGGTCCAACTTTATAACTTAAAAAAGTTCAACACACTTTCAAACTTTATGCAAAACTACAATTGAAATAATATAACTTTATTTAAGAGTTTTCAATAAGCAAAACAGGAATAAGACTTAAGTCTGATTAGAAAGACATGTCATTAATTAATGAACATCAATCAACAAACTCCCACTACACAAGCACATCACCAAAATGAACCACACTCATACGAGCCACATGCTCATGAAACACTTTAGGTGGTACACCTTTGGTAAGCGGATCTACAATCATGAAGTTTGTACTAGTATGTTCAATAGACATCTGAAAACTCTGAACTCTCTTCTTAACAACCAAAAACTTCAAGTCAATATGCTTTGATTTTGATGAGTTTATGTTGTTCTTGGAATATAATTTTGTAGCATTGTTATTATAGTTTATCCTTAATGGTATCTCAATGTCATCAACAATGCACAATCCAATGATAAAATTCCATAGCCATATTGCTTGGTTCGATGACTCATAACAAGCTATAAGTTCTACTTCCATGGTGGAAGTAGCTATGAGTGATTACTTAACACTCTTCCAAGAGACAACTCCTTACACTAATATAAAAACATAGTCAGAAGTGGATCTTCTGCGATTAATGTAGCCAACAAAGTCGGAGTCGAAATACCTTATGATATCTAAATGATCAGATCTCTGATATGTGAGCATGAAATCTTTTGTTCTCTATAGATACTACATGACCTGTTTTGTTGCCTTCCAATGGATCATTTATAGGTTACTTAAATATCTTCCAAGTATACCAACTACGTATGCAATATTCAAACGCGTACAAACTTGAACATACATGAAACTCCCTACTACTGATGTATAACATATATTTTCCATATCTTTTTTTCTCAATTTTGTTCTTTAGGAATTGAATTAAATTGAATTTATCACCCTTATCAATGGGGTTATCTTCTGGTGCACAATCCTTCATGTCAAATCTACTAAGCACTTTATCAATATATGCCTTTTGTGATAAGCCAAGAATACCATGAGAGCGATCTCGATAAATCTGCATGCCCAACACAAATGATGCTTTACCATGATCTTTCATTTCAAAATTATTTGAAAGAAATCTCTTAGTTTCATGCAACAAGCCTATATCATTGCTTGCTAGCAAAATATCGTTGACATATAACACCAAAATAATAAATTTACTCTCACTGATCTTTTGATAAATACATTGATCATCAATGTTTTTTCTTAAAACCAAAAGAGGTAATCACTTGATCAAACTTTCGATACCATTAACGAGATGTTTGCTTTAAATTATAATGGATTTCTTTAATTTGCATACTAGATGTTTTGACTCTTTGGATTCAAAATTCTCTAGTTGCACCATGTATATGGTTTCTTCAATGTCACCATTGAGAAATGCAATTTTCATATCCATATGATGTAACTCCAAATCATAATAAGCTACAAGTGCCATAATGATTCTAAAAAAGTTTTTCGTTGAAAATAGAGAGAAAGTCTCTTTATAATCAATGTCTTTCTTTTGAGTGAAACCTTTGGCGACTAGACGTGTCTTATATATTTTGACATTGCCTTTTCAATCCTGCTTGGTTTTATAAATCCATTTACAACTAATAAGTTTTGCTCATTTAGGCAATTCGACAAGATCCCAAACATCATTGTTTTTCATTGATTTCATCTCATATTTCATGGTTCTATCTATTTCTAGGAGTTTACACTTTGTTTGGCTTGACTGAAAGATATTAGATCATCTTCTAGTCCCATATTAAACTCATGTTCTTGGAGATGCATAATATGATCATCTAGAATCACTGTTCTCCTCTCCCTAATGGATTTCCTTAATGACACTTCCAATTGAGGTTGTTAGTGTTCTTCCTCATGAATAAGAGATGGTTCTTCATTATGAGTAGAAGGCAACTCAGGAATGTCTAGATTTTCTGAATTTGCATCCTGAATAAAATCAAGAAAACTTACTTGATCAATTTCAATTGTAACTATAGGAATAATAACATATTCATCTTCAAAGACAAAGCTCCTCGGTCTAGTACTCCTACCATATTCAACATCCTCAATTAATTTAGCATTGCTTGTCTCAAAAAAGGATTTGCTTGAGAGCAATGATGAAAATATCGGTAATTACGGATATATCGGTAACTTGATTTTACGGATATATCGAATATATCGCAAAAATATTGGCGGATATTTTGGAAAAAAAAATTGGTATGCCCTCATAGTAATGTAATTAGAAATATAATAGACAATTAAAAGTTGTTTTGTTGAAGAATTTGATATATGTATGATATAATTTGCGATATTAAATGTAATTATATCATGTCGGTCGATAAGAAATGTGAATTTTGTAAATGTACACTCATTATGAAGCTTCATGAAAGACTTGATTTAATTAAATATCAATAATTTGTACATATTACATTGCAATGACCCTTTAGTACCAAAATGAGGATCGATGTGGTTCAATGAAATTGGTAGATGAAGGAACCTCGTCTTGCTGTTGGAGACAATATTGGTACCAACTCATTGAGCCTCGATAATATTGGTTAAAAATTCTAATATGCCATGCATATATCTCTTGAGTCCTGCCCACTGCCTCTACATGGATAGGATACTCGAGATTGACCCATGTGTTCATGTCAAATCCTCCTTGCATTTTATATGGAACTTGGTATGACATCTGTGCAGTAGAGGGGTAGCTCAACATACCATACTCTTCATCAGTTGAACTTGAAGATTGACCATAACCCATCACATAAGGAGGGTAAACGTTAGCCTCATTTGAGGAGTCACTAAATTGAGTTCCTATACTCATAGATTCAAAACTCCCTGAAAATAACTCCTTGTTATATGGAGTCATCATCCATTCTCTTCCTCTGTATGGCTTCCCAATAGCTCGTATACCTGGACCAACCTTTCTAGAGCTATGGTTTTCATCTTGTCTGCAATGCGTGAAATCATTTTCGTAGGTGAATTGACTCATTGGATATTGACTTTGTTGGCGTTCCCCAATATCTCCTCCTGTGTGATCACTTCCATCATTAGTTCCACCTCTTGAACTATCATAACCAGAAGTTGAAATACCAATAGTACCAGGTCTATTACTTTGGCCAATACTTGTGGAGTCAACCTCTTGGTGGGAATTCAATGCCCCTTAAAATGAATCCTTAGTATCTTTGCTAAAACTTTCACTCTGAACTTCTTCGGACAACACACGTTCAACATCAACTCCAAATTCTCGAGCATGAGCAGCAATTCGTGGATCAGGATTACCAATTTTATCATCTAAGTGTATAGGCTTGACCCATTGGAATAACTGATTCTCTTATTCTTCACCCACCTCGGTTGAAATGTCAAGAAGATCAAGGTAATATTTCTCAGCAACTCGATCATTTTCTGCCTCTATATCACGTAACTTTAGCTTCATATTGTAGTAACAGAAAACTAATTATTGTAGTCTGGAGTAAGCCAAACGATTGCGTTGCTTTGTGTGGATTAAAGCAAATGTGCTCCAATTTCTCTCACAAGCAGAAGATGACATAGTGTGTGAGAGAACTTTAATGGCCAAATTTCTCAATGTAGGTGTTTGGTTCCCATACATGAACCACCATTTAGCTGCAAGAGAATTCATAATTATATAAATACTTATGTGATGAATTTACAATAATGATAATCAATTTTTTTTCTATTAAGAAATAGTACTTATCGGGCACCATGGTTGACTTTGATGCAACCGCCACTCGATAACTGAATCCTCTCTTTGCATCTCGAAAAAGCACAAACTATGTATTCATAATTTAAATTGTTAATATCATATTTGTTAGTAAATGTTCAAATAAAATGATGAATGAAATAAAAGATTTGAGTAAAATAAGAGTTTCTTATTTACCTCATTTCCAAATTGACCAATCGATTTAGCATTTGGGTCTAATTTAGCAAATACTTCATGGACTTCTTGAATTAAATCTGGATCACTACTAACTCCACGCCTATATTGAAACCTTGGATTCAAGAAGTATGCTACAATAAAATTAGGTAGATTTAGTATTGTGTAAGAGAAAATGAAATAAAATCAAAGTAACAATTGATGAAAATTAAGTACTTGCTGCATGAAGTGGATGTTTTAGTGTTTTCTTCCAACGATCTTTAAGTATTTTGAAGATCCAATCGCCAACTTGTTGACGATTGAGGTTTTCTTTCATCACTTGCATAAGCTCGTACACAAACGACATTGTTGGAACAACTTTTGAATCCATGATTCAAAGCACCACGTATAGTGGCTCAAAGTATGAAACAACATGTTTCACTCTATCCCAATACGGATAATCAAACATTAGTTTCTCTATATCTCGTCCAATGTTTGTCCGACTAAACTTGTGTAGTGCCCATTCATCACTCATAAACAATTTCTTCAAATCAACCATTTTTTTAAAAGAAGACTTTCAAGAGCAATATAGTTTGTAGCAAACCTTGTAGCTCCTGGTTGAACAATGTCTCCACCACAGTACTTTCTCATTTCTGCAAGTAACCAACAATGATTGTAAATGAAGTTAGTTATTTTGCGGCCATTGCGTATTACCTTTTCAGTACTAGGTCTTTTCCCAATGTCTTCAAACATCAAGTCAATGCAGTGTGTCGCACATGGGGTCCAATATAAGTTAAACTTTTTCATCAACAACTTCCTTGCTTTCACGAATGTTGACCTATTATCTGTGACCGTATCTCTTCTTTCACTTCAGGTGGCACTGAAAGACACTTTTTGGTGTTGTTATTCGGGTCTCTATGCGCTAAATGATACTTGAATCAACTAATGCCTCCACTCTTCATCACTAGCCCACAAAAATTACAAATTGTCTCATTTCGGTTTCCCTCTAATGGTGAACAATACTTATAATCTAAATCCGGCCGAATGTGCCACTCCCACCACCTCCATCTCCACATCTACCTCTACCTCCACCTCCACTTCCACTTCCACTAGCCATTGCAAATCTATTGAACATATACTATTTCATTACAATTGAATAAAAATTTAAATTAAAAAAAGTAATTAAAAATAAACTTATTGCAAATATAGTAATCATGTTAATCAAACTTATTGCAAATGTACTAATTAATTACAATTGAAAAGAAAAAAAATAAAGAAATTGGGAAGCTATTAATATTGTTAATTAAGTTAATAAATTAACTAAGCTAAATTAATTATAAGAAAATCTATTAATTCATTCAAGAGTTAAAAAATTATTAATTAATTCAAATATACTAATTAATTACGATTGAAAATATAAAAAAAAAATTGAAAAAATGGGAAAGCTACTAATATTGTTAATTAAGTTAATAAATTAACTAAGCTAAATTAATTATATGAAAATCTATTAATTCATTCAAGAGTTAAAAAATGTATTAATTAATTCAAATGTACTAATTAATTACGATTGAAAATATAAAAAAATTGAAAAAATTGGGAAGCTACTAATATTGTTAATTAAGTTAATAAATTAACTAAATAAATTAATTCTATGAAAATCTACTAATTCATTCAAGATTTAAAAAATGTACTAATTAATTACGATTGAAAATAAAAAAAAATGAAAAAAATGGGAAGCTACTAATATTGTTAATTGAGTTAATAAATTAACTAAACTAAATTAATTCTATGAAAATCTACTAATTCATTCAAGATTTAAAAAATGTACTAATTAATTACAAATGAAAAGAAAAAACATTGATGTACTAATTCATGACAAATGAAAGGAAAATAAATAAAATTGAAGATTTAAATAATATACTAATTAATTACACTTCAATACAAAATAATAAAAATTTAAAACAAACATACCTTAAAAACAAAATGAGTAACCTTGGGAGCAATGAGAGATCAAATATGAAATGTGGATGAAATTGGTGAAAATGAGCTATTTATAGAGAAAAAAAAATTGGGCCAAAATAGCTATTGGAATCTCATTTTACCGTTGGAAAACAAAATTGGCCATTTGATCGAAATCTGACCATTGGATCATCGCATAGCCGTTGGGATTCAATTCTGGTCGTTGGATCATATCCAGTTTCAATTTGGACCATTAGATGCACATGAAATTAACCTTTGGAGCTCGGACCAAATCTGGACCGTCAGATCAACGTGGGGAAGTTGGGAGCCATTGGATCAGCAGTAGGTGCAAGGCGCCAATTTTTTAAAAAAATCGACAAAAAATCGCCGAAATAAATCGTAACAAAAGGAAATTTCTTCGAAATTTTCCAATTGGAGGCAATTTTTTCAAAAAATCGCCAATATTTCTCTTTTTACTAAAATTTCTCTGATTTTTGGCGAAATTTACGGATATTTCTTTCGTCGACATTTCGCCCCCTTATTTCGTTTCGCCGACCCCTGAAACACGAAATTTCACCGAAATTTCGATGAAAAAACCCGACATTTTCAACCATGCTTGAGAGATCATAAAACTTAAAACACTTTGACCTTTTTGAGTACCTAATAAAGTAGTAGCTTACTGTTCTTAGGTCCAGTTTTCTTTCATTAGGCTTTTATGGCCTTACCTCAGCTGGATAACCCCAAACATGAAGATGCATAATACTAAGCTTCTTTACAGTCCATAGCTCATATGGGGTTTGAGTTACTGTTTTGCTTGGAACTCGATTAAGGATATAAACTACAGTTTTTATGGCTTCTCTCCAAAGTGATTGTGACAAAGAAGAATGATTTATCATACTTCTCACTATATCCTTCAAGGTTCAGTTTCGTCTCTCGGTTACACCGTTTTGACTTGGAATCCTTGGCATGGTATATTGAGGAACAATGTCACATTCCTATAAGTATCTTGTAAAAGGGCCTGGACGTTATTCACTTGATCCATCATATCTACACCACCACAGATAGATTGAACGACTTTAATTTTCTTTCCAAGTTGATTTTCAACTTCAGCTTTATAAGATTTGAAAACCTCAAACGATTGAGACTTCTCATGAATCAAGTATAAGTACCCATAATGAGAATAATCATCTATGAAAGTAATAAAATATTGTTGACCATTCCAATAAGCCATAGGGAATGAACCATAAATATCAATATGAACTAATTCCAAAACACCTAAACTCTTGTTGGCACCAATTTTTCTAATGTTTGTTTGCGTTTCCTTAATGAATTTAATGCATATTTTCAAATTTGAAAAGTTAAGGGAATTAATAATTCCTTCTGACATAAGTCTTTAAATCATTTGTTTAGAAATATCTCTTAAACGTTTGTGCCATAACATGGAAGAATTTTCATCGGTTAATTTACGTTTTGAACCACAATTACTTGCATGCAAGGATTCATAAATATGTGAGACATTAATATCCAATTTATATAGATTATTAACCAAAGAACCTGTACCAATTATATTTGAATATTGAAAAAGACTCATTTTTCCATTTCCAAATGAATAAGAGTAGCTAGATTTGTCCAAACGAGAAACAAATACCAAATTCCATCTAAATGACAGTACATAAAAGGCCTCATCTAAATCCAAATAACAACCATATTCTAATTGCAATCTAAATAAACCAATTGTCTCAACAAGAGCTTTGTTTTCATTTCTCATATAGATGAATTTTTCAGCATCAATTGATAGTCGACTCATTAAACAACCTTGCATTGTCACACTTATGTGAGTAGTTGCACAAGTATCTATCCACAAGTGTGACTCGGTATTAAAGCCCAATTAAATTCAAAGCAAACAAAGTTATGAAGTTTACTCTTTTTGACGAGTCATTTTACATACTTAGGACAATTATTCTTCACATGTCCACTTTTCTTGCAAAAGAAACAAGTGATGACTTTATCATATTTCTATTGCACCTTAGGTTGTAAGGTCTCATTGTCTGCAACTCTTTTTCTTTTACTGCTATTGTTATTTTTTTTTTCCCTATTGGCAACATTGTCATGATAGGTAGTAGTTAAGTGAGCACTTTCTATCTTTTCTTGTTTCAATATCTCTTCTTTTTGCACACATTGAGCAATGAGCTCATTAAGAGTCCATTTTTCCTTTTGAGTATTATAACTTATCTTAAAAGGACTAAATTGTGTAGGGAGAAATATCAAGACTAAATGCACAAGGATGTCATCAGACAACTCCAACTGTAGTGTTCTTAGTCGAGTAACAAGATTAGACATTTCCATAATGTACTTTCTTATGTTCCCTTTGCCTTTGAACCGCATTGAAACAAGCTTAGAAAAAATAGTGCTTGTTTCGACATTTTCATATCCAACGAATCAGTCTATTATTTGGCTTAGGAAACTCTTAGCATTTTCCTCCTCAGGCATTACACCCCTGATGGTATTTGGAATAGAGTGCTTCATGATTATAAGACTCATGAGGTTAGAATGCTCCCACTATTCAAAGTTAGCCCTTTGTTTTGCAGTACTATCATTAGTAAAGGAAGGGGGTTGTTCAGTCTGGATCGCATAGTCTAAATCTATACATCTAAGTAAAATAGTAATATGTTCTTTCCACTTTTCGAAGTTAGTGCCATTAAGCACTAGAATGTTGTTTGTGTTGGCAGATATAACTGAAACATTAACTATATGCAAAATAAAATAATAAGCTCACAATAAATAACAATGTCATTTGCTTCAAGCATGTAAGAATTAACTACATGTATACATATGACATAAAAGCAATAAGGACTCTTATAATATACCTAACACAACATTGATATTTAGTCTTTAGACAAAAATAACAATTTGTAAATGGTACTATTATAAAAATAAAAAAAATAAAAAGTAGTTAATAAATACTAATAACAAATCTTGCCAATAATATGCCTATCTTTGGATTGACTTATTGCATGTGTGAACATCACCAAAATATCACATATTTACTACCACAAGTGTCTAAAATCTAGCCAAGAATAACCTTCCTTTGGGCCAATTATTTTATCCATAGATTTAGATACTACACATAGAATTCCAAAATAAAATCCACATACTTCAAGATGAATAAATTTACATAATAGAGGTCACTTTCGTGACATATAATTTCAATTTAATTTATATTGAAATATTGGATTTTAAACGTGCAATTTTTTTCGGTCAACAATCAAAGTCAATGGTCCACTAGATCGGTCAAACAGGTTGGTCAAAGGTCCAATTGGGTCGATCAAATGGGTCAATCAAATATCCAACTAGATCAGTCAAACAGGTTAGTAAAAGGTCCGACCATATCCATTACTTGACCCAACTTAAATAAACTTGAGTCCAATAATCCAAATGACCCAATATAATGACTCAGACCCAATGTCCAAATGACCTTATTAAAAGACTTATGTCTATGTCCAATGTCCAAATGACCTTATGAATTAAAAGATTTAAGCCCAATGTTCAAGTGACCTTATTAAAAGACTTATAAAAAAAGTAACAAGATAATGACGAAAAAAAGGTCATTATCACCCAACCACTTCATTTTTATCCCCAAAATGATTAAAAAAAAAAAAAAAACACTTATATTTTATCTCGAAAAATGTGCAAAAAATCTGAGAGAAAATATTTTCTGATAAAAATATTGATATTTATTGGAAAAATAATTTATAAAAATTATTTTCAACAAAAAATTTGGGGAATCTAGATTATAGAAAGTTTTTCTTACAACCAAACACAAAAAAAAAAAAAAAAAAAAAAATGGTGGATGAATGAATGAAATTAGATTAAAGAAAACTTCACCCACCATGAAACAACTTTAATTAAAACCTAATAGATTTAACAAGAGTGACTCTGATACCATTTGTTAGAAAATTACAAATCATACACCAAAATCTCATATTAAATCCATAGGATAATAATATTGGAAGACATTCTCGAATTCATTGAAATTATGTACTTGAGTTTTGTCTTCCACGTCTAAAATGAGTATTGCAACCTTGAAATTACTCATTGATAGGATGTGAATAATTAACAATTTTTTTTTTATGTCCTCTTGTTTAGATTGGGGACCATACCCCTTATTATTTTATTTTATTTATTGGTCCATCATTAATAAATAAAATAAAATTAGCCTCTACACATTGCAAAACTCATACAGTTTATATATATAGAGATGCTTTAAAGGCTCATTATTAACTTAATTGATCATATTTAATTAGGCCCCAATATAAGATATCTTAATGTACAATGTGTTAATATGTAGGCCCATAATCACTAAAATATCCAACAAGACTAACCAATGACAAACTTAGTGAGGTTTCGAAAGTTTGATTAGTTTTTCCTATTGATTTGCCACTTCCCAAGAAAAAAGTTGACCTATTTCTCCACCAATCAAAGTTTGATAGGAATAAACTATGAAAGTAGGCCTCATATTCAAGAAAAAAACATTCTATCCTATAAACTAAGAAAACAAGTGCAAGAAGAACCATGGTCATGGTTTTGGTTGATCCTCCTAGCCCTCACCTTCAAACCTATAGATACTTAAAAGGGCTCATAGTAGTCACCATTCGATATTGTGGAACCTCAATATCACCAAATCCAATCTCAAGAAGGTCACACACCAAAAGTTAGATTATGTGACAATTGTAAGATTTAATAAAAATAATATCACAATTAAATAGCAAGTAAATAAAAGAAAGAGAGAAAAAAAAATTGCAAACAATGATGTAACATGACGTGGGAGAGTCTGAGCTAAATCCATAACCTCAAGCTTCAAATCAATCCCTAGAATAATCTACATCATTATAGCACATGCAAAAAGTATTTCAATCAATACATTAAGTTGAATTTAATACTAATCACTATTGATTTTCATTAAATGAATATTAAAAGGTTTTTATATTAAAATTGGGCATGAATTGATCATCAAATAGAAATTGCAATTGAACTAATCGATCTTTACCTAATTGTTAGTAATAAATGTTCCTACAAATAACCATTAGAAGACAAACAAACTAATTTGTTGGTCATTCAATCGATTGCTAGATCTTCTCTCAATTTATATGATGTAACCATTGCTAAAACATCATTTTTCTAGAGAATTTTAGCGTTGGCAACAAGTCAACTACTAAAGTCATCATCTTTCAAAAAACAACATTTTGAGGTTCCCAAGTAGTTCGCAAATATAAACCTCTACTTCTCCATTAATTTTGAAAGCTACTTGAGTTTAAAACTGTTTTAAATAATTTCGTAAATTTTGGTCTTGCAAATATTAGCAAAACAAAATAAGATAATAATGTGAACAAAATATTTATTGAAGTTAAAAATATATTTTGGGTATAATCTCAAAAAAATAATATTATTTTCAAAATAATATTTTCCCTCTAATTCTTTTGCCTTGATCACACTTTGGAAGACGACGATGACGTTTTCTTGATTTCGAAGATCAATCGAGGGCTACAAGTGGCTTATTCCCGAATGACCTTGTTAATAGTGAAGAATGTGTGTGACAGTTCTTTTGCCGTTTATCGAACTTGTAAGGAGATTTGATGAAATTTGATGAAGTTCTTTCTTTTGTTGTGAAGTCTTTTTTCCTGTATGAAGTTACCTTTGGATTTTCTCCTTAGGATTTTCATTTCTGGATTTTTTTTTTATTTTTAAATTTCCTCCCTTCTTATAACACCTCTATTTATAGGTAAAGATAGAGAATTTGAATTTCAAATTCTCGAATTTTAGTTGCTTAATTCAAGGATTTAGTTCCTTGATTTTAGAAAATTTTCTTATTATTATTATTATCCTTTTTATAGTTGGAGATTAAGGAAACTTATCCATGAGAGGATATATATATATATATATATATATATATATATATATTAAATATAATCATTTTGAAGACCAAAATAGTGATAATTTAATCCACTAATTTTTTTTATGTCTACATCATCTTTTTTAAAATTCTTGAATTAGTACCATGAAAAATACAAAGTGAAGGAAGCTTTTGCTCTAGACCTAGATAATAAGCAAATTCTTATGCTACAATTAACTATTTCTTTAAAATATCATTCAAGCTTTTTATTTTTCTTTAATAATTTACATTTTGTTCTTAAACACCCACAAAAACCGAGATAAATCATTTATACACGTGCGCGCACACACATGCACACAGACACACACATGTATCTACCTTTTTTATTCCTTTTTACTAATTATAATGTTTTTTTTTTCTTCTTGTCTTATCCTTTTATCATTATCTCGTATTTTTTATAACTCATTTTGTTTATTTTTTTTACATAATTAAATTCTAGAAATATTTGTGTCAAGACTCAAAAGTAACAAAAATAATTTTTCATAACAAAAATAATTTTTACTTGGAAAGAGAAACCTCATTTTTAAAAAATTATTTTCACGCCCATTTTGAATCACTTCATAGAAGTCAAAAGTTTTAAGCTCAATAAGAGCTTTTATATTTAGATGACAAATTTAGTTAAAAGAGTTTATGACTTTAAAGATAACTTAATATGAAAGTTAGGAAAATGTTTTTTTTTTTTTCTAAGAATTTCATTTTAAATTTTTTAATACTATTATTACCCTTTAAAATTTATGGTTTTGGTTTTAACTTTAACTTTTAGTTAAAGCAAAAAATAGAAAGTTATTCTAATTTGTGATTTCTTTAAAGGCCATATTTCAAATTTAAAAAAAAGTGAAAGTTATTTTTTTGAATGAAAGATTTTTTTAATACCATAAAATCTATTTATAAGATACAGATAAATTTTAAGAATTTATAAATACTTTTTATGCCGTAATTATTTTTTGAAATTTAAATATTAGTCCATTTTGTTGTTCCCAATTTGAATTGAATTGGACAAAAAACTGTAACTAGATAATTAAATTTTTTTCATTTGCGTAAAATTAGCATAAAATTCTTGTGTTTGTATCCAATACAAGTTCAACCTAAGAAGAAATCATAATTCACATCTACTCAAAGCCCAACATAACCTGACTTATAATCCAAGTTGTTTAGTCCAAACTTAATCCAAACATTTTTCCCCAATTTGAGTTAAAATCAAGTTAGCCTACTGAGGTTGCTTGGGATCGTTAGGGTTCCCCTAAGGGGGCAAAAACAATAAAATGTTTATCACATATTAATAAATCAAAATAAAGTTTGTCTATGGAAAAATTATATTTTAGGAGTAATAAATTATATCCGTTAATTTCATCAACATAGATCTACCAATCTAATGTAAGAAGAATTTATAAAAAAAAAATTAGTTAATTTTCATAAATAAGAAGTTAGCTCATCGGTTTATATATATATATATAACCCAAATTCAATTCAGTTTAGCTCTTTTTCTGGGCAAGCCCAACCCAAATGACAAAAGAGGCTACCCCAACCCACTCAAAATTGGGTTGGGTACAGAATGGATTGGGTTTAACCCCCTTACGTTCCTTCTGTTTTGAGTTTAAATATGAATGGTACCTGCATCGTAAGGGTCACCGAAAACCCTTAAACCCTAAGTCCGGGAAAGCCCTAAAACCCTAAGTCCAGGAAAAGAGAGAAATGAATCACATAGCTGCTGCCGAAGAGCAACTTGTTTCGGAGAGATTGAGGCGAAAATTGAATGAAATTAACTTAGCCGCTCAAGCCCAACTCTCTGGTGTTCAAGATCATGTCAATTTCACTCTACAGGTGTCTCTCTATCTTTATATATTGTTTCTTTGATTCCCATTTTCCCCCTCTGTTTGGTTGCTGAGAAATCCAATGTCAAGCAAAAGAAGTAAAAGTTGTTGATATTTGGGCTCTGTTTGACTGCCGAGAAGATCTAGAAAAATGAAAAAAAAAAAAAAAAAAATTGGAATTTGAGTCATAATTGAACTGAGTAAACCGAAACCTGCTGATCCACCCCATTGGGTTCATTGAGGTGGGTATTTGGTTTTTTAGAAATTTTTTCCTTTTCCTCTGTTTTATGGGCAACCAAACTGAGTGTTTTGAATTCTGTTGTTGGTCTACCAAAAAAATGAAAAACTGAAACTCAACTGATTTAAATAATTGTTTCAGACTCTCGGGTCTTAAACAATGAAAAATGTGATATCCAAAATATTAACTTCCTTTTACTTTTTGAATATTTGACCACTTGTTATTGTCTCTTGTGATTCCATATTGTTCTTCATGTGTATAAGTTTGTCTGAAATCTGAATGAGACTGCTTGCAGCAAGCATACTTCAAATGCGCATACGAGTGCTTCGATAGGAAAAGAAAGCAAGAAGAAATAAGCAACTGTGTTGAACATTGCAGTGTTCCAGTTGTTAATGCTCAAGCTCTGGTTGAGAATGAGATGGCTAAATTTCAAGTAAGCTGCCTTTTGTTTGTTTGTTTGTTTGTTTTGTTTTGTTTTTTTGTATAAGTTCTCTGTTTACTCTTTGCTTGGGTGCAAAGAAAACCAAGGAAAATGAAATAAAGTTTTGAATTCTTATATTTAATGTTGTTTTAGATAAAATATTCACCTTGGCGTGGTTAAGCAAGGTGCTAGTCTCAGGCTATCAAACAAAGATTTTTGGTTTGCATGGCTGCCCTACGAGCCAGTTTTAGATATCTTGATTAAAACTAACCCTCTGAAAAAAGTTATCCCAGGTAAAATTTGTCGAATGAAATCTGATTATTGCTATCAGCCCCATTGTTGTTGTGTTTGCCCAGTAATGTCAAGGTCTACTGTGTGCCTGTTAGAAGAAAAAAGCATGCTAGGTTTTCTGTGATTATATGTGGTTGGTAATCATCCAATCATTGGGGTTTCTCTACTATGTGAGATGTTAAAGCAAACACCATCCCCTTGGGATTGGTGAAATCTACTTGAGTTATGGTAGTAAACTCTAATTGCTTGGTTCTCTTTTGGTTTAAAAAGAAAATGTCTAGAGAACTCAGTTTCTTTTCATACAAGTAAAGGTGGTAATCTGTCCTGTTCTTTGGCCTTAACATTTTATTCTTCAGAATGGACTGATCAGTGAATGCCTTCAATTCCGCTTTGACTTCAGTTTTTAGTTACTTGGTCTCCATTCCATGCATGTGTTCCCAGCCTTCTTTCAACCCGGGCCTTCTGATGATTAATAAATATGGGAACTCACTTCCAGCCATAACCTCTCCAGATCTTTAAAGGTGCCTGAGTTTTTTTACAAATCTTAGCCTTGGAAAGTGAGGAACACTCTGTTTTGCAAATGTCTCCTGGTTTGACTCTTGATATTCTAATCTATGGAGAAACTGAGACTAAATTGAATAAGTGGAGGACCAACAGATAGAGATGATTGATTGAATCAGCCTTTGGATTACACTGAATATACCTCACAAAGATGATCCACTTTTGAGGTGTCAAGATATCAGTGATCAGGATGTTTGCTTAGTTTAGCTTTCAATGGAATTTTTAATTGTTTAGTTGTGAAGATTCTACCTATCATTATTCACCAACGGTCTGTAAGAACCTTAGCTATAATCGTTATGTATCTCTTCCTGTCTTTCCCCATTAGAGAAAAACTGCCTAACCACATGACATTCAGTTGACTCTTTCTAGAAGCTAGCATTTGATGAGTGTTTTGGTTGTTAATTGTGTCAATTTAGAAAATGACCTCTATTTTAGACAGAAATTTGGATGAATAAATGTTTTCTTCAGGTACTGATAGTAAATTATGATTACTTGATTGATGTCTTGCTGGAGATAATCTAGAGACTTTTTTGGCTCTCAAATGAGAGAGTTTTCTTTTTACAGGTGATCATCTAGTTTCCTTTGGTGGTCTCCAATAAGGAAATATTCTCACATCCCACACAACATTTCTATATTCTGTATTTAGTGGGTTTTCTCTGCATTGATTGGGGAGACTCTCCTAGGGTGGCACGATTCTTTTGTAGGTGAAGGCAAAAGAAGGCTTGAAGAGTCACTTCTTTATGTATTTTTTGGACTATTTGGAAGGAAAGAAACCAAAGAGATTTTGAAAGTAGGGAAATGTCAAATCAAAGACTCAAAAGTGATTTCCTTAACAATCTATCTCTGTGGATTAGGTGTATATAGATGGAGATGCTATGCCTTTGGTCGATTGTATAGATTGATTGGGTTCTTGATGGGGAGGGAGTATTTTTTGTTTTGCCTTTTGGTGCTCATTGTATACATCCTGTGTCCTTGTGCTAGTTGTGCTCTTTAATACATTCTCTTATTTATCAAAAAAATAAAAAAAAACACACAAATGAATACCCATACTTGACTTAGCCCCTCCCCATATAATCACCAAAATTTAACAAGTAAATATTCTGGCAACCCGCGTAACATTTAGACCAACCAAACAAAAAATTGAAGATAAAAATTTTCAATTACTAATTTGAGCTTTCAAGATTTTCAAAAGTTCTATTACATTGGTTCTTAATGCATTAGGACAAGCAAAGTGATGCCATCCTCCAAAGTTTAGACACCTGTGTCCCACAATCTACCATGCTAACACAGTGAAAACTCTTTAACTGACTGAGCCATTATCTAGGCAATCCTCAAAAGGCAAAACAATAGAATCTATAAAAGTTAAGTTTTCCGACAGTGGATGAAAAGGTCATTTGTTGTTTCCTTATTGCCTTTATGCAAACAACACCGATTCACTAGAGAGCAATCCCTCTTCATCAACTGCTTCATTGTTTGAATTTTCTCTCATAGTGCTTCCAGAACAAATAAAGTAAAAAATGCTACCTTTAAGCAAGCTCTTGAACCCTACACCTTCTCTGCGGGAAACATCAAGGAACCTCTCTTGGCAGAAAGTTTACAATAGGGCTTAATAAAAAAGGCTTGTTATTTACACATTATCACATCATTCTTAGAATTGCCCATTGAGCCTTACCAATTCCATAATATATATGAAAGCCTCAACATTTGTCACTCCCAATCATGGAAATTCCCTAAAAAACAGGACTCCACCCACCAAAACCACCTTTGTCATCCCACACATCTACTATCAAAGCATCCCTTTGAGAAATGATCATGAGAGAAAGAGTCTTTAAGAGGAGAGTAACCACACCAATGATCTAACCAAAATTTAGTTCTTGGATCAATACCCACTTGAAATTTGATACTAGGAGAGAAGCCTTCACACCTTTTACTAATAGCTTTCCAAATCTCAAGCACCGAACCCCACATCCAACTCTCCAAATTTCCTTACAATAATCTACTTTCAAAGACACTCCCTCTCTTTGATAAATCTTATTAATAGCCACTTGAATTCACCTAATACTTCCCCTTTGACTCCCCAAATTTCCCCCTCTTGAATCTTGATCCTAGAAGATAAGTCTTCCTACTTTCTTCTAATAGCTTTCTAGAGACCCACTCCAACTCCATAGCTTTCCCTACCCTTTTGTGAGCACCAATCCCCTGCTCACTCCCCAAATTTGCCTACAATAATCCATCTTCAGGCTCGCCCTCTCTTTGGTAAATCTTTATAGCCACTTCCCTAAAAGGGCTGATTCAAAATTGAAAACTCTCTTAACCCCAATATTCCATTCTCTTCACTCAAACTAATAATATCCTAATTAACCAAGTGGTACTTCCTTTCCAAAGAACCATCTTCCCGCAAGAAGTTATGCTGTATTCTTTCCAACTTTAAGCACACCATTGTGGGGATAGCAAAAAAAATAAATAAATCATGAAATAGATGGGCAAGCTGAATAGAGAGAGTGCTCTTAATAAGATTAAATCTTCCACCCTTTGGGAGATATTGTCTCTTTCAAGAAGGGAACCTCTGTTTTCCCTATTTTATTGCATTTACCGTTTTCTCTATATGGTGTGTCATGGGTGCTTCTCTCTTTGGTCAGAAAGATGCTATTAGGATGACATGACTCTTTCGTGGGTAAAAACAGAAAAAGGCGTGGTGGGCTGCTCCCTTGTGCTTATTTTGGACAATTTAGAAGGAAAGAAACAATAGATTGTTGAAAATGAGGAGCATTCTTCTCAAGGGCTAAAACACTCGTTTCTTTGTAATATTTGGGCTTGGTCTAAGTTGTTTATAGTTTAGGTCCTCCTATAGTAGTAGATTTTGTTGAATGGTTGGGCTCTTTTTGAGGGGGTGGTTGTTTTTTGTTGCCCCTCTTTTCTTTTGGTGGCATTTTTAAGTGTCCAATGTACACTTCCTGTGTACTTTTGGGGCGCACTGTTGGCATTTCTTTTCATAACATTCTCTTACTTTACCCATTAAAAAAAAAAAAAACAAAAAAACAAAAAAGGAAGAGGACCTCTGTTGAATCCTCTCCTTAACAGAATTCCATACTGAACAAGTCTTCCCCCTTAAAACAATCTTGGTTGACTTCCATGCCAATGAAGTGGGAAACATTTGTTATAATAACGATAATAACATTTTATTACAAACATAAAAAAGTAACAACCAATCACCCATATCTAAGACTTAAGAAACAGCATTGAAACCAGGCACTCCTCTAGACAATCTCATGTAGCCATAAAGTTCTGACATTGGTATTTACAAAGTCCAAGGGATTGTTCCTGGTGCATTGTTTTCCTCCACCTAACACTCAAAAGGGTAAACACATACAGAGTTTTTAGCATTGGTATTGGCACAATACTGAGGTCTTGCGTGACAATTCATTTCCTCCCTCTATCCACACCCCTCTCCCTCTGCCCCACGCACATGCACCAACGTATATAAGCATCTAGATTCTTACCAAATCACATCATCGTCATCCCCCAATTCTTTCTTGAGCAAATCCCAAGTTAATTTCAAGTTAATCTCAAGTACAGATACAGATTGTTCAAACATTTTGTTTGATGGATGTAGGAAAGGTTGAACAGATCATTGATGGTCTGCCAGGACAAGTTTGAGTCAGCCAAGCTCCAACAGATCAGAACTGATGCCATGAAGGATATGGAGTCATGTGTTGATCAGTCAATTCAAGAAAGCATCAAGACACTGCCACATGTTGTTGCAAGATTGAAGACTTCCCTCTCCATCAATGAATAAGCTAAAAGGGTTACTTTCATATTCTTTATTGATGGAAAACAGTGAAAGACCTTGAATTCCTTATCTGCAGTCTCTTAAGGCCTGAAGAAAAGAAATTTTGGCTACCAAATGCAATTTGTTTTGTAACAATAAGAATTTGCCTATGTTACACTGGTGGTCAGAGGGATTTGCAGAGATTCTGAATTAAAAATTTTAAAATATAACAGCTATTACTTTAAATTCTGTGTTGATTACTATTCAACGAAGAGGTTATGAGATCAAAGTCAATTTTTTATTTTTTTATTTTTTTATTTTATTTTATTTTATAAAGCTTTCAAAGTCACATATTAAGATTTGGCTGTTTGGCTTTCTGCTCGGGAAAAAATTTGAAGGATGTATGTCATAGAGAGTTATTGGTGCACAACTTTCACAGTTGAGAATCCAGTTCCTGCATCTACTGAGTTAATGAATTTTGCCCAGGAACCACACTGCGGAGCTGCACGGTTCTTAGAAGTTGCTCTAAGACAATTTCACACAAACTCCAGTTTGAAGTAGACTTAAATGTTCAATTAATCTTTTTAGCGCTTGGCTGTTTCATTTGATTAAGGCTTACCATAGGTTTTAACCATTGAACATACACCTTTTTTGGGGTTTTACTATCCTGGATTTATATCTGGAACATACACCCATCCCATTTGTGGGGGGCTTTTGCTCAAATTTTCATTTATGCCAATACTCCAATTATCTTTTTCTTTTGTTTCCTGATTTTGACCCTTACAAACACTAATGTCAGCCTCTCGGGGCTCGCTAAAATCTTGCGATCTACGAGATCCTAGTGTTTGGGAATCAAGTTTTTTCTTCTTGCAAAATAACTTCCTATCGATAAGAATGAAACTCTCATAGGTAAATAATCATCACCAAACTCTGATCATGTTTGTACAGAACTACTGATCCTGACATGGAAAGAGATTTCACCTATTCCATTGATTTTAGTTTTTACCATCCCGATCATTTCTCAGCAATCGTTTTGTTGCAAACCTAGCAATTCTTGGCTTTAAGATTTGAAAGAAATAGTACAAGGGGATCGATTACTCAGAAGTTAATTTCCTGTTCAATTTCCAATACATGTTAAACTTGTTTTAGAAAATGAGATGATGGAAATGCAAGAGCAAAATGATTTGATAAACTGGTTACCAAATTGAAAATTTTAATATATGTGGAATAATTCTCTGATTGTAGGCCCTGTATAATGGGGTTGATCCTCAATTATCACTTGTCTTCCCTAAGTTGGAGCTCAACAAAGGTGGGAAGAGAACAAATCCCAGAAGTGTCTCTGAGTTCTGGCCAAAGGATGCCATTAATAGGCATGACCACTCCCACAACCTCACCATCTTACCTCCATCTTTTTAGCCATTTTGACACTGCTTCTCCCGATGGTTCGGAAGAGCCTCTTGGCCAAGCTGTGGCATAAGCTACAGAGAGAGAGGCCTCATGCGATGAAATGTGAATGGAGGAAAGACAACCACCCTGACCTCGTTCTT
Source organism: Vitis vinifera (assembly GCF_030704535.1). Classification (NCBI taxonomy): domain Eukaryota; kingdom Viridiplantae; phylum Streptophyta; class Magnoliopsida; order Vitales; family Vitaceae; genus Vitis; species Vitis vinifera. Next base: position 215,212 of record NC_081809.1, read on the forward strand.
TCAGCCCGCAAGAACACACTCCAATAATTAACTATAAAACTTTCACTTGTGTATATATGTACATATTTATCATCTGAATTGACTGAAATTAATAGTGCCAAGCTTTTGTTATATGTGTGGTTTGTTGTTTTCTGAATATGAAGGAAGCTGGGAATGGAGTACGTGGATCTTTATCTGGTGCATTCGCCTATGACGTCGATAAAAACAATTATCATGTCCATTTCTCGCTGCATGCCCACTTGGGCCGGCAAAAGGAACTCATGATGCTTCTTCGAACCCTAACGGGAACAGAAGGAGTTTCCTATGTTGTAAGTCTATTCCTGTAGGAAACTTTAGTTAATCAGGTATATATATTGTTATAAAACTAAAGGTCTAACTAAGGGTATATTAAGGAAATTTATAAAAGGAATTTTTACATCATATTAGATTGGTGATGCAATAAATTCTTTTATTGCAAAATCAAGTCTGCAGGCAGTATATATGGAGAGACCCTTTGTAGTGTTCACATTTCTGCGCCAAGTTCTCCTCACAAAGATGGAAATCCCAGAAGTATTACTGAGCTCTGGCCAAAAAATGCCACTGCTAGGCATGGGAACAGCAACCTTTCCCCTCCCACCGCCTCACCAAGTCACCTCCATCCTTGTGGATGCCATCGAGGTGGGTTACCGCCACTTTGACAGTGCTGCTGTCTATGCTTCTGAAGAGCCTCTTGGCCGAGCAGTGACTGAAGCTATAGAGCGAGGTCTCATCAAGAGCCGAAGTGAATTGTTCATCACTTCAAAGCTATGGTGCACTGACAACCACCCTGACCTCGTTCTTCCAGCCCTCAAGAACACACTCCAGTAATTAACTATGATATCCATCACTTGTGTGTTTGTGTATATATACATATTTATCAGCTGAATTCATTGAAATTTTAATAGTGTTGAGTTTTTGTTATTTGTATTGGTTGTTTTCTGCATATGAAGGAAGCTGGGAATGGAATATGTAGATCTTTATCTGGTGCATTGGCCTGTGAGGTTGAGGAAAGAAGCTCCAATCTTTGAGTTTTCAGGGGAGGATGTTATTCCCTGGGACATGAAAGGAACATGGGCAGCCATGGAAGAGTGCTGCAGATTGGGCCTAGCCAGATCTATTGGTGTAAGCAACTTCAGTTCCAAAAAGCTCTCCCAGCTTCTCCAACATGCTACCATTCCTCCTGCTGTTAATCAGGTACACAAACAGGGATGTTCTATGGCATATATGCATTGCCACAGTTGGGTCACTTACAGTTGGTGATGAAACTGAATATATGTCTCAGGTGGAGATGAACCCAGCATGGCATCATGTGAAATTGAGGGGGTTCTGCAAGGAGAAGGGGATTCATGTGACTGCATGGTCTCCACTGGGAGCAAATGGAGCCTTTTGGGGTTCCCTTGCTGTGGTGGATAATCCAATTTTGAAAGAAATCTCTACTGCAAAAGGGAAGAGCTTGGCACAGGTAGAATGTTACTCTTCGTTAAACCATAATACTTTGATTGCTTTTGGTTATGTATGGAAGAATGACTTCAAAATGGCAGGCCCTACCATACAAATGTTTCATTCCCTTGGAGATTAGTCTTTAAAATTAATGTGTTTCTGTCGAATGTCTTAATTTAAGATAAATTTGTCCTAGTGTTGTTTGGTTTTAACACAAGAAAACTCAAAGACAAACAATTCTCAATGTCCATTCCTCCCAGGAGGCCGGCCAACTCATGATGCTTCTTCAACTTTTAACAGGAGTTTCTCTTTCTTACATGAATCAAACAGGGTTCAAGTTCTATTAAAATGAAAGATATTCAGACATGGTTACTAAAAAGTCCCTCCAAAGAAGCTTATCAAAAACTTAAAAAGGAATTATGAATAAGATATATGCTGGATGTGTGCAGGTTGCGTTGAGATGGTTGCACCAGCAAGGAGTTAGCATTGTAGTTAAGAGCTTCAATAAGGAGAGGATGAAGGAAAATCTTAAAATCTTTGATTGGGAACTCACGGACAATGAACTAGCCAAGATCAAGCAGATCCTGCAACACAGGGGTTGCCCAGGACAGAGTTTCGTTCATCATGATGGACCTTATAAGTCATTGGAGGAGCTTTGGGACGATGATGCCTGAAAATTTCAAGTGCAGTCAATAGCACGGTGACAATAAATAGACCTTGTTCATCAAGTGCTGGCTATAAACAAAGGGGACGCTCTTATATTGTGTAATTCATAATTGGCCATATACTATTTGGAGGCCATCATTGTCCTTTATAGCTTTAAAAGATTTGAATGATCTTTGTGAATACCATTTCGAAGGTTATCATTGTCATTTCAAAATTATCTCTTCGTATTCTTTTCTCTATCTGTTCCACTAATTCTCTCTCCAATCACCCCCCAAAATTCACTTTTTCTGTTCACTCTCTTTTATCCTATAGAACATATTGAATTTAGCCAAGTGGATCATCATGTTATCCAAAAACCCAGGTACATGGTGCTATTGTAAGGCCAGAAATGCACCTACTTCAGTGAGAGGAGCAAATTGAGATTGCCATGGCCCCAACAAGTCTTTGTCCACAGAAACTGAACCAGACATATGGTTCATTTCAGGTCTCATAAATATTTTTTCTTTAATTAAACTCTTTTCTGTTGAAAAAGTTTTGAACTCCAAACATGGTGAAATTTACATAGATGACGCTTGATTCAATTATTTTATTAGTCTCATTCTCATTATCATCTGATTCACTGATTAATTAATTAAAGTTTTTAATCAAAGTGGTATGGTTCGCTGATGGCTTTCTTATTGCTCAACTAATATAGGCACTATAAATACATACAGTTGTTTTGACACTGCTGCCGCCTATGGCTCAGAGAGAGGCCTTATCAAGAGTCGTGATGAAGTGTTCATCACTTCAAAACTATGGTGCAACTGCAACCACCACGACCTGGTTCTCCCAGCCCTCAACAACGCACTCCAGTAATTACTGCTGACATTTCAGTTGCATTATATTGAAATTGATAGTGTTAAATGAGGTTTGTTACACGTATCGGTTGTTGTTTTGTGGATATGAAGGAAGCTGGGAATGGAGTATGTGGATCTTTATCTGATGCATTTTTCGTTGAGGTTGAAAAAAGAAGTTGCAAGCTTTGAGTTTGCAAAGGAGGATATCCTCCCCAGCTGGGACATGAAAGGGACATGGGAAGCCATGGAAGAGTGCTGCAGATTGGGCCTAGCCAAGTCTATTGGCGTAAGCAACTTCAGTTGCAAAAAGCTCTCTCAGCTTCTCCAATATGCTACTATCCCTCCTGCTGTTAATCAGGTTACGAACAGGCATGTTCTGTAGCATAATTGGGAGAGGTAGTCCATGGCTTGATGATGATGAAATTGAATGTTGTTTCAGGTGGAAATGAACGCAGCATGGCAACAGGTGAAACTGAGAGAGTTTTGCAGAGAGAAGGGGATTCATGTGAGTGCATGGTCTCCATTGGGAGCAAATGGAGCCATCTGGGGCTCACTTGCAGTGGTCGAGAATCCACTTCTCAAAGAAATCTCTGCTGCAAAAGGGAAGAGCTTGGCACAGGTACTTACAAATCTACACATACACCTCTTTCTAAAACCATGAACCGGTACTGGAGGCAATACTTTGATTGCTTTTTCGTTTTCTGTGGAAGTAGCTTCGTTAAAAACTTTTTCAGTATATACAAGTACATAGTACCTTAATTTCCTAAGAATTTTCATCTCCTTTTTTGTACAAATAAAAATCTTAAAAATTAAAAAATGATTTTCAACCTTTAAAATAGCATAACTACAATTTCTTTTAGTAAAGGACCAAAGGTCTATATCAAACTTGACTGAAGATAGATGTATCACTTCCATCCAACAATGGAACCTTTTGTGATATCCACATATTCTGTTTCCTTATCCCAAGTGATCCGAATGACGTCCACGGAGCAAAAACATGCTACTAGAGAATTCCATGGCTTTTTGTGATGTCCACATGTTGTGTGTGAGTTTCCTTATCCCAAGTGATAGTGAATTCAAATGTTAAAAAGTAGTTTTTTAAAAAGTATTATATATTTAATTACATACATTCCAAAACCTAAAACTTTTAATTATTTTTCATAGCAATCATCCATGATGCCTTAAATTTATTATTTAAAATAACCTATTTTCGGATTTGTTGACACAATCTGTTGAAGAAGAACCAGCCTTGAACTAGGGACTGTTAGAGCAGAAACTAAAAGGAAAAACAACCAGTTTGCAAGAACTTCTCTTAGGACTAAAATCAAACAGCTGGTACGCAATCAACCAAGATCAAGAACACAAGAGACTTATTGTGGTTCGATCAACTTGATCTACATCCACCTCTGATTTCCTGAAGCTTTTATTCAAGTGTGCCAACCAAAGATTACACAAGAATCAAAACAAAGAAATTACAAGCTTTTCCCAAGAACCCTCCTCACCTCTGTTTCTTTCTATCTCAAGATAACCTAAACAGATCTATGGTTATGGATTTGCAAAGCTCTCTCTTTCTGTTTCTTGCTTTCTGTTCTATACAACTGAATGCCCCCTTTTTGGTTTTCTCGAGACTGCGCCCTTTTATATCAATCACAAGCCTCTAACTGACTAACAAATGCTCTCATCTGTTATTTTCTCAGCCAGCTTTATTATTTGCTAGTTGAGCTTAGTCAACAACCTTGCCACTTATCACTTGATAGTTGGCAATCTCTACAAAACTCCACCTTGACAACCTATTAAGTTGACAAGTGTCTGAACTACCTTCAGGTCTCAGTACCTTCCCTAATGGGAAGTCTTCAGCAATCTCCCATGTTGATCAAATTCAAACAGTGTTTGAACTTAGTCACATTTAGAGACTTAGTCAACATGTCGAATGGATTGTCTTTAGTAGGAACTTTTCCAACTCCAATCTCTCCTGCAGCAATGATATCTCTCACAAAGTGCAATCTTACATCAATGTGTTTGGACCTTTCGTGGAAGGATTGATTCTTGGCTAAATGGATTGCACTTTGGTTATCACAATATACAACAACTTTACCTCTGTTCATAGCCAATTCTTCTGTAATATCCTTCAGCCAAATTGCCTCCTTCACAGCCTCTGTCATTGCCATGTATTCAGCTTCAGTGGTTGAGAGAGCTACCATTGATTGAAGGTTGGCCTTCCAACTCACAGCTCCTCCAAACACTATGAATACATATCCAGTAAGAGACTTTCTGGTGTCAATGTTTCCAACATAATCAGCATCTACAAACCCTTGTAACTGAGTTCCCAACTAACTATTACCTTCATAAACCAGGCCCAAGCTTCTAGTACCAGCTAAGTATTGAAAAAGTCACTTTACTGCTTGCCAATGTGGCTTTCTAGGGCAGCTCATGTATCTACTTATCATGCTAACCACATATGCAAGATCAGGCCGAGAACACACCATAGTGTACATCACACTACCCACCATGCTAGCATAAGGTATCCTTTCCATAAACCTTTTCTCTTCATGAGTCTCAGGTGCTTGTGTTATGGAAAGTCTAAAATGTTGTCCTAGAGGAGTACTTACTGTCTTTACATTATTCATCTCAAATCTGCTTAGTACCTTTGAGATGTATGAATTTTGAGAAGGCCTAAGTACCTTCTTGCTCCTGTCTCTTTCTATCTCCATTCCCAAAATCCTCTTGGCTGAACCAAGATCTTTCATTTCAAATTCAGCCTTAAGCATCTCTTTGACTTGCTCCAAGTGTCTTTTCTCCTTACATGCCACCAGCAGTCATCTACATATAGTAAAAGATATACCATGCTATCTTCAGTTAGCTTAAAATATACACATCCATCATGGCTGCTCCGATTGAATCCAATATCCAGCATTTACTTATCAAATCTCTTATACCATTGCCTAGGTGATTGCTTTAGGTAATAAAGAGATTTCTTAAGTAAACATACCTGACCATCCTTGATTCCTTCCCCAAAGCCTTCAGGTGGTTGCATATAAATCAGCTCATCAAGTTCTCCATGCAAGAATGTTGTTTTCACATCTAGTTGATCCAGCTCCAAGTCTTCATGAGCTACAAAAGCCAACAGCAATCGGATTGAGTTGTGTTTGACTACAGGAGAGAATATCTCATTGTAGTCAACTCCCTCCTTTTGTGAAAACCCCTTGGCCACCAGCCTTGCCTTGTACCTTGGAGCCTCATTCCCTAATGTCCCTTGCTTTCTTTTGAAAACCCACTTGGAGCCTACTACCTTTCGGTCCTTGGGTTTAGTGACCAATTCCCAAGTCTCATTTTTCCTTAAGGAATCCATCTCCTCTTGTATAGCTTTTACCCACTGATCAACCTCATTGCTATTGATGGCTTCTTGGTATGTTTTTGGTTCCATATCCACTATTTCTTCAGCTACACTCAATGCAAATGTTGTCATTTCAGCTTGGTCATATCTCTTGGGAGGTTTGACTTGTCTTTTCTGCCTGTCTCTTACCAGATTATAGGATTTCAGCCCTTGAGTTAGTTCATTTTGTCTTTCATGTACAATTTCTTCTTGAGCTGTCTTTGATGAAGTCTCTTTAGACTTTTCAGGTTGCAAAGTCTCATGCTCCACCTCAAATTGTAACTGATCTGACCCTTCCACATCTTTGGCTGGAGTTTGTTTTGACATATCTTGCTCATTAAAAGTTACATCTCTGCTAATTATACACTTCCCTTTGCCTTGTGTTTCTATCCACAACTTGTAACCTTTAACTCCTTTCGGATACCCCAAGAAAATATACTTTATAGCCCGTGGTTCTAACTTATCTGTTTTGGTGTGTACATAAGTTGTGCATCCAAAAACTTTGAGATGTTGATAATTTGCAGCTTTCCCAGTCCACTTTTCTTGAGGGGTTTTGAATTGTAATGCTAATGATGGGCTCCTGTTGATCAAATGGACAGCTGTGTCTGCAGCCTCTTCCCAAAAAACCTTTGACAACCCTGAACTTGACAGCATGCATCTCATCCTCTCCAAAATGGTCCTATTCATGCGCTCAGCTAGGCCATTTTGTTGAGGTGTATATCTAACAGTTCTATGTGTAGCTATGCCTTCCTTTTGACAAAATGAATTAAAATCATTTGATAGGAATTCAAGCCCATTATCTGTTCTCAACTTCTTCACTTTTCTACTTGTCTAAGTTTCAACCAGAATTTTCCACTCTTTGAACTCTAGGAAGGTCTCACTTTTATTTTTAAGAAAATAAATCCACACTTTCCTAGAGTAATCATCAATAAGAGTTAAGAAGTACCTTGCTCCACCTATTGATGGTACCCGTGATGGTCCCCACAAGTCAGAGTGTATGTAGTCCAGCTGGTTTTGTGTTTCATGTATTGCTTTGGCAAACTTCATCCTTGTAGCCTTGCCAAACACACAATGTTCACAAAAGGGCAAATCTGTCAGCTTGTAGTTTCCCAACACTCCTTGCTTTTCCAGCTCTTGTAGTCCCTTGTGGCTGATGTGACCAAGCCTCTGATGCCATAGCTTGGTTGCCCCCACATCCTCCTTCAGCACAGTAGAAGCTTTGTCTGTCACAGTTTGGCCTATAAGAGTGTACAACCCATTTTTTATTGTCCGTTTCATGACAGTAAGTGAACCTCTAGCCACTCTCAAAGAGTTAGGTTCTGACTTGAATGTATATCCTGACTTGTCCAACATTCCAAGTGAGATAAGGTTCCTTTTTAACTTGGGTATATACCTAACATCTTCAAGAACTCTTTCAATGCCATCATAGTGCTTGATCCTGACAGTACCAGTACCTAGAATCTTGCAATGTTTATTGTTGCCTAGCAGAACATAACCTCCATCAACTTCTTTAAAGTCTTCAAACCAAGCTTTGATAGGACACATGTGAAAAGAACACCCTGAATCAAGTATCCACTCCTTACCCGAGTCCACCTCTGCCACATTCAGCACCTCAGCACTGTCATATCCATCCAAAATCACAGCAACATCACCTTCATTCACGGTTTTCTTGACTGTGTTTTGTCTCCTATCCGAGCAATCCTTCTTGAAGTGCCCTTCCTTGTGACAGATAAAACACTTGAACTTCTTGGTCTTGGATTTTGATCTGGACTTTGAATTCTTGCCCTTCTTTTCTCGTTTTTCAGATCTGCCCCTGATGTTTAAACCCTCACCCGATTCCTCCTTGGATTCTTCTTGTCTCTGTAATTCTCTAGCATGCAAAATGGACTGCACCTCATCAAAGGTCAGGTTGTCTTTCCCATACATTATGGCATTTTTCATGTTAGTGTATAATGCATCTAAAGAAGTCAGTAATAGAATTGTTTTATCTTCATCTGATATTGTGATATCAATATTTTCCAAATCCAGGATTATCTTATTGAAGTGATCAAGATGCTCTTCAATTGACATACCTGGGGTCATCTTGAAAGTATATAACTTGATCTTCTTATGTAATCGGTTTGCTAATGACTTGGTCATGTATAGGCTCTCAAGCTTGAGCCACACCTCAGCTGTAGACTTTGCTTTGGCCACCTCTCTCAGCACAGTATCACCTAAAGAAAGAATGATAGCACTGTGAGCTTTCTCCAATAGCTTTATTTTCTGTTTTTCTTGCATGGTACTGGGTAGGTTTTTCTCTCCAAGTAGGGCATCATGGAGCCCTTGTTGAACCAGCAATGCCCTCATCTTTAGTCTCCATAACCCGAAATCATTTTTGCCCGTAAACTTTTCTACATCAAACTTTGCAGTCCCCATTATAACCCAAAGGCTCTGATACCAATTGTTGAAGAAGAACCAGCCTTGAACTAGGGACTGTTAGAGCAGAAACTAAAAGGAAAAACAACCAATTTGCAAGAACTTCTCTTAGGACTAAAATCAAACAGCTGGTACGTAATCAACCAAGATCAAGAACACAAGAGACTTATTGTGGTTCGATCAACTTGATCTACATCCACCTCTGATTTCCTGAAGCTTTTATTCAAGTGTGCCAACCAGAGATTACACAAGAATCAAAACAAAGAAATTACAAGCTTTTCCCAAGAACCCTCCTCACCTCTGTTTCTTTCTATCTCAAGATAACCTAAACAGACCTATGGTTATGGATTTGCAAAGCTCTCTCTTTCTGTTTCTTGCTCTCTGTTCTATACAACTGAATACCCCCTTTTTGGTTTTTCCAAGACTGCACCCTTTTATATCAATCACAAGCCTCTAACTAACTAACAAATGCTCCTATCTGTTATTTTCTCAGCCAGCTTTATTGTTTGCTAGTTGAGCTTAGTCAACAGCCTTGCCACTTGTCACTTGATAGTTGGCAATCTCTACACAAACAAATGTTGGAGAAATGAAGGTTGCACCAGCAAGGGGTGAGTATCGTAGTTAGGAGCTTCAATAAGGAGAGAATGAAGGAAAATCTTCAAATCTTTGACTGGGAACTCGGTGATGATGAACTCGCAAAGATTGGGCAGATCCCACAGCGCAGGGGTTTTTCTGGGCAATCTTTTGTTCATCATGATGGCCCTTATAAATCCTTGGAGGAGCTTTGGAATGATGATGCATGACGTGCTGAAAATGAGAACAGGTTATCCACGCACTCTCGTCATCCGTTCGTCTATTTGGAGATCATCATGATCTTTTGTAGAAAGTTATAGAAACTAGAAACCCGACCTGTGATTTCTACCACCATCTTACAAGTTACAACGAAAACCACAGGTTTGACGGTTGGGTCAGTTTGGGTTTGAATATTAAAATGAAATTGAACCAATTTAATCAATTTTCATGCATTAAGAATTGAATTAATAGATGTTAAACAAGAAATTGATGGATTTAGTTTAATTCAGTTTAACAAAAATCGAAACAAAAGGAGTATAATTGGATATTGTAGATTAAAAAACTTTAAATATTAAACCCCATTTCAAATTATATTACTATAATCCAATTAAATAAATAGTTATTGTTAGAGCTCATTTAAGAGTGATTTTAAAAATTGTTTTTAACATTTCTAATACTTGAATAATAAAAAATTTCAAGTATTAGAAATATTAAAAGCGTTTCCTAAGATCACTGTCAAATGGACTCTTATTGTTTCTATTAATGATACTAAGAGTGCATTTGAGAGTAATTTTAGAAAATGTTTTTAGTATTTCTAACACTTGAATAATAAATTTTTTCAAGTATTAAAAATATTAAAAGCGTTTTTTAGAATTACTACCAAACGGGCTCTAAGTGGTCCAATCATATAAATGTATTCAATTGTGAAAAAAAATATCTCCTAAATGGATAATATAAGAAATCGTAAAACCAAACCATTTATTTCGGTTTTATGTTAGGTATTTCAAAAATTCGAAATTATGAAAAGAAATTTAAAAATTTGATCATTGGGAATTCAATTGATTTTTTGGGCATCCTTGATAGAACTATTGGTTTTAAGGGTATGGAAACAATTGACTAGCTTAAAAGACACAAATAAAGAACATAATTAATAAGAAGAAAAACTTATCGGCTGAGGCATGACAAACATTGTTTTTGAAATAAATCCACCATTCTCAAAGACAAACTTGGTGCACTAGGTACCAATGGTCTATCTCCAGGATTCAATAGTCAGATCTCGCCTTGGGTGCACTCTGTAAGCGAGATGTGTACAACTCGGGTTTAAAAAAAATTCCTCCAGATAGATGTGTTGGCAGATTGGAGGGTTGGCCACGTCCATCAACTCCCCTTGTGTTCGTCGTGGGCGCTTGGGTAAATGCACTATAAGGCTAGGGTATGCGTCTTTCCTACAAGCAATTGCTTATAGGAGAGTTGGTAGCGTCTGAGGTCCTATAAGTGGTATTAGAGCCGAGGTCACGGGTTCGAACCCCAGGGGTGTCATTAGGGGTCGCATCCATCAACTCCCCTTGTGTTCGTCGTGGGCGCTTGGGTGAATGCACTATAAGGTTAGGGTATATGCCTTTCCTACAAGCAATTGCTTTTAGAAGAGTTGGTAATGCTTGAGGTTCTACAAGATGTATGAAAAGACTATCTGAAAAACTCTCTGAAAAATTGGTATTCGTTTAGAGAGTGAGGGGTGACCTGTTTTTATAGGTCACTAATACAGTCCCAATGGGACTTTACTTGTAATTAGAATATGACTCAAAGTGGAAGGGGATTCTACTTACAAAAAAAATGGGACTCCACTAGCACAATCCCAATAGGATTCTTCCCAAAAATATAAGACTAATAGAATAAAATAAAATAAAAATAATTCCCAATATGAACCAGTTTTTCTTGATGTAACTCAAAGGACTTTTATCCATATTGGTTTTCTCAACTACACTACGAGTTGTACAAAACGGGTTGACACAAATAAGTCATGCACTTTACCTAGATATTCATGAGAGCTCTAGAAAACCTGCCTAAGTTCTCATAGGAAGCGACCCCACCTCCACTTTCATATAGGTGAATCCATCAAGTATGTTTTGCATTAAACATACCGTCCATAAGGAATATGGTATTCATTAAGAGTAAACACTCAACCTTAATCAATGCAGAATACGCTCTATCCACACTATAAGGATAGACTCTCATACAATTAGAGTTGATAGAGCACCTCAAGTCAAGAAGTGATTTGTTATTACCCATATCAACCTACTTCATGGAATTTCCATTCTAATATGTTGGATTACCACCACTCTTGACTTTTGTAATAGGCATAAGCCCCATCCCATTCGATGTTTCTTCCACTAGTTTCTTATTTAGTGGTTTGGTCAAATGATCGACCAAATTCAACTCTAATCTCACAAATTCTAGGGATATAACCCCTGATTCAAGAAGCTGTCGCGCAATATTGTGCCTTAGGCTTATACGTCTGTTCTTCCCATTAAATATTTTACTCTTAGTCTTAGCAATTGCAATTTGGCTATCACAACACATAGACATAGACGGGGCTAGTCTTGTCCATAAAAGGATACATGTTAAGAGGTTTCTAAGTTACTCAGCCTCAGAACTTGTCTTTTCTAAGGCAATAAACTTAGCCTCCATAGTAGACTAAGTAATGCTAGTTTGCTTGGCAGACTTCCAAGAAACTGCACTTCCACAAAGGATGAAAACATATCCACTAGTGGATTCCATCTCATCTGAATCTAAGATCCAATTTGCATCACTAAATCCTTCAAGGACATTTGGAAATCCACTAAAGCACAAACCATAGTTAATGGTGCCTCTCAAATACTTAAGGACTTTACGAACAACAATCCAATGGTCCTAATTAGGACTTTGGGTGTACCGACTCAATCTACTTACTACATAAGCAATGGCAGGTCTGGTGTGGTTCATTAAGTACATCAGGCTTCCTATGATCTGAGCATATTCTATTTGGGCAACACTATATTCTCTATTTTTCTTCAATTGTGAGCTAGGATCATAAGGAGTTGACGCCGGTTTATATTCAAAGTGTTCAAACTTCCTTAGGATTTTTTCAACATAGTGCTCTTGAGAGAGTTTAAGCCCATTAGGTGTTCTAGTTATTTTAATTCCTAGAATCACCTTTGTCTCTCCTAGGTCTTTCATATCAAACTTAGAACCTAGGAATCTTTTAGTCTCACACACAACCTCTAGGCTAGTTCCAAAGATCAACATGTCATCAACATAAAGGTAGATGACTACACATGTGTTATCCTCATACTTGTTGTAGATACACTTATCGGCATCATTAATGGAATATCCATTAGTTACTAACACATGATCAAGCTTGTTGTGCCACTACTTGGGAACTTGTTTTAACCCATATAGTGATTTAACTAACTTATACACTTTTTTCTCCTTATTTGGAGCTACACAACCCTCAAGTTGATCCATATAAATTTCTTCTTCCAAATCCCCATTCAAGAATGTAGTCTTGACATCCATTTGGTGTATCACCAAATTATGAATGGAAGCTAGAGCGATCAATACTTTAATTGATGTTATTCTAGTCACAGGGGCAAAGATGTCAAAGTAATCTACATCATTCATTTGTTTAAAGCATTTGGCAACTAAGCGAGCTTTATACTTCTCTATGGACCCATCTTGTTTTAACTTTCTTTTAAATATCCACTTACAACCAATAGTCTTTGCACCAGGAGGTAAATCTACCAACTCTCATTCATAATGGTGCATCAGGAGAAGTTATAGCTTCTTTGTAGGATCTAGGGTCCTCATCTATTAGGAATGTGTAGAAACCATCTCCAAAGTTTGTTTATTTCCTATCTTTTTTACTCCTTCTAGGTTCAAATTCAGAAGGTTCAATAGACTTGTCTTTACTTGTTTTTTGAACTTGTTGTTCACCATTTAGTTTCATAGGAAATATGTTTTCAAAGAAATCTGCATTCTTTGTTTCTATTATAGTATTGACATCTATAGGACTATTTTATGACTTAGTAACAAGAAACCTATATGCCGCACCATTCTCAGTATAACATTACATCAAAGGTTTTAGGACCTAGTTTTCGTTTTTTAGGTTCAGGGAGAAAAACTTTAGCTAAACACCCTCACACTTCCAGGTATGCTATATTAGGTGCATAACCCTTCCACAACTCATAAGGAGTTTTACCAATTTTCTTGTAAGGTATTCTATTTTGAATATGACATGCAGATAAGATAGCTTCCCCCCACAAGTTTAAGGGTGTTCCTGAACTTACCAACATTGCATTCATTATTTCTTTTAAGGTCCTATTTTTCTTTTCTACTACTCCATTAGACTCAGGGGAATAAGGAGGAGTAGTTTTCTAAATGATCTCATGATCTTCACAAAAAGAATTAAAGGGGTTGGACTCATACTCTCCTCCCTTATCAATTCTAAGTCTTTTAATTTTCTTACTTAGTTGATTTTTCACTTCATTTTTGTACTTGATGAAAGCATCTCTTGCTTCATCTTTGTTTCTCAAAAGATATACCCTTATACCTTGAGTATTCATCTATGAAAGTTATGTAGAATCGTTTACCACCTCTAGTCATTGTATTTTTTAGGTCTCCTAAGTCACTGTGTATTAAACTTAGTAGATTTGATTCTCTTTTAACTTATTTGCAAGATTTCTTTATAATTTTAGATTCTACACAAGATTCACATTTTCTAAGGACAGTTTAGGGATGAAACTCAATTCAACCATTTTCTTCATATATGAAAAGTTTGCTTGTCCTAGTCTACCATGTCAAATATCATAAGAATAAACTATGTAAGCAGAAGAAGAAGATGCATTATTATTGATAATATCATGAACATTCAACATAAATAAACCCTGATTACAATAACTTTTTCCCATAAATGCATGATTCTTTGTTAAAACTATTTTATCAGAGTCAAACAAGATCCTCACTCCTGCTTTTCCAAGCAAAGATATCGACACCAAGTTCTAGCGGATATCTGGCACATGAAGAACATCACTGAGGGCAAGCACTTTTTCAGAGGTTAGCTTGAAGAGAACTTTCCCTTTGCCAATCACTGGAGTAGATCTAGAATCACCCATAAACACTTGTTTATCTCCTTCCTTTACAATGGTATGGGAAGTAAATGCACTTCTATTCCCACATATGTGTCTGGTAGCCCTAGAGTCTACCACCCATTCTTTCATATTGGTGACCATGCTCACCTCAGAGAAGATTACTACTGTGATTACCTTTGCCTCTGTCATATTTGCCTTTGAATTGGACTTATTAGTTCTCTTCCTGTGGCGACATTGAGCTGCATGGTGTCCAGACTTGCCACAAACAAAGTAATTATCCTATTTTTTAATAGTTGAGTTCTGGACCTCGTTTGATGCATTGGGCTTGGTCCTAGAGTTTTGTTTCTTGGACTTATTATTTTTGGGTTTAGGTTTTTCTTCTATTACATTAGCCTTAGAAAACAATTCCTTAGTTTTCTCAACATTGTCCCTATTTCGGTTTTGTTCTTCAATCCTAATATGGATTATGACATCCTCTTGGGACATTTGTTTCCTTTTATATTTCATGTTATTTTTGTATTTTTTTCCAAGACTCTAGAAGAGTCTCTACTAAATAACCAGCTACAAAAGTTTCGAGTAATTTAATGTCTTTAATAGCTAAGTCATTAATCAACAAGTGGTAATCATGGATTTGAGATGATACATCTCCATCCTTGGTCATTTGGAAATTTCTAAAATTCCCTATGGCATATTTCTGAGTTCCTGCATCTTCCAAAATATATTTTTTATTTATTGCATCCCAAATTTCTTTTGCAACTTTTAATTGACAATAAATATCAAAAAGTTCATTAGAAATGATACTCAAAATAGCATGCCTAACTTGTTTATTTCCAGTTTCACAGGTTGGTAACATATGAGAACCATTTTTTGGTTTTGGGTTAGTCAAAATGTGTTCCAAGTTCACTACATCAATTGCAAAGAAAACCCTTTCCTGTCATCTCTTAAAGAATGTCCCATTGAAGGCATCAAATTTAGAGGTGTCAGGACGGGTGTAAACTAGGGAAGCTTTCATTGGAATATATTTCAAGATTGTTGGTTTTAAGGGTATGGAAACAATTGACTAGCCCAAAAGACAAACAAAGAACATAATTAATAAAAAGAAAAACTTATCGGCTAAGATGTGATAAATACTGTCCTTGAAATAGATTCATTCTCCTTGAAGACGAACTAGGTGCACTAGGATACCAATGGTCTACCTCCAGGATTCAACAGTCATATCTCATATTAGATGCACTCTATAAGCAAGATGTGTACAACTTGGGTTTAAAAAAAATTCCTCCAAATAAATGTATGAAAAGACTCTTTGAAAAACTCCCTGAAAATTTATCTGAAAAATTGGTATTCGTCTTTAAAAAATGAGGGATGACCTGTTTTTATAGGCCATTAATACAGTCCTAATGGGACTTTACTCGTAATCAGAATATGACTCAAAACAAAAGGAGATTCTACTTATAAAAGGAATGAGACTCCACTAACACAATCCTAATAGGACTCTTCCAAAAAAATATAAGACTAATAGAATAAAACAAAATAAAATAAAATAAAATAATTCCCAATAGGATTCTTCCCAAAAATAAAATAAAAATAAAAATTATTTACACTCTTCCTACCACAACCCATAATCAAGTACATCTGAATTGATGTTATTAACCCAAGTATTGTCTTCATAGCTCTCAGTACTTGTGCCTTCCCTCCATTAACTCTCCATCCTCAAATCATTTTGGTGGAATTGGAGAAGTCTGCAAGGGAGAGGTCAGAAACATGAGTAGAGAAGCAATAATAGCAAGGCATCAGTTACAGCCTTACAGGGTCAGGTAGGCCAGAGTCAATGCATGAATAACATCAGCAGAGCTACTTTTTTCCATATGCCATAATGCTAACTAACATGCTCAAGCTTTGAATAAAGGTGGCAGACGGATGTTGAATGTCCCTACATCAACCCCATGCTTTCCTAACTCCATAAAGTATGGCCTAGTGTTGGGTTGGGTTGGGTTATTTCCTTCTTGTGGAGGAAAGCCCAAAGCCCAAAGCCCAAACATTTAAGGCTTCTTAGGCCTTAATGTATAAAAGGGAAGAAGAAATCGTTTTCTCTTCTTCTTCTTCATCTTTGCAGCTCTAGGAGGAGAGTAAGAAGAAAAAGGAAGAGAAAGTTAGAGAGAAAAAGAAAAAGAGCCACTGAATTTTTGAAGTTAGAGAGAAGAAAAACGTTGATTTCTTTTCTTCTCTTTACTGTCCAGATTTCATCAAATGGCCGATCCCGCTTCGTGTGTGGTCCGATCGACCTGAAATTTGAAGGAGAGATTTTCAACTCATTGATCTCTAAGCTGGACGGTAGAGATCGGATTTGGAGTTCCAGAAGGTTGTTGTTTTAGTCCGTGAACAGTGCGTCTTTGTTGTTGAATTTCTTCTCACCTGGGCAGTTCTAATCTTCAGCTTTGATCGAGATTAATCCATGGTCTGATCGAGATTATTTTTTGTTAGCATGTTCTTAACTCATTGATCTTCATTTTGAACGGTGGAGATTGGATTTGGAGTTTGGAATAGTGGTGATTTGTGTCTAGGAACAGTCACTCTGTTTTGGTGAGATCTCTCCATTATTTTATGCAAGTTGTTTTGTTTTTGCCAAGACTAATTGTCTTGAGATATGACTGATGTAAACCTCTAATTTCATCTAGAGAGAATTGTGTAACCCATTGATTATATTAGTGGAGGGTTTAAGTGACCTAAGGGTCTCGTGGTTTTTACTTCTCACATTTGGTAAGGTTTTCCACGCTAAAAATTGTTGATGTTCATATTCTTGTTGCTTTTGGTGAATTGTTGTTACTCTATTAAATTGATTCCTATTAGGTTCTCACAAGAGGGGATAAAATCTGGTTGTGCATCGTTTGCGTTTATCCCATCACCTAGCTCATTAACCAGTACATTGGCCCAACAGTGGAACACTAGTACCTTTGATCGGAGTTCCTCATGGATGATGGAACACCAGATCAACTGTGGGTCTTAGGCCCTCCATGCATGAAGCCCCAGGGGTGATTCTTTCTGATTTCGTATACACATGGCAGTATAGCATTGGCTTATCCACTCAGTGCCGTACAGAAAAAGCATCATCGTAACTCGTAAGTTATTTATACTGGGAAAATCAGTAACAGAGAGTCAAAGACCCACCCTCTGCTCTTCTTCTATCTATATCTTTGGCCCACAAGGATGGAGCCGAGAAACCAAATCCCAGGAGTGTTGCTGAGCTCCGGCCAGGAAATGCCTTTGGTAGGCATGGGAACAGCAACTTCTCCCTGGCCACAACCTCACCACCTCACCTCCATCCTTGTGGATGCCATTGAGGTGGGCTACCGCCATTTTGACACTGCTGCTCACTATGCTTCCGAAGAGCCTCTAGGCCGAGCTGTGGCAGAGGCTGTGGCGAGAGGTCTCATCAAGGGTCGAAGTGAAGTGTTCATCACTTCAAAGCTATGGTGAAAGGACAACCACCCTGACCTCGTTCTTCCAGCCATCAACAAAACACTCCAGTAATCCACTATTAACATTTCAGCTGAATTTATTGAAATTAGTAGTTGAATTCGAGTTTGTTATTCACTTATATGTATTGCTTTTTGTTTTCTGAATATATAATTTATAAATGAAGGAAGCTGGGAATGGAGTATGTGGAATTTTATCTGGTGCATTGGCCGGTGAGGTTGAAGAAGGAAGCTCCAGACAAGGATTTCAGGGGGGAGGAAGTTCTTCCATGGGACATGAAAGGGACATGGGAGGCCATGGAAGAGTGCTGCAGATTGGGCTTAGCCAAATCTATTGGAGTCAGCAACTTCAGTTGCAAGAAGCTCTCCCAGCTTCTCCAGTATGCTGCCATCCCTCCTGCCGTTAATCAGGTATTAAAACAGGGGGTGTGCCGAGGCATAATAGGCAGAGCTAGTTCATGAGTTGATGATGAAATTGAACGCGTGTTTCAGGTGGAAATGAACGCAGCATGGCAACAGGCGAAACTGAGAGAGTTTTGCAGGGAGAAGGGGATTCATGTGAGTGCATGGTCTCCCCTGGGAGCAAACGGAGCTTTCTGGGGCTCCCTTGCAGTGGTGGAGAGTCCAATCTTGAAAGAAATCTCTGCTGCAAAAGGGAGAAGCTTGGCGCAGGTACTTACAATCTCTTTCTAAAATCATGATGGCAAAATCATAAAAATTTTCGTAAAAATTTAAAAATTCAGACGTGTGTTTTCGTACCTCTTAACTCTCTCCTAAGAAGCTTACCAAAAATTAAGAGAAATACTCGTCCACATGTTTTGTTTCAGTAGCCTGACGTGAAACATGTGCCTAATGTCTAATCCAAAAAGAAGAAAAAATCTACTTGGGCACGCCACTTATTGTGTGGGAGTGAATTATTGCTCCTCAAAAGGAGTTTTGAAGCGATGTCTAACCTAAGCCCTTATCAGCTATTTTCTTAGTCCAAAAAGTTGAAGATTGCCCAATAAATCAACCTTTGGACATATGCAGGTTGCTTTGAGATGGTTGCACCAGCAAAGGGTTAGCATTCTAGTTAAAAGCTTCAGCAAGGAGAGGATGAAAGAAAATCTTCAAATCTTCGATTGGGAACTCAATGATGATGAGCTGACCAAGATTGAGAATATTCCGCAGCGCAGGGGTTTTTCAGGACATTGGTTTGTCCATCCTAATGGGCCTTACAAGTCCGTGGAGGAGCTTTGGGACGATGATGCATGAATTTCGATTGCAGTCAATCCAAAATTAGAAAAATTACAAATAATAGGCATTGCAAAGAGAGAACCCGTAACCAACTTCGTTTAAGAAGATATTATTAATTATTATTTCCTGAGTTCTCACTTGTTAATAATCATCCTGCCTTAATCAACTCTCCATCCAAGTACATTATTTAGCTCAAATCCAGCTTTTTTCTAACACCAGGGAAGAAGAAACAAGTGGGTGCAAATTCATCTTACAGTCGAGGTTTTGCTCGCTCCAGTGGGGAACTCTGCAAGGAGCAGGCCAAAACATTATTAGAGAAGCAATTATAGCAAGGCATCAGTCATAGGGATCAAGCAAGCTACAGCTAATGCACTGATCTACCCTTGGGGTCAGGATCCATACATTGGCATTCAACAGTCACCTTTATGGATGTGTCATGCAGAACCTTTTTAAGTAAGGTGCCAGAAACATGATGAATTTACATCAAACACTAGCTCGGATCGAAAACAGTTTTTTTAATTTTCAGAACAGAAACAGAGAAAAATATATTTTGACAATCAAACTAAAAAAAAAAGGGTATTTGCTTTTAGTCCTTTTCACTTTGTTTTTTTTTACTGTTTTAACAAATAATTATACAAATATCACAAATGATTAAAAATAAAACATATTTAAAAACATAATGAAGGTGTTAAAAACATTTCAAGTCCTCAAATAGATTTTTATTCTACAAAAGATCAAAAAAACAATTATTTTCAAAAACAATTCTCAAAAACTGTTTTGGAAAATACGTTCCACAGGCATGAATGATGCCACAGGGATGATGATGCTTTTGGTAATCTGGGACTTATGATGCATCAGGTCTTATGATGTATCACCTATTTTTCATAGATCACGTGTTTATATGATGCACAAACACCAGTTTCAGATTTCTCACCAGAGGAGCTCCCTTGGCAGCTCTTTCGGCCAAGTATGCACAAGGCTTGAAGAAGCCACCATACAGATTTGACCATGCCTCCAACCTTGAATAGATGTACTTGGATCCAAGAGAATCGGCCCAGAACATGATTCCTCCCCTAAGCAACAAGTGCACCAAAGATTAGTGTGAGATTAGTGTGAGTACTAATTTGGAAGTACTCTTCAATGAATTAAACTACGAACCTGTAAGGAGGGAAACCCATGCCCATAACACCAGCAATGTCAAGGTCTGCTGCTTTGACTGCAATACCCTCAGCATAGACTCGGCATGCCTCATTCACCACAGGGAAGAATATCATCTCCACAATGTCTTTATCAGATAATTTCATTAGCTGTGACCAAGTTCAATCTCACAAAATTCAGGAAAGAGAGAGAGAGAGAGAGAGAGAGAGAGAGAGAGAGAGTGTGTGTTTCAACTAGAATTAAAGAGAGCTCTGAGAACAAAAACAAATTTTTGTTGTCCACAGCTATAATATACTGTGGTCAGAATTAGATGGCATTAAAGCCACACACGGATAGAGAGAGAGACCTTAGGGTCAATGGCAACACCAGAAATGCCCCTTGCCTTTTCAACATACTTCTTCAGTTCAGGATCTGGGCTTGCTTTACGTTTATCATCATATACATAGAACCCTTTGCGAGTAGTTTCACCTGAAAAAAGTGCCACAGTGGATTAAAGAAATTATAAAGATCTGCACCTAAGTTCTAATATATGTTAGTAATAGGGTTAGTGAATAGCCCAATAAAGTTTTGAACAACAAACTCCACCTGCTCTCTTATCCTCTTGCATGATTGGGATTAGCATTGATTTATAGGTTCGCTCAGGAAAATTCTGAACAAACTGTCCGCCAGTTGCAATTGCCACACCAAAACCAACTAAGTCAACCAATCTGCATGAATGGATAAAATGTTGAAAGTAGTTCAGTTTGGACTATCTTAATTTTTAAGAAGCAACAGAGAGATCAAGATGCTAACCAGCAATATTCTAGTTCCTTTAAGTACCTGAATGGGCCCATTGGCATTCCAAATTTGGTAATTGCCCTATCAATCTGATAGACATCTGCACCATGTTCAACGAGCAAAAGAGCAGCCTGTGTGTAAGGAGAAAACATCCTGTTGACAGCAAAACCGGTGCAATTGCCAACCACAACAGGGGTTTTCTTTATCTTCTTTCCGATATCTAGTAAATCAACAATTACTTGGGGAGATGTTCTCTGAGTGCGAACAATTTCCAACAGTGGCATCACATGAGCAGGACTGCATCAGAAGCATAGGACGACTGTTGAATGACACATTAAAAAAACTAATAATAATAACAGACATATATACCCCAGACATTACCTAAAGAAATGGGCTCCAACAATCCGGTCATGGGACCTGGTCTTTTCACCAATCAGGTTTAAGTCAATTGTCGAAGTGTTACTTGCAAGAATGCAATGTGGTGGGCAAAATTTTTCAAGATCCGCAAAAATTTGTTGCTTTAGAGAGACATTCTCAATGACCGCCTGGTGCAAGAAAGCCAAAACTAATCAAACTCACTTTTCTCCAAAATTTTAGAACAAACAAAACATAATAGTAAAATGAATTAACTTGTTTTTAAACTACCTCTATGACCATGTCTACATCTTTAAAGCTCTCGTAATCAAGGACACCCTTGAGAAGAGAGAAGGTTTTTTCGAATTTCTCTTGAGTCATTGCCCCTTTCTTGACACGGCTTTGCAAATTAGCTGAATAAAAGGAATACCAGATAATCAACCATACCTCATAACAGAAAGAGATATGAAATATAAAAGATACTAAGATACAAGCTCTAATCTTAAAATAGGATTTTAGCCTCACCTCGGACTCTACCAATCCCAGCCTGTAAGAACTTTTCATTTACTTCCTTCAGGATCACAGGATAATTACTAAGCATCAATGCTGTTGCAATTCCAGATCCCATCAATCCTCCACCAAGAATAGCAACTTTGTTTATTCGTCTTGGTACCAAACCCAGATCAGCGATCCCAGGAACCTGTAAAAGTATAAAGCATCAGTGGAGTTAAATGGAAAAAATATAATCTAGTCAAGACGGGTAGGGCTGAATCAAGATCGCATCTTCAACATTGTAGTTGACACTTCATTTTTACTAGGACATGGGCCTGAACTTGATAAAAAATGTGAAAACAAAGAAAAAAAAAATGCTGCTCTTTTGTCACTTTCTCCATCAGAACAAATCTTACACTAAGGTTTCATGAAAAAAACTAATGACTGACCAAGATGATTAGGTTTATTCCGACAGCCTAATTCAGCCTCGGACTTTTGATTCAGTTGTCAGCAATGTTACAGAATGCAAACTGAAGTTAAAAGTTCATATTCTCAATTTCAATCAAATTCGACTACTGATAATCAACCATAAGCAGGTCAGTGTAGCACCAAGGCTGGAATTTTACTTAAATGCCAATGCATGATTTTATATTTTTAACTCCCATGAACTACAATGTCAATTCTACTTCCAGGGTGACAAAAATTGACTTGAGCCAGGGTTTAGAAAACCTTCTATAGCAAAACTATATGTTTTTAGGAGTCAAGATTCCTTAAATTCAACACATGTCCATGAATTTGTGTATCCAAATTTCAGGGAAAAACTGAACAATTAAACCTTGAAAAAAAAAATTGATGGAAGGACTAGGAAGTTTATTTTCCTGCTAATATAGTGGGTTATTTTATTCTTAAACTAGAGAAGAATAACCAACATATGTAGCAATTTCAGTTTCATCTGAACCTTTGAGGTTCCTCGTTGAGCGAAGAAGATGTGGACCAAGGACTTGCAAATGTCAGAGTGTAGAAGTTCTTGAAAAGCCTCAGCCTCCTGCAAATACCAAACATCCATTACCCAGTCACATGTTAGCAGTAATCTGTAAAGAAAGCAAAAGAGAGTAGCAGATACTGACCTTCCAAAGTCCAGCAACAGGACCAGAAACTATACCCGCTTCAATAACATCAATGCAAAGTAATGGGTGCTTCAAATTCGGAGCCTGTTTCTGTGCCTGAGTTCTTGCAAACTTGAGTATCTCCCTTGCTTCCCCTAGGGGCTCCAACTTGTCGGTCTTGTAAAGACTATGAACCCATGGTCTTCTACACTCTAAAATATCTAGGGCCCATTGGCGAGCAGTCTTTACTAACTGATCTGGAGCAACTACAGCATCCACAAGGCCCAAACTATGAGCGTCCACTCCTTTAACTGGCTTTGACATCTATTTGCGAAGGGAGTGTGTGTGAGAGAGAGAGGTTAAAGTATCTTGTTGAAACTATATGTGAAAAAGAAGCCATTACATACCAACATCATTTCAAGGGCTTTTGAGAGGCCAACAAGGCGTGGAAGTCGCTGGGTTCCTGAGCAAGTTGCGTGTGAGTTTCACAAAAGGTAAAGGAAATAGAACCCTTAGTTATCTTTGATAATAAAACAGCATATAAGTTCATTACTAAATACCAATCTGATATAAGCATATTCTACTTTTTGACAAAACACAAGCAGTTGGATTTGAAATTCATATTTTCCATTTCTCCAAACTATTATGCCCATACAAGGGTTCTAACCACAGTCCAAGATCATCCAATTAGATCATTTACAGAGCAATAATTCGTCAAATCTTATGTCAGTTATTTTTCTGTCATCCAATAAGCCTTAGTTCCAGAAAATCTCTGCTCTCCAATTGTGAGTAAAAGCTTCAAAGAAATTAACCAATCTGGAATAATTTGTACTGTTACAAGTATCAATAACTAATGGTGCCTTCCACCTAAACCAAATCACTCTTTGCCAGTACAATCTCCAAAATGCATGCATCTTCAATTCTTTCATTTAGTCTCTTGGTAGAGATCAATTTCAA
This sequence comes from Vitis vinifera, assembly GCF_030704535.1. Lineage (NCBI taxonomy): Eukaryota > Viridiplantae > Streptophyta > Magnoliopsida > Vitales > Vitaceae > Vitis > Vitis vinifera. The sequence goes on from NC_081809.1 coordinate 239,212, forward strand.
AAATCTCAATTAAGCTAGGTAAATTTAGTGCACATGATTTCTAAATTTACCAGAGTTATGGGTAGTCTAATAGTATTTGTGCATGTCAAGATACATACGTACCTCCAAATCCTGGAATTATTCCAAGCTGAAGTTCAGGAAGGCCTAGTTGAGCATTAGGAGTAGATATTCGTGCATGGCAGCCCTGGCAGAGCCAATTTAATGGTCATCTTTACCAAATTTGATAGGAAATCTTTTTGTCGAAAAGAAATAGAAATACATACCATTGCAACCTCTAATCCTCCACCCAAGGCAAGGCCATCAATAGCAGCAACTGAAGGTTTCCTTGCAGCTAATAAACAAACTAATCATTAGATCATGTAAAATAACACATTTCTGTGGGAAGCTTTAAATCGTGAAGGAAGAAGATAAAACTCAAGCATGTACCTTCTACAGTGTCGGTGAGAATTTCTACTGATACAAAACCAGGCTTTGAAACTTCACCTGTGAAAAATACAACTGACTTAGCAAAGATTTGATGTGATTTCACTAGAATATAAGACCTATAAAGCAGTACACATACCTCCAGCTTGGATTCCACCAAAAGCTGTGATATCAAAACCACCAGAAAACTTTCCTTTTGCACCTGCTCCAATAACTCAGATATTAGCTTGATACCTCAATGGTAACCACTGCTCAAAAAAATGGATAAGACCTAAGCTCTTCATATTTACCTGTAATAACAATTGCCTTAACATCATCTCTACGTAAGGCTTCCTCATAACTCTCTTTTAAGCTGTTTAGCACTGAAAAAAGAAATATATATATATATATATATATATATATTATATTATTTATTCATAATAATATGACATTTCTGTTCATTAAAACAGATTTGAACTGTCTGCAAGTTCTCAAAATTTGGTTATAGATCGCAATTCTCAGTTAGACGTGAATGAGGAGAAGAGGAAAATAGAGATACACAAGGATGCCACCACGAATACAGGAGGCTGTACGAATACATAGCGAGACAAAAGAATGTCTATTGGCTACTGAGTTGGTTAAAGAACACACAAATTGATCATGTCCAACAAAGAACAATGAGAAGGAATTACATGATGTAAATTGAAAGCTAGATGATGATAATGAAAATGGGATGTGTTAGAGATAGTGAAAGAAAACCCGGTGGCCTGAGTTCAACAGATGATGCCATCCCGGACAATATGAACCGGTAAATAAGATGGCAAACTTACTCCAAAAGATGATCACAAATTGAAACTTTCCCTTTGAGTTTACCTGGCAGATGTAATTTTACCGGAAGTCCTTTTTTTCTAGAAGTCAACTCTTCTGATGAATTTTGTTAAACAGACAATTCTAAAGAGTCAGTTTATTTAGTTTGGAATTTTACCAAATCCACAAAATATTTTGCCCCGTAATTTTTTTTTCCCAAAACAAACAAAATGGTAATAAAAATTTAATCAGAAAATTTTTTTCCAACAAGTTTTGCCCAAAATATTTGGGAAAGTGATAGATTTCTTGTGGAAGAAAGCGCAAAGTTATCTTTGTACAAATGTCATTTGAACCGCTTTAGAGCATCCAATAAAAATATGAACTCTTCCCATTTCCTGCTAAAAGACAGCAGCACTTCAAATCTTAACCTTAGGGAACACTCTTCCCATCGAAAGCAAAACATCCAATAGCATTGACCTTTCTGATCAGGGTGGGATAACAACCCAATTCACCGAAAACACCAACCAGTCTATTATTTTCTTAGCATGAATGTGCAAAAACAAATTTAGATACGCGAAGAAAAGAATACATCGATCAAGTCTGTGAAAATACCAATTATGGATTGATCTTCAAGTCACTACAAGTCAAACCATGAATAAATCCCACTTTGAAGAAAAACCCCATCCCCATACACAAAATCGTATGCAGATCAGAGTCCCCCAATAGAAAGCTTCTAGGCACTTTTAGCATTTAATACTTGCTTTGCCAATTGATGAAGTTAATATTACACCCAAACCCAGTTCACAATTACCCACAATTCTAGCGTTCCACAGTTACAATTCAAAAACTTGCAACAATTTGGGCAAAATCAAAGCCTGTGTGACGAACAGGCAAGCATAAAATTGAGGTGTGATGTGAAGTGGAGGTGGAAAAATTGAAGAGATGAATGAGATCTGATAAGGGCGAGGGATTAAAGAGGAGTACCATCAAAAGAGAGGGAATTGACAGGAGGGTTGATAAGGGTGATGAGAGCAACCCCATCAGCTCCAACCTCCATCACTGTTCTTCCCTTGGGAGTCCTACCCATTGCTCTTCTTTCTCAATTCCTCAAATCTCTGTGAGCCTCTTTCTGCTGCAAGAGCTTGTGAAAATGGAGTATAGGGAGATGGGATTGTAGGGTATATTTATTAATTGAAGGAATGGGGAGTCGTGTCCGACTGATCAATGTGACGTTGGATGCATTTGGAAGCTAACCCATAATAAAGACTCGAGATATTTCACCTCCTCATAGTTTGAACAATAATAATGCGCATATCATCCATATCTTAATTTACTCTTTAAATTTTTTTAAAAACAATAGGTTAATGAAATATTAAAAAAATTATGGAGAGGTTTTTATATTTTTATGATCCATAAATACAATCAAACACATCATATAAAAACTCATGTAAATATATATAGGTTTTTTCAAAAAAATATGTATAGTTTTTTCATTAATTTTTTTTACACATTGATAGTTGAGTATAAATTATAATATAAGAGTGATGTTTATAATTTATCCGTAAATCGGCACAATTCGGAGCGTGACGGATTATTTTCACATTTGTTCATATTTATGTTCGAAATTTTCAATCTCACAGCAGTCGCATACCCGTCGGAACATTAGGGGCCTTCCATGACATTCTAGAAGGAAAGCACAGCAATCCTGTGCTCTGCGTGGTGTTGGTGTGTCCCTGCACTCAAGGGCCAATCAGAGGAGCGGACGTTGTCCATGGACTTCATACAATGTGCATGTCGAAAAGTGGATGAGGTTGATAGTGCATCAGCATCGCACGAAGCTGAAGGTGAGCGTAGAGTAATTTTGTCTTTGAAGAAGTGGATGAGGTTGTGAGGTGGGCGATACTTCCCAAGTTTCACGCATTCCGATGAATCGTATGGATAGAGTGATCTCCGAGTTTGTCCTGCTTTTGGGTCCATTTCGTTTCAGTGGGCCTGCTTTTGGGTCATGCTTACGTCCAACACATAGGGAAGTTGAGTTTGGCCCATTTTGAAATTTGACCTCTCAAATCATGAACGTTTTATCTATGCAAGCGAAAACCAAAAAATCCATAAACTCGATTCAAATTAATAAATAAATAAATAAATAATCAAATTGGTTTGATTTTTAATAATTATAAAGGCCTCTTTCAATTTGAGAATTTTTAATTATATTCCTTGTTGCACTAAAAACTTTAAATCAAAGCTATTTTTAATTATTGGGAGAATTACCCAATAGGATGGGCTAGACTGGAATAATTACTGAAAATGCTGATCTCTTCTAATAATTCTTAGAGATGACTACTTAAATACCAAAATCATCATTCAACTAAAATTTTTAAAATTTAAAACATTTAAAACATTTCACTTGATTTGTAAAGACATTTATGATGCGTGGGTCTCACATTTATTGTAATTATTGATATTCAAATTTTAAATCAAAATTTTGATTTAACCTTTACAATTATATATAATTTTTTATTTAAATTTACTATTTAAAACAAAAAAATATTTTCAAAATATCATTTATTGTTTTTTTTTTTTTACATTTTTTTTATTCTAATTTTTAATTTTATTAAGAAAAAAATAAGTTTTATAATTATATAATAAAAATGATGATTTTTTCATATATATATATATATATATATATATATATATATATATTAATTTTAAATTGATAAATTATGTTTTTGTATTAAATTCAAAGAAGATAAAATGTTTGATTTTTCATTCAAATTATTTAAAAATAATAAGAAAATGATGGAGAATGTTTAATCATTTTTTTATTTTTATAATAAAATAATTTTAAAAAATATATATAATTTTTTTCCTTTGCATAGTGTTTTTTTTTTTTAATTTTCATATATAAACTTTTTTTTCAATGCATCGAGTGAATGATGTTAATATATTTGATATGTTGAATATTAATAAAGTATAAAAAGTGATATTCAAGATTATTACTTTTATTATAAAATACACCTACAACAAAAATATGTTATAATTATAATATAAATACACTTACATTACAATAAAACCTAATTAGGAAAATTTTGAAATTTTTTATAAAAATGATAATTTTGTATGATCATACCATATTTCACAACATGCCTATATCATAAATAATATCTGAAACCAAATGAAATACTAATTTGAATTCACGATACTCGTAGTTTTTTTTTATATATACAAAAATTATTAAATAATTTTAATGCATTAAATGAATATTGTTAATATATTGATACGATGTGTTAATGCCAATAGGGTATGAATAAACATTTTTAGAATTATCACTTTTATAATGAAATATAGGTACGACATAAATGCATTATACTTACAATATAAACATATCATCATTACAATATACTACAACATAATTTAATTTATTTTTGTTTAATTTTTTTACGTGCTATATTACCCAATGAATAATTGTGAATTATTTCACTTAATAGGTGTATGTTAATCAATTGAATATTTATATATTATTAAATTGATGAGTGCTTGTAAAAAATAATTATTCTTTCTATTATGGTAACAAAGTTTTTAATTGTATGTTCCATATATAAAACGATATAATAACATTAGGATATGGTTTTTATTTATGAGATATTGAAAATTATTTTTTTTACAAGGTTCTTTAAAAAATCTCAATTTTTTTGAAAAAAAAAAATAGCAAATTTTAAAAAATCACTTGATTGTTCAAAAGTGAATAACAATTTTTTCGAGCCTGAGAAATGTACAATTGATTACCTGTACTTATCATCATGTATAAGCCCCACATAATTGATAATTTCAAATTTATTTATAAATAATATAGAAAACATATTAAAGGGTAAAATTGTCTTCTAACAATCCTTGAGATGGGTGAGTCTTCCCAGTAATTATTCTTTCCAACCTACCCTATTGAGTAATTCTCCCTTAATTATTTATATAAAGAAAACTGAATTTAATAATTAAATCAACTTACATTCAACTTATCATTTATACAAAATCATAGTAAATTTAAACAAATTTCATTTATTTCAATTATTGCAGTTGAATTAAATTTCTCTTTGAGAATCACTCTTTTCTTTTTTACACTCTTATTTGTCATTTATTTCTTTACACTTGAAAATATTTCTTCCATGTATCTATTCAATGAAAATGAAATATATATATATATATAACTATTCCCTATTTACTTTCCTATATACATAAAAAATAAATATGTTATTTCCTATTTACATTCCTGCATTTGTTTTCTATGTATGTAAGAAAGTAAATACAAAATAACATATTTACTTTTTATGTATATAGGAAAGTAAAGAGGGAATAGTCATATATACATAGAAAATAAATATGCTATTTCCTATTTAAATTTCTATATATGTAGAAAACAAATCAATGAGAATTACGGAAATTGGTTGACTATCCATATTTAAAACTAAGATCTCGTATATCATGGGCACTTGACAACCTTCACAATTCTTAACACTTCTTCTTGAGTTTGGAAGGTATGATGACATTACTTAGCTTGCCAAGCAATTTTGAGAATTGTGAGTAGCTAATGGCTTTGTGAAAATATCACCTAACTATTGCAATGTTGATATGTGAGCCATTTTTATCATTTCTTCTTGGACCTTTTCGCATATAAGATGTCAATCAATTTCTTTATACTTTGTTTGCTTATGAAAACTGGATTTTAAGCAAGAAGGCATGATGCTTGATTGTCACAATATAGATTAGCAAGATGTGAATGGTTCATGCCCAAATCTTGTCGATTATATTTTCAACGAAGTAATTTCACATTAATTTGCAACTATAGATCAGTATTTTGCTTCTACACTTGATCATGATACTTTAGTTTGCTTCTTGGGTTTTTAGGAAATTAATGAATTCCTAAGAAATATGCAGTACCTAGTAATAGATCGTCGAGTATTATGACACTAGCCCAATTTGCGATATAGAAAGCATTTAATTGAATTAAAATAGTTGTAGGGAGAAAAATTCATTGATCAGGTGTTTTTTTACATAACGTAATACATGATGAGTTGCTTCTAAATGTGGAACTCATGGTTTGCCCATAAATTGGCTAAGAACATGGACTACATACACCAAGTCGGATCATGTGATAGTCAAATAAATTAGTTTCCCAACAAGTCTTCAATATGAAGAGGGATCACTAATATGATTACCATCAAACTTATTGAGAGACAAGTTCATTTCCATAGGAAATGAGGTTGGTTTTGCACTTAGACATCCAATATCTTTAAGAATTTCAATAGCATATTTTCTTTATGAAAGGGTAATGTCTTTGTTGGATCAAGTAGTCTCAATACCTAGAAGGTCCTTCAATTTAAATTGATATTTTAGAAATGACTTGGTGTCTCCATTGTCTTGTAGATTGTTTTATGCCAAAATGACATCATCTACATAAATGAGAAGAGAAATGAATCTGCCATCTTGGGATTAGATGAACAAGAATTAGTCGTCATTTGATTGCTTGTAGTTGGTTCATTTGAGAACAATGGAAAGTTTAATAAACCATTGATAAAATGCTTGTTTGAGACCATACAACGATTTTGTGAAACTTGCAAACTTGTGCTTTCCCCTTCGTTTGAAACTATGAAGAAACGACACGTAGACATCTTCATTAAGATCACCATGTAAGAAAACATTATTGACATTGAGTTGATGAAGGTGTCAATATTACAATCAAGGCAATAGCAAGAAGGAAGTGAACAATCACAAGCTTTGTAATGAGAGTAGAAGTTTCACAATAATATAATCGTTCGACTTGATTGTACCCTTTTGCTATCAATATGACTTTATATAACGTTTGATGGTGCTATTAGGTTTGAATTTGATTTTGTATATCCATTTGCATCCAGATGATTTCTTTCTTAAAGGTAGTGCCTGAAAAGACCGTGTGCCATTAGCCTTTAAAGTAACAACTCTTGTTGCGTAATAAGACACCATTTAGGATCACAAATTGCTTGTGTAAAGGATGTTGGTTTTCTTTCAATTGAAAGAGAAATGGTGAAGGCATGATGTTTGGGTGACGATTTATCATATAAAAGTACATCAAATAAAAGATAACTAATACCTATTATTTTTACCAATGCCAAGTTAAATGAAGGAATGTTTCTTATAGGAAGAAGAATACCAACATGATACATGTGGAAATAACTAGGTATTGTTGTTGTTTGTGTTAATCGTAAGGGAGAAACTTGTGGAATAGGACACAAAGTTGGAGAGTTTAGTGTAGAGGACGAAGAATAATTAAGTGAAAAGGAATTTGGGGATAAAACTACACGCATGAGCGTCATCAATGACTGTGGTCTGAACTACAGCGGGTGGAACAATCTCAGAATGTCCATGTAACATATAGGGTGAGGCCTGAGGCATTGAAGGAACGGGTGGTGGTGGTGAAGGTGGATGCGAGTCATACGACGTCTCATCCTGAATTGTTGGTGGTCTACTCTGCTGACCACTAATCTCTTGTCTAAGGCTAGCCAAAGCCTCTTGGATAGAAGCCATGGCGGTCGTAAACTGATCCACTGTAACAACCTGTTGATCCATACTCTATCTCTGAATACTAGACTAATCTCCTCTCTACTCTGACCCAAGAAGGCGTATCCAAACTGTGAACGAAGATCCGATCCTAAGAAGATGAGAAACGGAATGAGGATATGATACAGGGAAAATACGGAAGAAATGATAATCTGAACTAAAACGAGCAAGGCATCCAAGACGAAGACGGACTGTCCGACCATACTCAAACTTGCATTGATCTCTATGCACTCTTAACTGGAGACTAAAATGGGGAATGTCGAATCTGAACTATGACCATAGAGGCTCTGAAAGCCCTCAGTTGCACCCACGTGTAGGGAGGGAGTCCTAATCAAAGGATCTACGACTCGACCTACGAGGTCAAGGTGGCTCTAAATGGATATGGGTGGACTTTAAAAGATCCCTAGCAGAAGCGATCATACCCTCCGAAGGTATGCAACCCTCTACACGCCTCCGAAGAGACGGGACGCTTCCATGCAAGGTGGTCATCACCTTCACACATGCACTACCTTGACATCCTAGGGGGTTTCCTATGGTGAAACCTCTCAAAAATTTCAACGCTCCATGGTCGACTAGAGTGCATAGTGAATGGTGTGGGTGCAACCGAAAACCTTAGAAAGCTAAAACAGAAGAGGAAACACTCTGGCCACACAAATATCCATGAAACCTAGCTCCGGGTTATACAGGTCTTCAATGATCTAACTCCAATCGACATCAAAGTGTCGTTCTCCTCCAGAATGCTCCCGTACATCGATATAGTCGTCGCTAGACCCTACTCCTAATCTTTGGCTCAGTCAAAGAACAAGCACATAAAAGGCCTCACACTTGCAATAGTGAGGACCAGAATGAAGGGAATGACCGAGACCAAGAGAGTTGGAGGTAAGGGGATAGATGTGTGGCCCACACGGACAAACGACATGTAATCAAGTAGAAAAATGGCAGTCATGCGACATGCGGTCAAGCAGTGGACAGAATATATCACTCATGCACACACACAAGCTATGACGATCAGGATGAATAGTGATACAAACATCATACTCAAAGGCAATCAGGATAATATACAAGCCAGAGAAAACAACACAGCAAGTCCAACAATGTACAATAGTGAGTCTATGCATGTGAAGTAAGCAGAATAATAATGGAAAAATCAGAATCGCTATGCCAAGCAAAACAATATGAGCAATCGATGATAATCGGCATGTCAGTGTACCAAACTAATATAACAATGAAGCACATAAAAATCAACATTCGAAGCCCAAATCAAGATAATCAACATATCAATGTCCCAAATGAATACAATATCCAAGCATGCATCAAAACTCTCAATGTGCAATAAAGAGATGGACATCCACTAATCGACCAATCAAATGTCATGTTTGTTTCATCTTAAGTTCAAGTTTGACCCTCTAAACGATCCCCAGCGGAGTTGCCATTTTATGGACCCCGCATTTCGTGCTCATGCGCTTCCACTCGATGGCAAGCTCGATTTTTATTTGAAAAATGATTTATTGTTTGAAAAATAACTTGGAGTCGCCACTTATTTTTGTTTTATTTTTAAAAGGTAAACAAAATAATAAAGAAAACCCTAAGTATGACTCCTTATTTTGGAAAAGGTGGTCTGTGAAAAATCGAATCAGGTTCGGGGGTCAGGTTACCTATAGGGAAAGTACGATAAAAACCGTAGCACCCCTCTAAGTCCCTAAAGTCGGGTCTCTACTAATGAGATGAAGTTGACGTGGCAGTCAATAAGAAAATTAATGGATACTCAAATCGATCATGCACATATAGGAATCAGAACATGCAGAGAGAATGATCAGGATGCGAATAGATACGTACCTGGATAACGATCCATAATGCGTTATCAAGAAATGAGGTTAGAGCACAGTAATGAACATAAAATATGTCACTCATATCACTAAACAAGATAAAGAAGTACCAATAGCATGCATGGCGTTTCATTCAATTTCAATTTTATTTAAAAGAAAATTCATTTAATATTGGGCCCCCACTAAAGCCCATTTTATTTTGCATGAATCAATCCAGTAACTCCATTATTTGAAATTATGGGATTAAGTTCATGCTTATTTTAAAAATATTTTAAAAACATAGAAGATGTGAGAATTGCTCGCCATAAAGGAAGATGACAACAAAATTTTATTGAAAAACGGGTTTTTGAAACCTAAAACTATAAGGAGTGAAAAGAACAAAGAAATGAATTGTTTGCAAAACCAAGATCAGAAAAATATTTACAAAATGGAGGTAGAGAAAAACATTTTCAAAATCAAGGAAAGAAATAGAAGATGACACGTGGTTCAAAAGGTGACCAAGCGCATGGCACACCATGTAAACAAGAAACTTGCAGAGTGGGTCCAGGGTGTGAGTACCGAAGTTGGGCATGAGATGATCAGTGCAAATGAGGTAAACATAGAAGTCAACTGCAAACTTCTTAATGAGATCCTCTCATGCAGGGTCAAGTACCTTGAGGTTGTAAACTGGGTCTCAACTTTGTCACCCTTCTAAACAAACTATATAGAGACAATTGCCACCACGACACCCTTATTGATCTTGATGGGGATACTAAACATCTGGATGAAAGCAACATGCACAATATCCAACCTTGCGCTTCCAAGTTGAGCAACAACATCTTAGCCACTTTGTCACTCACTCCTTTCAAACATCTCTTCGTGAACATTAGCCCAAAGTCTCTCACAAGCAAAGGAATGAGACATAGAATGATTCCTGTTACCCATCCTTCCAACGTGGAGCCTCACGGAACGCTTTATTATAATATCCTTTCACCTAGATACAGTGGAATGGCTATGCTACACCTTCTTCCATATCCTGGAAAGCCTCACCACCATTAGCGAACTGCTGCTGATCATCACCAATGATTTGGATATTAAAATATACACCTCCCATACAGCTGCTACCAATAGCACCGTCTGATGCAACACTATAGTTGTTGTGTCCTAGATCCGCGTCGATAACATCAATTTTGCTGTCCTCTGATAGGTCCAGGAACGGATTTGAAAATACACTCGCTAAAGCAATATAATTCCAACATTCTTCGCTATCTTTAAATCTTCATCGGAGAGAACCTCAAGCCCATAGAGACATATTGGCATCCCCAACAACGATATTGGTATTCTGACCAATTAGACTGAAACATCACCACAGCGGGACCAGTGAACACGCCAAATACAATACTGAGACGATCGAGACTAAACCCTACCATCTTCAATGCCTGACAACTCCACCAAAAGGGCAACATTTCCATCCTTAGTACGCGTTGCAGTTAGAATGCATGGAAAAGATTTGACGTCTAGGCATGAGATGATGCATTACACTGAATAAAACCTTCTTCATTTCTTTGGCGTATTGGGTGTTGGGAAGACCACTGCCATGTTCCAATTCTTCAAATGTGAATCGGATGCATAGGTTGTGCATGAACATGATTCGAATATAACTTGTTTTCCGTCCCAACCAATTACAATATCTGTTACGTGAAAGGGTCTCCCTCCGAACTAGTTATGATATGAGTATTGGTGTTACTAGCAAAGACACGAGGCAAACAGTTTAAAGGTCTCTTAAAGACCATTTTTATTTTATTCCACTTTACGTAGCATAAATATGCACAAGAATCTCCAGCAGCCACAAAAACAGACCTCCACTAAGCATGAACAACAATTGTATTGTTTTTAGGAATAGGAGGAAAAGAACCCAATTGTGTTGCCCCAAAAGGAAACATGCTTTGAATCCTTCCTGGCACCGTCTAAGGAACACCTGGCAGTTCTCCTGGGACAGCGGCACCTAGCAGTAATGCAGCGACATGTGGTGCCATTGATTAAATCTTTGCTTTCAGCCAACTCCTCATCATTTCCAACCAATACCTCATCATCACTATTTCCATTACCACCATTTGTAATCCCATTCAAGTTAACTGCATCCATCATCTCTACGGGCAAGGTGCTTATGGGTGTTTCATCAATTTCGTTATCTTAGAATGCAGACCAGTTGGAATTTGTGAACAAGCTCCCTTGGTCATCACCAAGTCTCATGGATAAGATCATTACTTCAGCAGATTCTTCATCAAAACATCCTCATCATCTCAATTAAGAGTTCCATGATCATCTTCATCATCTTTATTCCCATACATTTTGTAACTAAAAACCTGGCTTAGATTATTGGACAGAGCTGCTACATCATAACCTCTGCCATGAAAGTCATCCTCATCATTACCCCTCACCCTAGGTTTCTCTATGTCGGTCAACCTAGGAAGATCGTTCTAACCCTTCCTCACTATAACCAAGTTCATAACAAAAAAGGTCTTAGCATGACAATGTACCCACGAACGGTCTTCCACCTTCCTTCTCCATTACGTCTTCCATATCCACGGAAGCAGGGGGTACTGAGCATGAGGCTGTTGCAGGAAGAATAGTCCAAGGCTAGAACGCTTCAAAACTATGAATCAAATTTTGTATTTGAGTTTGAAACCCGGGATCCCTGAAAATGGCGGCGTTCGCCTCTCCGATGGACGTCATCATGACCGAAAAAGGTTGAGAGCTCAGATAAAAGGTTTCGTCACTACTGCTGCCCAAATATAGACTCTGCATAATGGCCTAACCAAATAGGTAACCTCACCACCGCCGTTAGCGTGGACAGAGAACTTGCAGATGAGGAGCTTCGGCAATGCTATCTCAAAACTGCAAGCATCAAAAGGCTGTAACGCTTTCTAGGTTGACAGCGTTGGAGAGTTCCCTGGACTCATGTATCTGTTAGGTGGCCCCTACCTATGCTAGGTACACTATATCTTAAAGAGCCACAAAGTAGAAAACCATTTCTTGTATTCTGAGATTGCATGCCTCCATTGAAATCCATTTGGTCAATGGCTCAACATTATGCACAGTCATTCCCGTGCAATTGGATTTTCGTAAAAGATTTTTGCCAGGCATGCAATCAAACTCTCTATCCATTCCAATCCCACCAACAAACATGGCTTGCTATACTCCATGACATCAGGGGACGCTGGGTCTTGGAGGCTCCGAACCCAATCCAAGTCACAGTGGGGTAGTCAACAACACAAAGCCTTTCTGGGCTCAATATGTGGCAATTTTTCTATAAGGCAGCATCAAGACTTAACAATATGGTTCATTTATTCTTTTACTGCTCTGATCCCAAAATGGGGATTGAGGCCACGTCGAGTGGATGCTGAAGTTGATGTCTCATGGGGTTCTTGTTTCCTCAGGACTTTCTCAGCGAAACAAGCACGACTTGAGGTAAGTAAAGCAAAGCAAAGCTGCCAGTGGCTCATTCGGACCCACGGTCGCATTCAGAACACAAACTCCATTCATAGAGATATTGTTAAGGGTATGTTATGTCATTTTGATAAAGGTGCTTCAACCACATGCTCATTGGAAGTATAAAGATTCCAATAACTACCTTTTTTATTCAGAGATCTTGATCCTCCATTTCAACTTCACGTAGCCACAGAGGTCGGGGAAACATGAGGGATTGAAAAGTAGTGGAAGTAGGGCAAGTGAGGGAGAAAGGGTATGAATGGATATGGTTATGTGTTGGGTCATGGGCATGGTGGCGTGAGGTTGAATGGCCATTGAAATATGGCCATAGGTGCACGCATGATGAGTATGTTCAGCGTGTGGTTGAAATGAATAGTATAATGACTCGGTTTGGGATTCAGATATGATGGAAAGGGAACTGTGATGTATGGATTTAAGAAGGGCTTATGGTGGCTTTTGCCTGGCGTAGGAAATGGGTTTAAATAGATGAGGTGGTGGAATGGGAAAACAGTGAAACCTAGTCTCAAATTCTACCCATAAGCCACATGAAAACACTCCAGAAGCAAAGGTCTAAAAACTGAGCCAGTTCCATTATCGACATCATGAAAGACAAGGAACCCTTGGAACCCCAATACAATTGTCAGCAAGCTTTCTAATCATGTCAAGGCACAAATCCATGATCTCCTTCAACTTCTTTAATGAGCCAATATTCTCCATTTTTTCAATCACGGCAATGTCATTAACGCTCCAAAAACCCCCATCTGCTTACATCTTGCTCCTCCTCTTCCTTTTGAGCCACAAACTATCAACAGGAAAGCCAAAACCACAAGTACGGCTCGACTTGTTTTATTCAAACCCCAGATCAAATAATCCACCCATCACAGTGAGAATATAGGGATGAAAGCAAGAACATAAGTTAGAGTGAATGCTGAGGATAGAACTAGTAGGATAACATACAACACACAAATGTATAGGGCCTCATTTTAGGAGGCTCAAAACAGGTGGGATTCCTGAAACTGGGTTAGCACAGTGTATATAAAGCAGAGTCATACGAACCCCAAATTAAACCACAAGAATGGAAATGAGGTCAACAGCAACAAAGTAGGAGCATGATCCAGAAATCAACGAAGTTAAGCGTGTAACCCTTATCATCCACACCCAAATCGACAAACAAATGGGAAGGAGATGAGAAGTATAAGTATCAAAGTAAGCAAGAAATTCACCTCAAGTTCGCCTGCAACCACTCTCTTTCTCTGTTATCTCCTTCTCCAAGCTTCACTCTCAAAACCTCTATATAACCCTCTACATAATACGTTCCCCTGCTCTCTAGGTCCTTCCTTGCTCCAGCAAAAGAATCCCTCCCAAAAAGAATCTCCTCACCTCTCCTCATTTCCTCTGTCTTTCATTTGTTTTTCTCCCTTAGAAAAGATACCCACACTTTCCTCTGTCAAAACTTTCTCCCCTCAAACCAAACCCCCCCTCTCTCAAAATATCTCCAGCTAGCACCCAAAAAGCACCACCTCTACTATTATGGGAAAGGAATCAAGGATCCCGTAATTTGAGGATGATATTTGATTGCATATAGAAGATTATTTTGATTGATTGTAACTGATACGTTTGCTCATAGATTCCTAGAATAGGCTAACCAATACTTTGTATATATGCATCTTCTTCCTTTTAAGTTGATGAATGGAATATACACCAGATTTCTAGATTTCCAAAACACTCTGTTTTCTTACATGGTATTAGAGCACCAAACCTGGTGACTCTGAATTCTTCCAAGCGCTTCCACAACTTATTTCCTCGTTACAGCTGCTGCCATGGACATCAACAAAACGGGATTGACATCATCTAAGGCTACCACAGAAGCTTTAGATCCCTTCTCTCTATACCACCCGGGTATGGTACTTGTCTCCAAAGTACTTGAAGGAGATAACTACAGCACATGGAGTCAGGCTATGAGGATCAGTTTGAGTGCTAAAGACAAAATTGGATTCGTCACAGGTTCCATTAAGCCACCCTCTTCGACTGATGATAGTTTTCCTTCTTGGCAACGTTGCAATGATATGGTGATCTCATGGCTATTGAATTCCATTCATCCAGACATAGCCAGCAGTGTGATTTATGCCGAAACAACATCAGAAATCTGGGCAGATCTGCGAGAACGTTTTTCGCAAGGAAACGATTCAAGAATTTATCAAATCAAGCGAGACATTGTGGAGCATAGGCAAGGGCAACAATCAATTTCGGTTTATTACACAAAGCTTAAAGCTTTTTGGGATGAACTTTCATCCTATCATGAAGTGTTATCCTGCTCTTGTGGAGGATTAGAGAAACTTAAGGAAATGGATGAAAAAGAGAGAGTTATGCAATTTCTCATGGGATTGAATGATAGTTATGCTGCCATTCGTGGACAAATCTTATTGATGCAACCTCTACCCGATACACGCCGAGTTTACTCACTTGTCCTTCAACAAGAAAAACAGGTTGAAGTTTCTCTCAATAATGGGAACAAGAACCATTATGCCATGCTTGTAGATCGGGACAATAAGGCGACTTCAGCACACTAGGTTCAAAAGCAAAAGACTCTACTGCACTGCTCTTATTGTGACCGTGATTATCACAGCATTGAGAAGTGTTACTACCTACATGGCTTTCCGATTGGCCACAAGCTCCATGGGAAGAACGTGAAGCCTCCCAATCAACATCACTCAAATGCAAACAATGTGAAAGTGGAAACAAATAAGGCTGTGGAGACAGAAGCAAAACTTCTTCCAACAAATGATGGACCAAGGCTCACAACTGAGGAATATAACCAATTAATGGCTATGATTCGGAAAAACAATGGTGGTAATTCACAACATTTTGCAAATGCCACAGGTATAAATATGCCATCATCCAAAATTATTCCGAATTGCCCACACTCAAATATGTGTTGGATTATTGATAGTGGAGCCACGGATCATGTGACTTCCTCAGCTGAATTATTAGATCCGAAAAATTTGCCCAAAACCACTACCATTAGTTTGCCAGATGGTGGTCAAGCACATATTGAGTCAATTGGTTCATTGCATGTTACCCCCCACATTAAACTTGATGACGTACTCAAAGTTCCACAATTTCAAGTTAATTTACTATCAGTTAGTAAACTAACGCAGGCATTACAATGTATAGTGATTTTCTTTTCCGATTTTTGTGTTGTGCAGGACGCTACTACGAGAAAGACGATTGGTCTGGGCAAGCAACATAATGGCCTCTACTACCTCGCACAAGACCAAAATCCAGCCTTGGCTTACGCCATTCACAAACATTCTGATCTTTGGCATCAACGTCTTGGGCACCCATCATCCGGTCCTCTTCAAGTTCTTGCTAAAGTTAATCCTGAAATTTATTTTGATTCCAAGCATGTTTGTGATATTTGCCCTTTAGCCAAACAAACTCGTTTTTCCTTTCCATTTAGTTTCATTTCTTCTCACGCACCTTTTGATTTGATATATTGTGATATTTGGGGACCACATCGAATCAATTCTCACTCTGGGGCTCGTTATTTCCTAACAATTGTTGATGATCATACTCGATATACTTGGATACATCTCATGAGTTTTAAATCTGAAACACAAGGGATATTGCAATCATTCATTTCTTGGGTGGAAGCCCAATTTAATCGTTGCATTAAAACCCTTTGAACCGATAATGGGACTGAAATTTCCTCTATGAAACAGTATTTGGATACTAAGGGGATCAATTACCATCATTCATGTGCTTACACCCCCCAACAAAATGGGGTGGTTGAGAGGAAACATCGTCATCTTTTAAATGTGGGAAGAGCTTTTCGTTTTCAAGCAAACTTGCCGTTAAAATTTTGGGGGGAAAGTATTCAAACGGCTTGCTATTTAATCAATCGCTTACCTACACTCTTTCTTTCTCACCAATCGTCATACCAACTTCTCTATAATAAGCTACCTTCATATCATCATCTATGAACTTTTGGATGTCTTTGTTATGCCACCAATTTCTTACCCACACATAAATTTGATCAAAGAGCTCGTTGTTGCATATTTGTTGGTTATCCTCTTGGTCAAAAGGGTTATCGGTTTTATGATCTTGAAACTAATAAATTCTTTTCTTCCCGAGATGTTGTCTTTCATGAACATATATTTCCGTTCCACACTAATCCACAAGAAGAACAACATGATGTGGTCGTTCTTCCTTTACCACAAACCTCATATGAACCCATAACCACAGAGACAACTAAACCACAAGCCGATGATCAGTCACCACCCTTGCTTTCATCTCTTGAGTCTACCTTTAATGAACGTACACTTGATCTTGACACCATTGTGTCACCTCCACCTCCTGCTACTCGTCGTTTTGACCGCATCAAGCAACCAAATGTCCAATTCCAGAATTTTCATCTCTACCACACCGCCAAGGTTGCTTCCAGCCAATCTTCTTCCTTGTCAGGTACGCGTCACCCTTTGAATCGGTATATTTCCTATGCACAACTCTCACCAAAATATCGGAATTTTGTTTGTGCCATCACCACTCTTGTGGAACCTACAACTTATGAACAGGCAGTATTGGATCCAAAATGGCAGGAAGCTATGGTCGCAGAACTCCATGCTCTTGAACAAAATCACACTTGGACACTCACACCTCTCCCTTCCGGTCATCGTCCAATTGGGTGCAAATGGGTGTATAAGATCAAATATAACTCTGATGGCACAGTTGAGCGATACAAAGCTCAATTGGTGGCGAAAGGCTTCACTCAACGCGAAGGGATTGACTATAAGGAGACCTTTTCTCCTATGGCTAAGTTAACTACAATTCGATGTTTACTTGCCATAGCTGCTGTCCGACATTGGTCATTTCACCAAATGGATGTTCAAAATGCCTTTCTCCATGGTGATTTGCTTGAAGAAGTCTATATGCAATTGCCGCCCGGTTTTTGCCGACAGGGGGAGACACTTATGGTATGTCGACTCAACAAGTCATTATATGGACTTAAACAAGCCTCCCGTAGCTGGTTTCAGAAATTTTCTGCCACCATTCAACAAAATGGTTTCCATCAATCAATGGCTGATTATTCACTTTTCACAAAGATCTCTGGTAATTCTTTCATAGCTGTGCTCATCTATGTAGATGACATGATCATCACCGGCAATGATGAGAATGTAATTGCAGCTCTTAAGGAGTCTCTCCACACCAAATTTCGCATCAAGGACCTCGGTCAATTACGATATTTCCTTGGTATTGAAGTTGCTCGTTCTACTGATGGTATTTTAATATCCCAACGAAAATACACTCTTGATATTTTGGATGAAGCAGGCTTGCTTGGGGCCAAACCATTGTTGACACCTATGGAAGAAAATAATAAACTCCTGCCCACAGTAGGAGATTTATTGAAGAATCCATCCACTTACAGAAGATTGGTCGGACAACTCATTTATCTTACCATTACAAGGCCAGAGATAAGTTATTCAGTTCACATTTTAAGCCAGTTTATGCAAGAACCAAGAAAGCCTCATTTGCATGTTGTTCATCATCTTCTACAATATCTTAAAGGTGCACCTGGACAAGGATTATATTTTCCTGCAAAAGGAAATTTGCTACTAAGAGGATTTTGTGATGCAGATTGGGCTCGATGTTCGATCACAAGACGATCTGTGACTGGATATTGCATTTTTCTTGGAGGAGCTCTCATTTCATGGAAAACCAAGAAACAGACAACAGTGTCAAGGTCATCAGCTGAATCAGAATATCGAGCAATGGCTTCCATTACATGTGAACTTACATGGCTCAAGTATTTGTTGGATGACTTAAAGGTAGAACACTCGCAACCTGCCAAACTATTCTATGATAGTAAAGCAGCACTCCATATTGCTGCTAATCCAGTTTACCATGAATGTACCAAGCATATAGAAATTGATTGTCATGTTGTTCGAGAACGAATTCAATCAGGTGCCATAGTAACTGCTCATGTTCCATCGTCTTGCCAGCTTGTTGATTTGTTCACTAAGCCACTCAATTCATCAATTTTTCATTCCCTTCTCAACAAGTTTGGCGTTCTTGACATACACGCTCCAACTTGAGGGGGAGTATTATGGGAAAGGAATCAAGGATCCCGTAATTTGAAGATGATATTTGATTGCATATAGAAGATTATTTTGATTGATTGTAATTGATACGTTTGCTCATAGATTCCTAGAATAGGCTAACCAATACTTTGTATATATGCATCTTCTTCCTTTTAAGTTGATGAATGAAATATACACCAGATTTCTAGATTTCCAAAACACTCTGTTCTACTCTGTTTTCTTACATCTACCAACGAATCCTTTTTCTCTCATACGCTCCCCCTCTAACAGAAATGCACCCATCTCTGAATATTCCTCTAGGTGTCGCTCTCTGATTGGTGTATGCAAACCACCATCTGATTCTTCACCAGCTAGATAGGAGGCAACACATGGCTCCTTGAGAGCACTCCACCTATCATCTTAAGAGCCCTACACTTGTCAAAGAAAGTAACCTGCAGATATGCAAAAGAAAGAGCCTTAAATGGGGTCTATAGGATCATTCGGATTTTTGTATTTGTTGACCTTAGGCTTGGTTGAGTTTTGGGTTTCCTTTTTTGCCATGTGTATTGGCTAGAAAAAAGAATGATCATTGTTGTATTTGAGAAAGGAACAAAGGTTTAGGATATGGTTGCTCTAATACCATGAAAATATTTTTCCTGTATCTATTCAATGAAAAAAGAAAAGAAAATATATATACACTACTATTGCCTATTTATTTTCCTATACACATAGAAAACAAATATACTATTTCTTATTCACATTCCTAGAAACAAATCAATGAGAATAAAGAAAATCAGTTGACTATCATATTTAAAACCGAGATTCCATATATCATGTGCATTGATGGTCTTTATAATTCTTAACAACACTTATAATGAAAATAAGAGTAGAGAAACAATTGTCTTCTTTTGTAGAGGGTTAAAACAGATCTATAAACTCTTTTCAAATTTAAAAGAAAAATAGTTAAGCATTTCTTTTTATAAAAAGGAATTTGGTGTGGAAAATATTATTAAAAAGCACATTTTTCAGAATAATTTTTTTATTCTTTATAAAATAAAAAATTTCAATTTTCTTTTCCGTTTTTCTTAAAAAAAAATTGGTTAAAAACTATAATATAAAAAACAATTTTCTTAATTTAATCTTTATACTTTTTAATAAGTTAAAAGTTCTCAAATTATTCTTCCTATTTTTAATTAATTCAAAAACATCTACTTATTTTTAAAATAAATTTTGAAAAAAGTGTTTTTAATTAAAAATATGTAAAATGTATGATTTAAAATTGAAAACTAATTTCAAACAAATTATTAATCTTTTTTTTTTTTTCCTTGGCCTTAGTTATTTTCTTAAGACGGGAAGGAGGTGTGATTGACTATCATAGGGTCCATCAAAGGTTCGGTATCGGCCCCCTACGATGATGACATGGCTAAATGTAAGTGGATGCATGACAATTCCAGTTACCCAAAATACCCGTAAAATCTCCCGCGCAAAAATAATCAAAAACGAAAATTCCCTCAACACAGGCCCAGAAGCTGTGTCTTCCTCCCAAAATCGCCGCCGCCACGCCCATGGTGATACCAACCGAAGAAGAGGCTCCGTCAACGAGGGGGCCGTCACCTCCGCAGCTCACCGACGACGATATTGTGCGCTTGGCACGCGAACACCCTCAAACCTCCGCGTCCCTCCCATCCTTCCTCCTATCTTCGACCTCCCACCCTACCCTCATCTCCTATCTCCACTCACGCGCCGCCGCTGCCTCTCCCTCACTCGCCGTCGCTGACTACACTTTCTCACTTCTCTCCCTCATTTCTCTCTCTCCTCATTCCCCTCCTCTCTCCACTCTGTTCTCATCGCTCCTCCTTGCCTACATCAAACTCTTCAATTCCCGCCAAATCCCTCACGATCGCAATTCTCTGAAAACCATCCAAATCTTCTATCTCCACCTCGAAATCGCACCCAATCACGATCTTCTAGCTGTCGCAGACGCTATCGTCTTCGATTTGCTCCAAATTGTCAATCAAGATGATGCTCAACTCCTCGATCTCCTTCCTCGGTGTCTCGACCTGATTCGGAATTCGGAAGAGATCGAACGAGGTGGCGATTTTGTGAATTCCGTGGTTGATCATGTTCTTACGAGTGATTGGTCCAAGGCTTTGCTTGTGAAGGTGGTTTCACTTCTTCGGGAATTTTCGTATCTGGATAAGGGTAGGTGTAGGGAGTTTTTGGAGAAGGTATTTGTTGGAATGAAGGGAGTGGATTTGCAGGACTTGCCGTCGCTGGTTTATCAGTTACTCGTTTTGGCATCTAAGGGGTTTAGTAAGAGGGAAGTGATTGAAGGGATTGTAATGTTTTTCGGGTCAAAAATGGGGTCAAAGGCAACTTCTATTGTTCGGCAGGTTGAAGGGACTGTGTTGCTTCATGTGAATTTTGCTGTCAAGCAGGATCCTTCGTTGGGGCAAGAGGTTCTGGGCCTAGTCAGGTCAGATCTTAGGGTTTTTAATAATTTTACTGTTGCCATTTTGTTTTCCCTGGCAAGGGTTCGGAGGTTTAGTGAGAGTTCCATGGGGATTTTGAAGGCTGCCCTGATCATGGCATATCGGGACTTCAAGTCTGCAGAGTAAGGGCTGTAGGCTTTCAATTTCCTTTCTCTGTATGTTTTCTATTCTTCTGACTGTAGAATTGGTTTGTAATTGAATTTGCACCTTTCAGGGACTGTAAATGGCTATCAAATGATTTGAAGGAAGGATATCTGCAGACTGTCAAAATAGTAGAGAAGGCTGTTCTGCGAGCTGTAATGTTCCTTTTGTCTTTTATCTCATTGCATTTGGGAATATTCAAGCTCAGTTTTTATTTTTCATATAAATAAGAAACATGGTGTTCATTGCACTGCATCATGATTAGATGCACCCTGTTGCTCTCCAGTCATCAACTATAATGCTACAACCTACGCTTAAGGTTTAGTTGAATTGTTGATACAGCACCTGAGAGGTGAGGAAAAGAATGGCTCTTTTGTCTTGTATCTCCTTGCATTTGGGAATATTCAAGCTCAGTTTTTATTTTCATATAAATAAGAAACATGGTGTTTATTGCACTGCATCATGATTAGATGCAGCCTGTTGCTCTCCAGTCATCAACTATAAATAATATAATGCTACAATCTACACTTAAGGTTTAGTTGTGTTGTTGATACAGCACCTGAGAACTGAGGAAAAGATATGACCTTTGGATTAAGGAGGGACATAACCTGAATGATATTGATTGATCAATACCAGATAAATGTCTATATGCATTGAGCTTATTAGTCTATTTAGTATGGTGTAGTTGGCCATTATTGCTGCTTTTAAATGTGTCAAACATACCCAAAGGCAACAATTTTATATTCATTCTCTTTACATTGATTTAACATCATTGATTTCTTGAACTGTAGGTTAATGATAGCAACTATGGAAGGGAGCATATTGTGCCCAGTATTGTACAGTTAGGTTTCATATTGCTGGAGTCAGCAGAAGATAGAAACCAAAAAGCATTCTACAATTCCAATGGTCTGATGGGTACAGAAGAACTTGGTATTCAGATGCTGAAAAGTTTGTTTGATGTCCATGATATGGCAAGAAATGAGGTTGGTGCAAATTAACTATAGAAGTAGCATAATACTTGTTGAAAAGTGCATGCATGAGAATCTTTCCTGCAAAAACTTCCATTTGGTGTACAGAACCTTGTTATCCTTTATGGGGCCATATATTTTAAGTGGGCCTCTTGTAGCTATACATGTAGCTCTGTGCAAGGAGGAACTAGCTTTTTCCTAAACTTTTAGAACTGTAAAAATCTTCATTCATCCAGATACTCATCTTTAGGGGAATGAAAAGAATCATTTGTAACAGCATGATCAGGCTATAATGCACGTGATGATGATCCTGACACCCCAACTGAAAAAGGCCTATTGGAAGTATTTGGCTGTCTATGCAAATCTGCTTTTGCTATTCTGTTCTATCTGGGTCATAAGTCCTGTTAACTCATTATATATTTATATATATATGTATGTATGTGTGTATTGCCTCAACTGTGTCCATTTTGGTATCCTTGTATTCATTATAGCACTCAACTTAAGATGTGACCTCTTATTCCTTTCTGATGCAGTTGGCCTTCTCTGCTCACAACCAGACCATCTAAATAGCCAGCATTCTTTGATTTCTTGTTGATTCACTTTTAGTTGAAAGAATATGGTGATATCTTGTATTTTAAATAATTCAATGATCAATTATTACAAATTATTTCTGTCTAAGGCCTTGTTTGTAAGGGATTTTTGGAAGCGAAAAGCAATTTTTTATGCCCAACATGAGCTTCTAGATGTGTTTAGCAACTTGCAGAGAGAGACTTGGAGAAAAAGAAATGGAGTGAGTTTGACAAATCTTTTTTGCTGGTAATCTCAAAATAACTAATTGATTAATATGTAATCAATTGGACACTACTTTAAAATGGTTCTTCTGCTTAGAAACAAAATGTTTCGAATGCTCCTTAAATTTCTTGCTCTTATTGGGTCATTTTAATCTATATGCATCATGGTCTTGATTCATTGATCTCTCAGAATTTTATTTATTTATTTATTTTTTTTAAAAGGAAAGAAAATACTATTTCTTCCAACTGTTTTTCAAATTCAATAAATGTTGGTTGATTGTCAATTTTGTTGTAGTTCTATGATTGAGAGTATTATTTTCTATTTAATCCCTTTGAGTTGTATATTTCAAGTTTTGGTGGGATCTATTCATCAAGAAGAATTGATTCAATAAATTACATACTCTAGGTGCTATATGGATTTGAATTCGATTTTGGACCAAATATATATTGATTGACTGCCTTGATTATTTGTTGTCAGCAAATACCACTATTTTTGGTTTTGGATCTCCCAAAGGGTTTCTGCAGGAGATCTAAATTCATATTTTTCCACTCTTCTGATAAAAAGATTCATCCTCTTTCATAAAAAAACAAAGGTGGAACCAGTAAAACTTTCTTGCTTGATTCATCCCTAGGGTTGAGTACCTCATTCAAAAATTGTTTTTGATCCAATTTGTAGCAATCAATTTAAAAGGCAAATCCCTTGTGATACACCAGATCTGGCTACTTGACAAATGGGCATGTTGGATCATGCATCTTGCTATACATACACATGGATTTGCCTAGATTCTCACCCTGTTATATTTCTACAGGTGGTGATGGATTGATTCAAATGGATACGGCCATGTCCTATTTGGAGGAAGAATAAAAATAAAGCAGAAATTGTCTTTTGGAGAGATCAGCAATTAGCAAATTACTTTTTGCTTTAAGAAGACCTTAAAATGAATGTAATGGCAATTTTGCTTTTTGTGGAAGTCCGCTATTAACTTATGTTGGAAGTGGTTTCATGTTTACTGAAACTTCCATAATAGCAAGCTTGCCCATTTGAAATCATGACTCCAAATTTAGTTTTTAGTTAAAGGCTTAAAGCCAAACGTAAATAGTTATCCCCAGTGAAGTCTAAATCTAGCTGTCATTAGTCTCTAAAGTCACTTAATAGTTTAATAGATACTCCAGAGCCTAGTTGAGCTTCCTCTTTAATGACAATGAAAGACCAGTGAGATGGTAGTTTGTGGTGAAGGAATAGATCCATCTTCATTCTCTTTTGCCTTTTTCAAAAAAGTTTGACCCTTCAAGGCTCTCATCCTTCTACATGGGTCTTACGCTTTTCCACATTCCTTCTTGCTTGGTATTTTTCCTGAGTTGTTTGTCTTGGCAGCTTTACAGGTCATGAATGATTTTTTTTTTTCCTTATTATTTCAGAAAGTATAAAATTCATTTATCTTTACAAGGGATTCCTATTTGGTCAATTATAAGCAATTTCACATCTTTTTTTATTTTTTACTCTTTTCATTTTTAGCTTTGTTTAAGTACCATACTAGTATAGATTCATATAATTGATTTTTGTCTATGTGTTGCAGATTATTGAACAATGCAAATTTCGTATCCTCTCTTTGAAGCCTGAACAGAGCATGCCAATCATAAGGTAATTTCAGTTGAATCCAGTGTTGACCTTTCTTGTCAGAATTGTGGCTGATGGGGTTGTACTTAAATCTTTATGTGCAGACTGCTTGGTTATCTGATTCAGAGTTTACCCTACCCAATGCTGGAACATGTTTCACGTCTAAAGGAATTTTTGGATTATTTCACATTTATGCATGGCAAGATAGCCATCTGTTTTGTTACTGCTCTGTTGCCTCTCATCAAATTTAGTCGAGATCTTCAGGTATTTATTTTTCTCTCGTCAAACACAGTTATACTCGTGGTAGTGTGAGCTTAACAGCACACAAGAGCATGTTATGCTCTATATTTATTAATTCTCCTATAATAGGAAAGAAAGAAATCATTAGAACATGGACAAAAGCAAGAAGCTATTTTGTTAGAAGCATTAGCGTGTCCTTGCCTTCATCAAACAATTGGTAACTCAAATATAGTGGAACTGCAATCACTATGTTTTCTTTTCTTTCTTTTTTTTGGCTATATTTGACAAACTTCTTCATTAATTAGGTATCTACATTTGAGTTCTTAAAACAAAACCAATTGAAGTTTACTTGCTTTTTCAATCATGCAGGATTACACCATATTGGTTGTGCGCAAGGCTATGTTTAGACGAGAAGATACAGTTCGTATTGCAGCAATAAATGCCATTATTGATCTGGTTTTGGCGGAAAAACAATCCAAAAGAGGTGGGCCATATTCTTTCCAGGACTCTTCAAGCCAAGCCAGTAGCAGCCAGCAAGCAGAGATACCCTGCAGCTTGGGGGCTGGTCTATTTCAAGAGTTGAGTGGTTTGCTGCAGAGATGTCTTTGTCAGCAGGTGTCATGTTCTCCCAAAGTTATTTTTTATTGTTTAGAACATTTATTTTTTCTTCAACCATGTATCTTATTACAGTTGGATTACTGAATGCAGGCAAAAGTCAAAGAGATCATGTACCATGGGCTTGTAAAGCTTGTCTTGGTGGATCCACTAACTGCTGGGCCTGTCTTGGATTTTCTCTTGCCTCACTTTCTTCATTTTTACAGGGAGGTAGTTATTCATAAACTCACTTGTGCTTTTTCTGGATCTCACTACTTAAGTATTAATCCATATTTTGAGTTTTTTGTGCTTAAAATTATAGGTTTCCATGTCAACTTTGTAGAAGTTCATGCGCTGCTGCCTTTGTTTCATGTCATATATTTAACTGATCCTTTGTATATGTCAATTGAATTCCACTCTTGACACTAGAGCACCATGTTAGCAGGATGCAGATGCTCAACTTGGCATTAGCTGTTGTGTTAAATCAGAAAGTGGGAAAGTTTGTATTGAAGAACCTTTAGATTGTCTCCTATCCTCTATCTCTTGGATTCTCCTCCTTCAGCCACCTGGTAAAACTGATCGCCCCTCAGATTCATCATGGGCATGTTTTGGTTTCTCTCTTTCACAGGAGAATGAGGTATTGCTATATTTAAGAAAATGCAATATATGTAAAGAAAGGCGATTTATGATATTTTGCTTAATAATATTCATGTGAAATTATGCAGGCTGGAAAAATTCTGTCCAGTGAGTCATTCACTAGTGCTTTATTAAAGATCCGCCAGTGTTTGAGAAGAGGAAATATGGAAGGTTTGTGAAGTTCTTACTGGTATGGCTTTTCTGTTTTTTGAGTTGTCTGAAGCAGCCATCTTTCTACACATGATTAATAGGCAAAAATCCCTTGCAATATTTTTAAACTATCTCGGCTATTATGGAGGTGTATAAGCTAAGACAGCATATTTTCCAACTTCCCAGAATTCATATCTATATCATATTATATTTCTTGAGTGCTCGTCCAAGCTCCTGCCTCTTACCAGATTCTGTTTACTTATTTGTCAGATCAGACATTTTTGGTCAGACCCAGGATACAGTCTCTAGAACATCTGAAGACGAGAAGAGTAGATGCTGTGCTTTGATTTTGTCAGGAATTGTTGAGGTTTTGTTGAATACTATTGCTACTGAGATGGAGAAAGCGACTGACATAGAAAAGGTAGATCTACTAAAGGAGCTTATTGATTTTGTTAATCATTATGATTTTTTGAAAAAAAGTAGGTCTACGTCAAGGCAGCGGAATGGTATCAAAAGAGGGAATCTAAGAACTGCGGTTCATGATATACCAGATAGCACTGATTTGGGCCACATGACATTGTCCCAAGCACGAATACCTTTCCTGGCAACTTCAAGTATCTACCAGCTACTGCAAACATTTCTGGACCTTTATAATATTGATTTCT
This sequence comes from Vitis vinifera, assembly GCF_030704535.1. Lineage (NCBI taxonomy): Eukaryota > Viridiplantae > Streptophyta > Magnoliopsida > Vitales > Vitaceae > Vitis > Vitis vinifera. The sequence goes on from NC_081809.1 coordinate 266,675, forward strand.
CAAATGGTATTACAACTTCTCAGAACTGTAGCCAATCATCCTCAGGCAAAACTTTAGTTTGCACTTCAAAAATGATTTCCTTTGTCTTAAACGTTTCCCTCCATCAAATCAAATCTTTCACCGTTTTGGGAAAAGATGATCCATTAAAGACTTTGATCTATGGAGAAATCGAGATGCTGGGTCCTCCTTTGCTGAAATTGATTTGGTTACTCAAATCAGAGCCTAAGTTGGAGGCAGATCAAAAGAAGAAAGAAGGTAAGGGGAGGAAAGATGTTGAGGACAGAAAGGAACACTTGCATCTGGCCTTAGTTTGCTTGAAGGAATTGATAAAAATTTGCTTGCAGAACCCACACCAGACCAGCTTGCTTGAAGATTTAGTGTCTTTGTCTACAGTTGAGTATCCACTGAGAAATGTGGCTGATGTTGGGTCCGATGATGAATGTGAAATAGCCTCTGGGACTGATGATCAAAACATAAAAAGCAAAGTATTGCTTATAAAAAGATGCGTAAGGCCATTGTTCTCTGAGCTTCTTGGGCTTTCATTTGTTCGTGAGGTTGAGGTGAATTCATTATTATCTGTCTCATTTCAATCATGCACATTTTTTAACCAACCTTTTGTGTCTTTGCTGAAAATTTATCTACTTCTTAAAGCAAAGCCATCTAAAGCGTTTTGTTTCTTCTCAGATTCTATGTGATATAGTAATGATGATTGGTAACAAGCTGCCCTGCAAATGGAGGAACTTTCATGGAGCCTGGGCTGTTCGTATTTGCAACACCAGTGGTATTACAAATTCCAAGGTTGCAAAAAATTTGGTTGACCTTGCTATATGTTTAAGCTCACCTCCAGATGATCTAATTGTGGCTCAAGAAATGGCGAAGGAGCTGTTAAAAGTTATGGGATCAGAGAGTAGCAATCCACTGGAGACATCTGAAACATATGCTATCATAAATCATTCAACAACCAGTGCAGTAGCTTCTTCTATACTGGAGTTTATTGAATCAGTAATAGTTGATATGGATTGGGCTACAGCAAAGCTGAAGACATTCTCTCCAGTTACTCTAGAAACTGCTTCCCTTGATTTGAATGGAGGACATGCTCCGGCATTGTCTTTGGAAGAAACTCTCTACTCAAGAGCTGAAGCGCTGGTTAGAGTCTTATCTTCTTTTGTTTTAATGAACATGAAGGGTAAGTTGAACTAACAAATTTAATTAATTAACTCTCTATTAATCTGTCTGTGTTCATGCAAATTTTTTTTCTTATACTTCACAAAACAAAAACTTGCAGACCCTCAAGCAGAGCATTTGCTTAGATTGATTACAAGGTTTTACAAGCATTTAGCTCGAATGTCGAAGCTTCGGATTGCTCCTAAAGGCTGCAGGCAACTCTTACCTGGCCTTAAGTTCCAGAAGCTTGTGGAACTAACATGCAGGCAGCTGACTGTTCCTCTATATAGCTTTGTGGCACTGATGCAAAGGGTACAAACCATTGATCTTTGAGCAGTTTCTCATTGCGCCCTCCTGCTTTTATTTGTATATACGTGTTCACTCTTCTTGGTTGTCAAAGTTATTCCTTATGTGCAGGATCAACAAGAGAATGCAAAGAGCAGAGGACTACTCAGCAAGATTAAGAGGGAGAACAGATGCATCCCAGACCTGATCTTCCAGATAGAAGATTATGAAAAGTATCTCATCCAGCTCAGCAAGGCTACCAAAGTCAATCTATTGAGGCACGCTAAGCGTAGCACTTCCAGAGATTTCAAAATATTAGACCACCCCAGAACCAACACCGGGGAAGAAGAGCCTCCAAACCACAATCATTCAACTGCAGTTCAGAATGAAACAGGCCAGGAATGTGAAGATAATGAAGGAAATGGATCAGAGAGGGCTCCATCACCTGAACCCCACAGTCCCTTGGCTGCTGAGGATTCTGAATCTGATGGTGAAGATAGAGATGCTCTTCCCAACCCCAAGAGATCGAAGATGAGTAAGGTTGTGCAGGACTCAGACGATGAAGCATAGCCAGCTTATACACTCATCATGCACTAGGCATCCTCAACTGAGTACAACGGGATGCTTGTATATAGCTGGTAAAAGAACAATAGAGGTTTTGAGAGTGAGTATCCAAACAGGTTTTTTTGTCTCATAAATGAAATGAAAGGTGTGGGAAGGAAAAGGACTCCTCGATTCCATTTTTGGCTTTCAAGGTTTCCTGTCAGCCATCTTATAGCCTTGGCCCAGTGGCTGCGCTCATCAACAATTAAATTATTGAACCTCAGTGGCTCAGCCTGAGAATCACCCACCCAATTATAAAATCAGCATTAGAATATTGTGGATGTAGTTGGCAATTGAAAATGGTATGCCATATGTGATGTGTCACGGGTACCAGAAAATATTTAATCTAAAAGACAATCAATCAAAGATGGAAGATGGGTTAGATTTTACATTAGGGTTTAATATCGTATCCAAAAATATTTTATATGCCTATAAAAGAATGCATTATTAATCAAATGGTATTACAGGTAAAGAGGATTTTGTTATTTTCTATTGGATACTTTAAACCTCTTATCCTTTTATAAATATTAATTTCATTTATTTATATATTTATTATGCTTTTATTCAACGGTTGATAGATACCAATTTTTTTTATATATATAATTAAAACTTCATTAGTAGTGTGTTTTAAAATGGACATAGGCCACCATTCGTCACCTTTCACATCAATATTAAAATAGAAAATTTTCAAATATGACATTTTGTGCATGTTTGTGTTTTACACTTTTACGTGAGACAAAGCATTATTTCCCATTGGGTAAAAAGGTAGAAAAAAACCAAACGTAGACCACTAGTCAAGAAAAACGAGTAGACTAGAGTGTAAGAGGTAGAGAGAGAGAGAGAGAGCGCTCCTCTTCCTTTCTCTTTTTTCCCTTTTGCTTTTCAGCTCTGGGAAGACGCCCTCTCCCTTTCTCTCCAGTCCTACTAAAACATCAAAATATCCAACGAAACGTAAAAAATGGCTGAAGACTTGAAGAGAAACGGCGCTTTAGCTCTCTCCTTGAAGCAATCTTCCGATGATCGGAAGCTTTCGTTGGCGGCATCAGCCAGCAAGAGGGTCATCATCAAGAGCGCCGATATGAAGGATGACATGCAGAAGGAGGCCATCGATATAGCCATCGCCGTTGGCTTTCTTTCTCTCTCAATTTCTTTGGCTTAGGTTTTTATTTTTTGGAAAATGGAAATAATTTACTTCTTTTTTCTGTTTGATTTCTGTGATTTTTGGATATGGGTCTGATCTCAATCAGGCTTCGGAGAATCACAGTGTGGAGAAAAACATTGCGGAGTATATCAAGAAGGAGTTCGATAAGAAGCATGGACCTACCTGGCATTGCATTGTCGGTCGCAATTTCGGTAATTCCCGTTTAATCATTTTTCTTATAATATATGTAATATCAATTTCTACTGGATAGATTAATTGATGAATCAGCGGTGGTGTTCTGTTGTTACATATGGAATGGGGATCTAGGCTTAAGATGATACTGAATTGTTTGTAAGCATATGTTCCCTTTCTATTGTTTGGTACTTTCCTGTATCTAGAAATTATTTCTATAATCTACATCCCTTTCCGGTAGCATGATTTTCAGTATAGCCAAGGTGGGATTCTGGTGATGTTTTTTTCCCTCTATTTTCCATTTTTAGGAATAAATAAATAAATATACCTCTCTGCAAATGGCATATTATTTGAGCAACAAATGAGTGGTTGTATGGTTGAAACATCAGAAACTTGATGGGGTTTCCTCAGCTTCAGGTAGTTGGACAAAATTATAAGGGGATGGGCCACCTTGGCACCTATTGTTTGAGTGTTTGGTGTATAGGAGTATGAGGAGAAGAGATTGTGGTCCTGATGTAGCCTAATGGTATACTTCTTCAGATCAGCACCAGTGTCTTCTTTCTAATGGAGGTCTTTATTTGGGGGAGAGGCGGTGTCTGGTGTCTAGGTCAGTCCAATGTGTTAAAAGAAGCAAAGTTATTGCAGTCCAATTGCCTAAATGGTACAAGTTTGCAAACAATGGGTATGAAATATGATTACTATTTTTGCTCATCTCATCAACTGAATGCTAGAGATATTGTTTTTATTAACAATGCAGACGGTCATGAGTCATGACTATAGTTCTAATTTTCAATATTCAACCATGATTTTATGCGGTTATTTCAATTCAGTAATTAAACCCCATCCTCAAAGCCCACCTGTATTTTGGACCTTGTGGTCCTAGTGGAGGTAGGGGGAAAGGAATATGATGAAATAGTGCCCCCTGGAGCTCTGTGAATATAAATTTTGAATATCGGTACTTCAAATTAAATGGCTCAAAAATCCCATTATATATTTTCCAAAACTGTATTGCTTGTTCCCTTCTGCTACTGCAACAAAGTTTTATTTATTTATTTATTTTGATAGGTAAATTTTGTTCCCCATTGGGATTTGAACCTAAAACCTCCCCACCCTTTTACCACTGCAACAAAGTTCTTGTAGAAGATAGGATAACTCAAATCCTATTAATCAAAATGCCATCCAGGTTGTATGAAGATGACTTCATGTGTCCTTGTTCCAATTTAATATTGGCATGAAGTGGTAGAGAAAACAAAGTATCAGGACTTTGACAATAACATCAGGGAAAAATCTTCCTACCTTTACACACTATGACAGTTGGAATTGCTAACTCTTGGATGTTTTCATTTCTTCTAGTTAACAAAAACTCCTGCAGTTTTCTTTGTCAGAATAACCAAAACTTGATAACTAGTTTTCTTATGTGGATTATGATCCTACTTCTTTTACAAATGACTAAGTTAATCTAATAAGATTTTCTATAAACCACCAGATTTTCTGGCCTATGTGACTGGTTTTTTGTTGTTGTTCGTATATAGCTGGTTAAAAGATATTCTTTGAGGTGACTACATACCAGTAGGACTTAAACCTTGGAAGTTTGATTAGGCTGCAGGCCATCCAGGGTTTGACGGGACATTTATTATTTTAATTCCATGTTTAAATGTGCATTAACAAAACAAAACTTAAAACATGCATATGATCTGCAATGAAGGAGTAACTAAAGTCAGTTGCAATTCTCCTCCAAACCCTACTTGTGGTCTGAAAACTTCAAGTGTGATCCCACATTTTAGTTGGGTTGGGTCAAATCCTGTGAATTCTTAATGATACTTTAACAGGGAAGCATCGTTGCTTTGATTTTCTGTTAGTATGTGTCTCTGCATGTTCCTTCAAAATATTGTTCTTATGTATCCATCTACATTGCTACAGTAAGTGATTTATCTCATTGTTATGCAAATACATGCCCACTATTGGCCTTTGAGTGATATTCAGAATTTGAGTGCTTTAAATATCCTGAAGCTTATGTCTGCATTGATCTCAGGGTTGATATGCATGGAAACATGGTTCTATTGCAATTTCTTTCAGAGCTATGTTCCACATGGGTTTTCTCTTATGTGACTGCAACCATGTATATAGAGAGAGCTGCATATGATCTCACTTGAGAATTCAAATTGATTATATTTTCTTAACCATCTAAAATTCACAGTATCCCCACTCTTTGGCATCAGCAAATGGATTTTGTTTTGCCATACCAAGTTGTTGAAAACCATATCTTATGAACACATCAGAATAGGATTTGGCAAGAAAATGCTTTGGTACATCCATCAATATGCAAAAATTCCTGTTTTAAAGCATCTAGTATTAGGTTTGGCAATTGGAGGCCTTGGTATTAGAAAGCTATCTACCCTCAACAAGGTGCTACAAGGCAAGTGGATTTGGAGGTTCACCTTAGAGAATGAGTCCCTTAGCAAGTGGGTGGTTGCTGAGAAGTATGAAGAGGAGGGAGGTTGGTGTTCCTGTAATAGTATGGGCAGTTTTGGTGTTGGGTTGTGGAAGGCAATTAGGAGTAGTTGAGGTAATTTAAATAGCAAAACATTATTGAAGGTGGCAATGGCAAAGGGTGAAGTTCTAGAAAGATAAATGGTATGGTGGTTCTACTCTAAGAGAGTCATTCCCCTTTTTGTATTCTATACCTTTGACAAAGGATGCTTGGTTGACAGATGTTTGGGATCAATAGGGCGAGTCAGGGCATTGGAACCCTCTCTTTTCAAGGTATTTAAATGATTGGGAGATGTAAAGGGTTGAGACTTTCTTTCCAGGCTTCAAGGGAAGACTTTTGGAAGGGAAGAAGAAGACATAATGGAATGGATGGATGCAAGGAAGAGTAAATTTTCAATTAAATCCTTCCACACTTTTCTAGGGCAAGAAAGAGCAGAAATGTTCCCTACAAGGGCCATTTGGAATTCAATGGTTCCAACTAAAGTAGGTTTTGACTCTAGATTGATTGCAAAGAAGATGATGGTCTTTAGTAAACCAATGGTTTTTCTGTAAGATGAAGAGTTAATAGATTATATCCTTCTGCATTGTTTTGCTTTTTGGTGTCCTTTGTATATGACCTCTGTACTTTGATGCACTTTTTTTTGGGTAGGTATACTTTGGTGCGCTTTTGTTAGGGACTATTAATATATTTATTTTATTTGCCTATTAAAAAAAATAATCTAGTATTAGTTTTTGGTTTGAATTAGTACATTTGTTCATTGTTTCATTACTTTATTTATACAATTCCAAAACATCCTGTGCTATGAATTTTCTTATTTCTTATTTGATAGGTAAATGAAAATGTAGTAACCAGCATCTAAAGACACCCAACATAGAGGAGGCACAACCCAAGTACATATTTGGCTTCCTGGAAACCTACAGACCAAATATCTTACTTCCTGGCCTATGAAAAGTTCTTTAAAGTTGCATTACCAAAGGCAAATACTAGGGGTGACACCTTTTTTGGTGAACCCATCCAATTGTCCGTGCCTGACCAGAGTTAAACCAAGTTCTGGCAGATCTGTTGTCCTGATGAAATTAATGTTTGTACTAGTATGATGGTTTGAATTCAAAACTGGTGTCTGTATTGGGTAGGCCTAGTTGGATCATCTTACCAGGCTTTTACCTGATATACATAAATAATGCACAATGAAATCAATTATAAATACAAAATAGATCTAAATCTTATTTGATAATATAGATGATGATATTCTTGATATTTCAGTTGGGACTTCAACATGAAGTGCCTATAACACCAGCAAATCCTGGACTATTGCTCCAGCTCTAGCCATTCATGGACTTGCAAACTTACTCTGTCAGTGTTTAATTTGATGCATCCCAGCTCTGACTTATAAAGTTGTGGTGTCCATTTAATTCTTGATGTTTCAGAAAGGCAATTTTTTTGTCTTAAAGAAAATTGAGATAAAAAAACCCTTTTTGATTTTAATCTCTTTGATTTTCTCTCACTTCCTTGATATATTCTTCTAGTCATTTGGTGAAAAATATGGGATTGCAATTGTTTTAAAACTTTTAAATAAAGATGCCTTAACCATTTTATTTTCCTGGTTTTTTCTACAGGTTCATATGTGACTCATGAAACAAACCATTTTGTTTACTTCTATTTGGACCAAAAGGCAGTCTTGCTGTTCAAATCTGGTTGAGAGTGGTGATGATGTTGACTAAGACAACAAAGATGATGGTGAGTTTGCCTATCCACAAAAGAAAAAAAAAAGGGAGAAACTAAGATTATGGCCAGTTTATGTTTATGATGTTATTGGTGGCACCTATGCGTATTACTTGAAAGAGTTTGTTCTTTGATACTTAGCTGGAGCAATCAAACCTTTTGCACCAGCAGCCTTGAACTGGTGGAAAACCTGTTATTGCCAGCTGGATTTGAAAGAAACCAGTTGCAATGTCGCAGCTAGTTTTTTGCTAGATCTTATATGACGGAAAATGCTGCTAAATGCAAAATTGGTGTGCTTTGGTCTGGTGATGGATCAGTTATAAATCATAATCGAGAGCCCCTAAATGCAAAATTTCAAACTGGACATTGGTGTGCTTAACTTCTATATTTATTTGTACTTGAGTTGGGTAATGGACTTCATCTGACATTTTTTTTTTCTTTTTGATACTACTTTTAGACATTTTGTTCTTGCTCATGATGATCCTCAAATTTGTTAGTGAAAATTAAACCTTGAAGCTAGTTTCAAGTCATGCGGTGCTTTGATCGCCCAGAAAAGTTGAAAATCTACGTTTTGCATACGATTTGGAATGAGCATGTTGGGGGTCTTCTAGTGGTATTTCTGTTTAGAGTGTTTTTCTAGCACCGTTCAGAATGAGGATGCATTAAGATTTCAATAAATAATGACCCTGTTTCTATATCTATTTGGTGATCCTGATGCATGTTCACACTACAATACCAACTTTTTTGTTGTCAAAACACAAGTGGGATATAGATCATCATGCGGGGTGGTTGTATTGGCTCTTGAATATGTTTAGTTTAAATTAATGCTTTCAAAATTTATGGAGAATGAGTTCGGTGGCCCATCAACGACTTGTTTTCTACTCAAGAAACTTCTTCAGCTATACCACTTACAAAAACATGGCATTCACACAATATATGGTAGTGGTCAGATCCAACCATGAGGTTGCTCTTTTCTTCAAGTGTCTTAACTATAAACTGGAGGGATCAAGACAAACAAATGTTAATCTTATGACATGTGATCTTTCACTGTTAACAATCAGAATCTACAATGCACTGCTTCAGTGCATTTTTTCTTATGTCATCTTATGACATGTAATCTTCACTGCTAAAACAACAATGGTCTATGCACAGCGTCAATGCTTTTATTAAAATTTCATGCATTGAATGTGGCAAAACAGTAGAGGACAAGCATCCTTATATGCAAGAAGAAATTGTTCTTGCAACCTGCTAGATTTACAGACCTTGCATTACCGGTCAAGATGTCAAGGGGGTTAAGTTCTGACATACCTTAAAATTAAGGTAAGCAGTGAAGCTGACTTACCTTTTAAAATCAAGGGAAAAGGAACATCAGCTTGTAGAAGCAATTTGTGAAATTTGCTTACATATTTTGCTTATACAAATGCAAAACATGCTTTGCTAATAGTAGCTTATAACAAATTGATGCAGAAGTCATCTATAACCAGTACCAACTAGTCCGCAGATCAGCAAATCCCGTCTTTTCTTATGTCTGAAAATCTGACTGAATAAGCTGACTTGGGCCTGGTATCAAACATAGTTCAAGGGCACTTTTATTGCAGAAGTACCTTTGTAATTTGTAAACCATAACATCGATGTTATCCAACTTAGAATGTCCATACAAAATCATACCAGAGTGTGTTCTTACACATTCATGTTACTGGAAGAAAGTATTATTTGATTGTAGAGAAGACGCCCTGACTACTTTGTTTTCTGGTTTCATTGACAGGTTCATACATGACTCAGATAAACTACTTTGTTTGCTTCTATTTGGATCAAAAAGCAGGCTTGCTGCTCAAATCTGATTGACCTTGGTGATAATACTGTTGATGAAGAAGATGACAATGATGTTGGTGGATTTATGATTATGATGCTATAGGTAGTACATTTATGTACTAGTTGAAAACCCTAGCCAGCAAAATCTCTAGCAGGACATCCATGTGCTTAACTTGTATATTTGCTTGTACTTGAATTGGATTTCAACTTTGAACTAAACCTTATTGTCAGTGCCTCACTTGATTGTTTCTTTTGGAGCTTTGCTTGTTAGTTTTACTAGTTCTTGATATTGTTAGTGGACACTACAGAACTTTTACAACAGGTGATATGGAACTTGAACAACTTTGTCTATAGTTTGAATCCACAAATTAGGGTTTTGGATGGTATTGATATCAAGTTTGTGTCTTAAATCTTGTTTCCTAGCATCTCTTTGATCATCAGTGGCATGCAGACCATGCTATACCAACTTGTTTGTTAAAATGCCCACTGGAACATAGTTGTTAAAAGCGTTGTTAGGCAAGCAACCCAAGACCCAATCATTCTTCCTTAGTTATAATGCCAACTTGTTCTTGTCTATTTTATTTTTTTAGCTCTTAATTCTTTGGACACTTATATAATTTTATTGAATGTTTTTTAAAAATATTTATTGGATTAGATTATAGGTCATGTTTTATAAAATGGATATGCACTTTAAGCTTGCCTTCCACTCCACCCAGGTGTGCATCCTGTATTGCGCCTAAGCCTTAATAGACTTACTTGACTTGTGGCTTTTAAGACTATGAAGTGGGGGGAGGGGATGATGAATTCGGGAGGGAGGGAGGGAGGGAGGTTGCATAGGACATTTATTCTGGATTCCAAAATCATGTAACAGTAGCAAATGCATTTGTTTGTGGGGGAGGGGGGAGGGGGGGTTCTCAGGTCTCTTTCCATGGGAGGATTCTTGTGGACATTTGCACTGCATAAAGACATGAAAGTGGGAAATCCCATTTATTCCAATTGAGTACACCCCCAACCCTCAACCCCCCTCCCTTGTAATAATAATGCTCTTTCCGCATGGGCACAATTGAAAAGTATGGATTCCCTCATTCCCATGGTCCTATTATATTCCTTCTATTTCTAAATTTCAATGTTCTATACCCCCACCCCACCCCACCCATTTCTTTCACTTTGCTTTCCTTCATTGGCTTCTTGTCTTGGATATTTCTACCCGTTCCCACTTCAGATTTTTACACTCTCTTATATTATATTACAACAAAGAAATATTTTTTAAAAGAACGGTTGAGAGCGTTTGAAACAACTCTCATCAATGATGGAGCTTGGGGAAATAATAGCTTTCTTCTTGGGCCCCTCTTTCGTTCCACTCTCCCCAAAAAACAGAGGCTCTTGTTAAGCGCACTGCACCTTCGATCACTAAAATACGCGTCCGAGAAAATGAAAAAATAAAAAATACAAATTTAATTTATTTACGCAATGTCGCCTCACAAGCAGACAAAAAACCCATTATCCCGAGAAAACGATAACTCTCATGAGATGAGCCAATAACTCTTTTATCTTATCTGATTAAAGATTTTGACCACGATGAGTCTCTTAATTAATCACATTTTCAAATATACCACAAAACACCAAAAATACCCTCCTGACACGCCAAGAAGCAAAAACAGCGGATTCCTGATAGAAACCGTGGGCTGAGAGAAAAGGGTAAAAGGGTCAAAACATTCTTTGCCTTCATACTAGGAAGCAAAACGACAGAGGCTATCACAGCCATTACAAAATGGACGAGACGGGGTAAAACTGGAATCACACCTCCCGGGTTTCCGGGTCAATAGGCAAACCCGCCCGCTCTGGTGCGGGTCCCTTTGCGAAGACGGGAAGAAGTAGAGGACGACGGAGAAGAAGAAGATGGACAAGAAGAAGCCGAAGTGGGTTTCATGGCCGCCAATGAACAGTTGTCTCTTCTAACAGTCTCTTCCTCGTCCATGAATATCTGCCTGCACCTGCACTCCACGCTACAAAAAGCTCTGTCTCCTCTGCATGAATCAATGAACCAAAACATCAGCACCCCTATCAAGCTAAAGCTTCAGCTGACAGAAATCTGGGTTTTGGGTAGATATGAAGCAAGGAAGAAGAGATCTGGTAGAATAACAAGAAAAAGAAACTGAAGATAATTTGTATTAAATATTGTAAATATGGATGCTTACTTGTACATGTAGATGTCTTTTCCAGGCAAGAGTTTTTGCTTGCAGAGAAAGCACTCGTCGAGAAAAGTGGTGGCCGCCGGGAGGAGAGGTGAGTGAGAATTCCAACGTGCAGGAGGCGAAGGAAAAGGAGTGGGTTTGGTCATCATGGTGATTTTGTTAATGACTTGTGGGGTTTTCTTGTTAATACCCTTCTGGGCTTCCAATACAATACTGAGTCCCACCATATCTCATCGTCCTTCTTTGGTCCCTACGGAGGGCGGTGGTGGCCTGGTGGTGGGTGGTGGCGACGGCGAGATTTGGTTGATGAAAAAACGAGGAAGATAAATAGAAGGGTGGAGACAGTACGATGGGGAGGATGGTGGTGGGTCCTTCTGCTTCACACCTATGTAGCAGAGAAAAGAGCAGTAATACCGACGATTGGAGTTACATCCTTTTCTAACTTCTAGTGCTTCTCAGCTGCCACGTACCCTTTTTATTTTTATTTTATTTTATAGGTTTTATATATAATAATATTAGTATGATGCTTGAGTCTTGAGTCTCTTGACTTTCTTTAAGATGATAAAACAGCTTTCTTATATTTGTATGTAACTGGAATTAATTTGCATGGCAAAATTCAAAAAGCATAGAAGGAAGTTTAGGTTGATTGAGGCGCTGTTTTTTTTTTTATATAGAATTTTAATGTTTAATAGTGTTAAATATTAGATTATTTATTTTTATAGTATATTATATTTATTAAATATTAAAAAATGAAAAATTTTAATATATATTTTTTTATTTAAAAAAATATATATTTTAACCTTTTTATTTAATAAAAAATTTATAATAAATCATAAAAAAAATAAAAAAATAAATGATCTAAATTTAAAAAACAAATTATTTTTAATAAAAAATTAAAAAAACAATACCATCTTAATGTCTCAACCGTGAGATTAATGGCATGTTTGGTATTGAATTTTAGAATTTTAGAACAAGGTTTTTGACCACACACGCACCAACACTTAAAATTTAGTCACGGGTTCCAAAATCATGAATTTCCTCAACCCACATCTTGTCCTTATCGTTTAAAGTTTAATAATAATATGTCCTATTTATTTCACCACCAAACACATGCGTTCTTATTTTTCTCAATTTAGAGTCTGATATGCATATAATTTTGATTATATTATTTTTTTATTTTGTATCTAATATTAATTTTTATTTATTCATTAATCTCATATATTCTTATAATTTTTCTAATTATCCAATTTTAATCATATACTATAATTAACTATAAATATCTTAATTTTCCCTTTTGGTAAATAATATATATTACTTATTTTTTATATTCTCGGTCCAGATCATCAATAACCGGCCCTACCAGCCCTCCAATCACCAATTTTCTTTTCAAAAATATTTTAATAAAATTGGTTTTAATGTGTTATAAAAGTCTGAAACCAAACCATGCATTCTAATTTGAAAAAACAAAAAATGAAAACCGGTGTTGGGTGGATGTAGCGAGTAGCATTAATTTCTGTCAAGTGAGGAGAGCGAGTAGAAAGAGTATACACAGGCAAGAGAGTAAGGGATGAAAGGGCAAGGAAAAAGGAAGAATGTAAATGGTAGAAGGGAGATGGATGGCAGGTGCCTTTTGTGGCACTACTCTCCATACCCTCTACAGTTTCCGTACAAAAGATTCTAACACTAAAAGCCGGCGCCTCCATCGGTCCACTCACCACCGCCACCTGTCCCCGCCGTATTCCTATTTTTAATTGCCTTTTATCTCTGTACCAATTCACCGTCAGAGTTTTCTTTTTCTTTTTAATTTGAAAAAGTTTTCTTTTAACAATTTTAAACAAGAAAATAAAATATATCCATTGAAATGATTCTCGTTAAAATACCTTTAACGTGATTTTATTAATAATCATTACAAATGTTTTTAAGGAAAATTATTTAATATTCGAATATAAACAAACATATATATACATATATATTTGATGGTATTTTTTTACTATGTATCATATAATAAAATAATTATTTTTAAAAAAATAATCATTAAGTAATTGCATATTAATCATTTAAAATTTAAAAGTTGATTAACGATGAAGAAGTGTAAATGATTCCCTATTTTTTTTATTTTTTTTTATTTTTAAAGGATTTTGAAAAGTTCATCCACGCATGAGGAAGATTAACGAGGATTAGACATCCTCCGGGTCACTCCCAAAGCAATTATTAAAATAATATATATTATAATAAAACCTTTTCAATAAGGAATAAGCCAATTTATTTTCTTAAGTGAAATATATTTTTGAATTAACATACTTAAGCATGAAGAACAATGGTTGGTGGGATTCCAACTTCCTTTTCTCACATCATCAGTGAGTCTTGGAATCCCCCTCCCCTTCGATTTTAAAATATCTTCTTCAAGGATTTTATGTTCGGAACCGGATTTTATAAAATAAAATAAAAAAAAAAAGGATAAAAGCTTTTAAGTTTGTAACCCATTTAAATATTATTTTTCTTAAAATAAATGAAACATAAAATTACATCTTTTATAGAGTAACCACCCATGCATATATAAGACATATTACTCGGTTAAAAACTACCTAAGTCTCCTTTGATGGGAAGAAGAGAAAATAAAATACAGATATATAATATTAATTCCAAAAGTAGGATAAAGGGTCTCTGGTCTATAAAAATAATTATATGAGTTTCATCATTACATGGATATAAGGTCTTATAAGAACTAGTCAACTAATCCTTATTTTGTATGAATTTGATTGTCATGACTGGAGATAGACATTTCTTATACAGGATATTATGTTTTTCTAGAGTTGTTATGAGATTTATCTCAGAATTGCTTATCTCATACTATCTAGTTATAAGATGTTATGTTTTTCTATAGTTGTTATGAGATATATCTTAGAGTGACTTATCTCATATTATCTGGTTATATTTTTCTAGAGTTGTTATGAGATTTATCTCAGAGTGGCTTATCTCATACTATCTATAACGATGTTATGTTTTTTATAGAGTTATGATATTTTATCTCAAAAATAACTTATCTCATATTATTGTGTCACACCCCAAAATCCACTCTAAGGGCATGACGGTCATTTCACACCTTAAGCCAAAATGCTCTAAGTGAAAACGACATAAACATTCGTATTATAATTGGAAATTAGTAAATTTATGTTTAGACTAGTAGGAAAAAATTCTAAAATCTCCAAGTATCAACTTTAAAAAAATCACTACTGATACCAAAGTGTTATTGTCTAAATAACTCAAACTCAAAATAATTCAAACAAAAATTAAGTTTTAACATCTAAAGAATGTTCAAAATAAAGAGAGTTTAAACAAATGTCCTAATAAATCCAAATTTCCCTCCTAATGGTCACTCCTCGCCCGAACTAAGGTTACTTGAAAGATTATCAACAAATGGGGATGAGCGTAAAGCTTAATAAGGAATATTAATACAATTTCATGGATCAAACATTTTCAATCACGCTTATAAATAAGAGATAACATATACTTATTTTCATAAAAACTTTTGAATTCACATTCAAACTTTTGAACAAAACTTTCTCATATCCATTTCAAAACAATTTCTCATCAAAACCAAATCGAATACATTTAAAATATTTTTATTCTGGTTATCGTATGACAAATGGTGCTCAATTAGGTGAGACTTCATAATTGAGTAACTAGTTTCAAATTTGTTCCATTTAAGGTAAACAAAACCAAATGTCAACAATTATAACCCATTAACTAGGATTATAAGGTTAACTATTATAACCTATTAACTAGGGTCATATAATGACAACTATTATAACCCGTTGAATGAGGTCAGATATGTCAACAATTATAACCCGTTGACTCGGGTCATAGAAATGTCAACAATTATAACCCGTTGACTAGGGTCATAGAAACCAAAGTCAAACACTTCATTTCATTAATTCAAACTTACAAAACAAAATACCATATCTCCACAATTTTTATTTTTCATAAACAAAGAAAATACTCAAACATTTTTTTCATACAAAACATATATTTGATCCATGCATAGAAATAAAAATAATATTTTTACGCATTTCAAAAGATCATATAAAAATAAAACTATTTCATTTTACAAAATCTACATTAATTTCCCTTACCTTGAAGAAGCGCTCAAAAACTTGAAGTATTTAGCTTGATGAATTTACTCCTCACCTAACATATTATCATATACAATTATCTAAAGGTAAAATTTTGACAATCCTAAAAATATTTTATTTAGTATTAGGGATCTTAATTAATTTCTCATGCTAATATTATTACTACCTAATATTATTTTCAACTTCTTAAATAATAACAATATAATTTAATGAATTTGAAATTTTTTTATAAACTCATATTTCTTCCAAATTATATTCTGACCATTTGGCAACTCAAGAAAAAAAACCAAGTAAGAAAGGTAAAGGAAAACAAAAGACACCTCTTAATCATGTTAATAAAGGAGATATCAAGTGCTTCTTTTACAAGAAGAAGGGACACATCAAGAAGAGTTGTCCCAAATTTAAGGCTTAACTTGAAAAGAAAGGTAATCTCATATCTTTAGTGTGTTACGAATCTAATATGGTTCATATTTCTTACAACACTTGTGGATTGATTCTGGTACTACAATCTATGTTGCCAATACCATGCAAGGCTTCTTAAACTAAAGGAAACCAATGAAAAATGAATGTTTTATCTATTCAAGGAATCAGATAAGTTCACATGTGGAAACGGTTGGGATCTACAGACTTGTTCTTAGATTTGACTTTGTTTTAGACCTTGAAAGAACTTTTTTTTGTTCCATTATTTTCTAGGAATCTTATTTTAGTTTCAAGACTTTTAACATATGGTTTTGGTTTTAAATTTGTTGGTATTTCATTTCATTTGATAAAAGACAATATCGTTGTTGGTAATGGAATTTTGAATAATGGTTTATTCAAACTCTATTTAAATCTAAGTTTTAATCATAGCCTTACAACTGTGCATGGAAATGTTGACATTAAATGTGGTGTTATAAATGAGAAATTTTCCATATTGTGGCACAAAATATTAGGTCATATCTCTATTGAAAGAATTAAAAGATTGGTAAATGATGAAGTCCTTGAGACTCTTGATTTTACTGATTTTCATATTTGTGTGAACTGCATTAAGGGAAAACATACCAACATGACTAAAAAACAGAGTGCCAGGAGGACTTCTAATATTTAGAAATCATACACACCAACATTAATGGTCCTTATGATATGTGCTTAAATGGTCAAAGATATTTTATCACTTTTATTGATGACTACTCACGATATATGTATCTTTTTTTGCTTTATGATAAGTGTGAAGCATTGGATACTTTCAAAATCTATAAAGCAGAGGTAAAGAAACAATTGGGTAAACAAATTAAAATTGTGAAGTCGGATAGAGGTAGTGAACATTATGCTAGGTATGCTGAAAAAGGACAACTATCTGGTTTATTTACAAGGTTTCTACAAGAACATGACATTGTTGCCCAATACACAATGCCTAACTCACCATCCCAAAATAGTGTGATTGAAAAATAAAACCGAACCCTAAGGGAGATGGTTAGGAGTATGGTTAATAACTCCAACCTCTCATTATCCTTGTGGAGTGAGGCCATAAAGACAACGCGACATATGTACTAAATCGGGTTCCAACCAAGGCAGTTCCTAAAACGTCTTTTGAATTATGGAAATGTTGGAAATCCAGTCTAAGGCATGTACATGTATAGGGTTGTCCTGTTGAGGTTAGAGTTTATAATCTACAAGAGAAGAAATTAGACTAAAAAATAGTCAGTGGATATTTCATTAGCTATGTAGAAAAGTCTAAGGGATATAGATTTTATTCTCCTTCTCCAACTACGAAAATCGTAGAATCTTATAATGCTAGGTTTCTAGAGAATGATGTGATTAGTGGGAGCAATGAAGCATGACACTTAATGTTTGAGAAACGCTATAATATTGAACATACTCTTGAATCTTCAAGTAGATTGATTATTTTCCCGGATAGTCATCAAGATTCGACAATCCAGGAGACACAAGTTGTTAATGAACCACATCATGAAGATATTCTGGTAGATCTAGTTATTCAACATCCTCAATAAGAGAATGTTGATATAACATTAAGAAAATCTACTAGAGAAAAGAGACCTGCAATTTCTTCTGATTATGTTGTGTACCTACAAGAATATGACATTAATATTGGTACTTAAGATGACTCCACTACGTTTTCACAAACCATGGGTGGAAGTGAATCCACATTATGGTACAATGCCATGGAAGATGAGATGAATTAAATGGCTAATAATCAAGTTTGGGATCTTGTTGAGTTGCCCAAAGGTGCAAAGTTCATTGGTTGTAAGTGAGTTTTTAAGACTAAAAGAGACTCCTCAGACAATATTGAAAGATATAAGGCAAGACTTGTAGTTAAAGGATTCACTCAACAAGAAGGAATTGATTATCATGATACCTTATCTCTTGTTTCAAAGAATGATTCATTTCGGATAATCATGACATTAGTAGCTCATTTAGATATGGAGCTACATCAAATTGATGTGAAAACAACTTTCCTTAATGGAGATTTTGAGGAAGAGGTTTACATGAAACAACCAGAAGGGTTCATCACAAATGGAAATGATCACATTGTTTGTAAGCTTAAGAAATCTATATATGGACTAAAACAAGCATCTCATCAATGGTATTTAAAGTTCCATGATGTTATTTTTTCATTCAGTTTTATGGAGAATGTTATAGATCAATGTATATACCATAAGGTCAATAAAAGCAAAATAATTTTCTTAGCCTTATATATGGATGATATTTTGCTTGCTTCAAATGATTTGGGCTTGCTGCATGAGGTGAAACAATTTCTCTCACAACAATTTGACATGAAAGATATGGGTGAAGCTTTTTATGTCATTGGCATAAAGATTAAGAGAGACGGATCTCAACGGATATTAGGACTGTCTCAAGAAACCTATATCGATAAAGTTCTTGAGAGATTTCGCATGAAGGATTGTTTATCTGGTACTGCACCAATTTTCAAATGTGATAGATTTAGTTTGTACCAAAGCCTAAGTAATGATTTAGAGAAGAAAAAAATGAAAAAAAAAAATTTATGCTTCTGCAGTTAGGAACTTAATGTATGCTTAGGTTTGTACAAGACTTGACATTTCTTATGCAATAGGTATGTTGGGTAGATATCAAAGAAATCTAGGTATGGAACACTAGAAAGATGCAAATAAAGTCATGCGATACCTTAAGGGGACTAGAGACTACAAGCTTACATACAGGCGATCTGATCCTTTGGATATGGTTGGATATTCGGATCCTGACTTTGCTAGCTACCTTGATTCTAGAAAATCGACATTTGGATATGTCTTCTTATTAGCTGGAAAGACCATTTCATGGGGAAATGCAAAGCAAACATTGGTTGCTACTTCGACCACAAAAACAGAATTTGTTTCATGTTCTGAAGCAATGTCATGGGCTATTTGGTTAAGGAGTTTTATTTCAGGGCTTCAAGTTGTTGACTCAATTTCTAAGTCATTGAGGATTTACGCGATAAGTGTTTTTGGCCAAGAATAATAAGAGTGGAAGTCGTAGTAAACACATCGACATAAAGTACTTAGTTATTAGGGAACATGTTAAGTCAAACAAGGTGGCTACTAAGCATATTAGTATTGGATTGATGATTGTGGATCCTTTGAAGAAAGGATTGCCACCTAAGGCTTATAAGGAACATGTTGAGCATATGAGACTCAATTTTGTTTTGTAAATTTCATGTAATTGAGACACCTTTTGTGTTTTATCGCATTTTTTGTTGATATGAAAACTCCAATTATTTCAATTTTGCCTTCTTATTTGGTTGTATACATAAAGTTTAGAGAATGACAATATGGATATTATAAATGTTAAGTATACCCTAAATGAGAATCTTGGTAGCTCATTCATAAAGGAATGACTCATATATTGTTCTTATTCAAAAGATAAGTTACATTGTAATACATGGAAGATAATACTTGTTCTTAGAGGACTTACCACCATGATTCATATGCTTTAAACTCTTTTGATTAAGTACAAGGATTTAGAGAAAAATATGTAATGTATTAATTTAATTAATACATGTTACTTAATTTTTATGGGCCAAATGGGAGAAATCGTTTTTTATAAAATAAAATAAAAATAGAATAAAAGTTTTTAAGTTTGTGGCCCATTTAAATATTATTTTCCTTAAAATAAATGAAACATGGGGTCACATCTCTTATGGAGTAAGCACCCAAGTCTACAGACGTGAGACATATTACTCGATTAAAAACTACCCTAAATCTTTTTTGATGGGAAGAAGAGAAAATAAAATATAGATATACAATATTAATTCCAAAAATAGGATAAAAGTTCACTGGTCTACAAGAATAAGTATGTGAGTTCCATCGGCACATGAACATAAAGTCTTGTAAAGACTAGTTAAATAATCCTTATTTTGTGTAAATCTAATTGTCATAACTGAAGGTATGATCTTGGATTTTCATTTTATTACTTGTAACTTTAGAGATTTTTATCTTACATTTTAAACATTCATTTGAAATGAATACCCTTTTATTATAATAAAATGTTAAAATTATTATTCCAACTCACCCTAAATTCATTGAAATAGAATGATAAATTATTATTATTATTACTACTTAAAACATTTATAAAAAGTTGCAAATCATGAAATACATTTATTATCCACAAATCCCACAACAATTTACTAGAAAAATTTCCCTCCAATTCAAAGAAAAGCATATTTCTTTCTATTGAACTTAAGATTGATTAACCATTGTTGGGAAAGACCCATTTGTGGAGGTCCACTCAAGATATTTCCCATATGACCTGTAAGCCCACTGCTCATCCACTAAAGTTGAAAATGGCAGGTCTTAGTAAATTAAAATAAATAAATAATAATAATTTATCATTTATTAATAAATATATAAAAAAAACCTATTTATTTTATAAATACTGTAAATCGACAATATAATCAGTTTTTCAAAACATGCTAGAGTTTTTGTTCTTTTTTTTTCTTCTTAATTTTCAAAGAAAATAAAAATCAATTTTGGAAATACGCTAATTCTATCCCATTGTTTGAAAATTTAAGTTTACCATAAAAAAAAAACAAATTTTAAAAAAAAATTGAAAAACATTTAAGCTCTATTGGCATCTTATGAGAATTTTTTTTTAAGTTTAATAACAATTTTTATATCCATTTGACTAATTTTATTGAAAAGATTTATGATTTAAAATTAATAATATGAAAGTCAAAGAAAACTTTATTTTGGCTTATATAATTTTTTTTTCATATTTAATAAATTTTTATATAAATATCATTCTTTAATTATTCAAAAAAAATCAATTATAACTTTGCTTTAAAATGCACTATAGGATGACAATTAAAAATTTTGAATCTTAATTTTTTTAAACATTTTTCTTTCTTTTTTTTTTTTGTTTTTAGAAATAAATTTTACTTAAAAATAGAAATGAAAATTAAAGGCAACCGTATTTGTTTTTGAAAATGCTAAAATTCTATATAAGTCAGAAAAATAAATAATTGACTTTAAAAATTTTTAATTTTCTTCGATAAATAATCTGACACTGTAAAATTGAAAAATTTTAACTCAAGTATTCTACTGTCTGGAAAAGAGGGGTGGTCTACCGCCACGTCACAACTCTCGGCTATCAAGCCCGAGAACGACGGCTCGCTACGGTGTGCGCACTCACAGGTAATCCAATGTGTGGATCAAAGTATGATTCAATCAGAGAATAACAAGTTGCATCATGGGGGCTATGACAATTGATTGACAGTTTGCTGGGTGTTGGGACACGTGTACGATGAGAAAGAAAAGAGGTTCACAACCCTAAGGCACTGTTTGGTTGTAGATCTTTTGTGTTTAAGAAAAGATTGGGGGTCTCCACGGATGATTGGATGAATTAAAGTGAGGGGGTGAGGAAGGGACAAACAAGTCCTTGTGGTGATGGAGAATAATTTGTGAAGATACTTGCGTTGGAACTAAAAAGGGAGTTGGAGATGGGGAGATGGGGATTTGGGAACAAACTAATGATGGTGATGTTTGAAGAATTTTGAGTGTGGGCACAAAAGACCATTTTATAGTACAAAAATATGAGAAGAACCCACTAAATCGGAATATTTATTTCCTCTTTTTCTTATATTTGTAATGATTTTGGGCAACTGGGAGAATAAATGCCACAATTATGGGGGATTCAATCCATCCCCGACCCACTTGATATTTTGAGTGGGGAATTGGGGATTGGGGATTGACTTTTAAGTTTTAAGTAACATCAGAAATTAATATAAATATGGCATTGATAAGATAAGATGGAATCAGGAGGAATAGCAGAGGAATCAGGATGGTAGAAAATGGGTATCACTCCCCCCTGAGGATGATAGTTTCATTTTAATTATAGCTTAGCTCAAGGTAAGGCATTTTATTATTATTATTATTATTATTATTATTGTTAAACTATGCTAAAAGGTTCATCTTCATCTTCATCTTTTTATTTGTTTACAAAAAGCATTGCATTAAACTAATTCAAATCCACTGCCCCTTCTCAGTTCTCACCTACTCATTAGGGGACAAAACCAGGGTAGGGATTAACTAGTTTTTAAATAACATAATTCTTCCATCATCTTAAGCTATGACTAACATTAAAACTAAGCTTCATGTGGTGTTGCCCCCGGATTCCGGATTTGGGATTCAACGTCTTTGACTCTTGACTCTTGATACAATCACATGGATGGTGAGTCAAATGAATATACCTGATGATGAAGATGGAGTAGAGTAGAGTGTGGCATGGAGCTTATGGGGGAATATGGAGACCATTTATCGAGTGGACATGTGATTTGGTTCTGAAGTCCATACACTCCATACTCCATATCAGGATCTGAAAAATGACAAACAAGCCTGCTCGTCCACAATATCATCACTTGGACTTCCCCCTCCTTTTTAGAGCAGGCAGTGCCTCTTCAATGAAACACCTACCTAACCTCTTCAATCCTTCACGTGCAACATGCAACGCAACAAGGAAAATAAGAATAAAAATTTAAAAAACGTGGTGCAAATGCTACAATTAAGTCAGCCACATGCAACATCTATCTCCACACTCCACACTACTTTATGGAATTGATGCCTACTCACCATATGTGTTTTGGTTTTTCCATTTTCTTGCCTCATAAAACCTTCAACAGTTGTGGTCATGGTCCCCAGCTAGCTGCCACTCTTCACTCACAACTCACAATTGCTGTGGGCCTTTGTTTCTATATGGTGCTAAATGCCCTCTCCCCTATCCAAAACCCCAGCGGCCCAGCTCAGGAAAGGGACCTTAACCCAACCCTGCAATTACTTGCAGCTAGGGATTTTGTTAATCTTTATAAATTGACTCACTACTCTATATACCTTTGAAGATATCATGGTTTCCCATATGGGTCTGCTCATGGGCCTAACGACAGCCCGCCCGTTCTCATGTTTTGAAGCCTGGCCCAAGAACGTTAATAAAAAGTCTCTTCCCCTTGGGATTGCAAATGGGGTGCGATCATCTTGCACCCTAATACGACGGGGTTTAGAGAATGGCAAATAGGTTTTAAAAACCCAGTTGGATTCGGGAATTGCCTTTTTTCCATCTAATCATTATGTATCTATTTAAGTAAAAATAATTAAAATTTTCATTTTTTTTTTCAATGCATATAAAATAATAAAAAATCATTTTTCATAAAATTTATATTATTTACAAAGTATATTTATTTTTAACATAATTAAAACTTGCAAAATATTTTTATTTGAAAAAAAATCAAAACATACCAGAAATTCTCCTATCCATCGAGCCACCCCAATGAAAGGAAAACCCGTTGACCTATGTATTTTTGGTAGCAAACACTACCCATATTCTCCACCAATCTCCTCCCAATCTTGTTGTAATATCCATATTTTCTATCAATCTTCTACTACCAATCTCGATGGTAATTTACAGCTCACACGTACCTCTTGTAACCTGTATATAATACAATGAATCACAAAGGAATAAAGGGGCTCTTATTTTCCTATTCTTTCTGTAAACCTAACATGGTATCAGTGTCATACTTGCTATAAGCAAGCTTTGCACAACACGTCCAGCCTTCATCATCATTCCAATTTATTTTTTTTCTCTCTTTATTCATAATTGTGAATCATGGCTGATGAATTTTCTTCATCCTCTGCAAATCCTATAGTTCTCACAACAGGAAACACTCTTTTATCTCAACCAAACACCCTCATCTCCATCAATGTTGCCACACAAATGTCATTCAAACTCAGCAAAATGAACTATGCATCTTGGAGAACCCAATTCACTAATCTTTTATTTGGATATGATCTGTTGGGCTTCCTCAATGGCACAACTCCTTGTCCTCCCGAAACCATCCTGCAATCTGGTTTTACAACACCTATCTCTAATCCCGAGTGCAAGTTATGGAAACGACAGGATCGTCTCATTCTCCATGCCATTCTTGCATCAGTCACATGGGTTGTTTCCCCACTTATCTCCTCTGCAACAACTTCTCATGAAGCATGGCAAAAACTAGAGATCACTTTTGCAAATCGATTACGAACCAGAATGCTTAGTTTACGTAATATTATGATGAAGACAACAAAGGGTTCTCAATCCATTGCTGAATACATGCAGACCATCAAAATCATTACCGATGATCTTGCTTTCATGGGCTATCCTCTCAGTGAAGATGAAATTATCCTTCATGTTTTCAATGGGTTGGACAATGATTTTAAAGAAATTAGTGCTGCCATTCGAGCCAGAGACTCACCAGTGACATTTGAAGAACTTCATGACAAATTACAGGATCAAGAAACTCTTTTGAAGCAAGATGACACCAGCAAGGAAGCTCCACCAATCATTGCTCAGTTTCATCACAAATTCTCTAATCATAAAGGAAATAGTGAAAAATCAGGTGGACATCCGGGAGGCAATTTCAACAACAAAGGATCAACCAATAACTTTGGCAATCGAAATATCTTTGACAATCAGGGAAAAAATATTGTTCAAGGTAATAAAAATTTGTCCAATCAAGGAAATCACCATCCCCAACAGCATTTCAATTCTTCACAGTATTCTTGGTGTCCCAACAATGGTACCAATCAACGTCGAATTATTTGTCAACTATGTGACAAAGCTGGCCACAGTGCCAAGGTATGTCATTCGCGACCACCATCACGCTTCTCACCTTAAGCCAACTACATAGCTAATGATCAAGCCAACGACAGTGACACTTGGATAATTAACTCTGGTGCCTCTCATCACATCACTTCGGATCTTCAAAATCTTTCACTACAATCTAATTATGGTGGTAATGAGGACATTATGATTGGCGATGGTGATGGCATTCCTATAACTCATGTCGGTTCCACCATAATCGAAGCACCCACAACCACTTTTTTGCTTGACAATGTTTTGTGTGCACCATTAATTAAAAAAAACCTTCTTTCTGTTTCTCAATTTTGCCATCAAAATAACACATCTATTGAATTTTTTCCTGATTTTTTTACTGTGAAAGATTTGAGCACGGGGGCATCCTTGTGTAGACTCTCTATTTTGTCTTCCTCGCACATGTCGTTTATAGCAATTCCCTGGTGGCCCATTAATACTCGTGTAACCTATCTTTTCTAAGCCACCTCGGAGACTTTGGTTGAAGGATTATCTGACCCCTTATTGTGACCCTTGGTAGCCCTAACTTAGACTTAGGTTTTTCTTGCTTTTTTTTTAGGATAGCTTTTAGGCACCCTAGGCCCACTTAGGCACCCTAGGCCCATTTAGGTAATCCTAGGCCCATTTAGGTATCCTTAGGCCCATTTAGGTACACTTGGCCCATTAGGCATCACTTTAGGCCCATTTAGACACTTTAGGCCCACTTAGTTACTTTAGGCCCACTTAGATCACTTTAGGCCCATTTAGGTAACCCTAGGCCCATTTAGGTATCCCTAGGCCCATTTAGGTACACTTGGCCAATTATGCATCACTTTAGGCCCATTTAGGTAACCCTAGGCCCATTAGGCATCACTTTAGGCCCATTTAGACACTTTAGGCCCACTTAGTTACCCTAGGCCCACTTAGATCACTTTAGGCCCATTTAGCCACTTTATGCTCACTTAGTCACCCTAGGCCCATTTAGATTACTTTAGGCCCATTTAGGTACACTTGGCCCATTAGGCATCACTTTAGGCCCACTTAGATCACTTTAGGCCCATTTAGGCACCCTAGGCCCACTTAGTACACCCTAAGCCCATTAGACACACCTAGCCCATTTGGCGTCACCCTAAGCCCACTTAGGCACTTTAGGTTCACTTAGATACACCCTAGGCACCTTAGACCTACTTAAGCACCACCCTAAGCCCACTTAGGCACCCTAGGATGATTTAGGCACTTTAGGCCCACTTAGGCACCTTAAGTCAATTTAGGCACCTTAGGCCCATTTAGGCACCCTAGGCCCATTTAGGCACCTTAGGCCCATTTAGGCACCTTAGGCCAATTTAGGCATTCTAGGCCCATTTAGGCACCTTATGTCCATTTAGATCATTTTTTGCATGGGCATGGTTTGCATGGTTGCATGGCTTGTATGACTTGCAAGACTCGTTTTTGTAAAATCACATTGCTTGAATTTTTTTTTTACCCTTATATTTTTGTTTATTTTATTTTATTTATTATTTTGTATATTTCTTCATTTATTTTATTTTCCTATTATTTTATCACTTTTCCCTAATACTTGTCTTTACTTATTTAGTTTAATTTAATAATTTTGTTTAAAAGTTTTCATTATTATTATTATTATTATTATTACTATTACTTTATTAACTTTGAAATTTTGTAGGAAGTCCACCAATAGAAAGATAAGAAAGTGCCTATGATGTGAAGCTTGGAGTGGGTAGCTACCATATTGGTTCCAAGAGTAGACATATGGAAAAAATGAATGGAGCCATGTTATGGGGAAGATTCAGCTTATGTATGAAAAAAGAAATGATGAGCAGCAAAGAAGGTAATGTAATTTGTCTTTTGGAAAAAGAATCATGTGATGATGGAAGGAGGATTCAGTAGTGTTTTGGGTTAAAGCATATTTTAAACGGAAAAGGAAAAGAGATGATATATTTTAGGAAGAATTGAGGTGGCATATTGAATAGACAGACTGTATTTTGCAAGAAAGAGAGCAGGGGGAATTCATAGAAGGAAAGAAAAGTAAACTCACATGCAAAAAAGGGAGGAGAGGCGTGATGAAGGGGATTTAGGTTTTTTTTGGGGAATATGAGAAAGACAGTTGAGGAGAGAGGAGGAGGATTTTTTTTGGAGAGGAGAGCTTGAAGATAGAGGGAGACGTCTGAGGGAGAAAAAAAAAAACTCTAGAGGAATTTTAGGGGATTTTTTTTTTGAACAAGATTCAGAAGAAAATTGTAGACATGGAAATCACTTTTATGAGAAAGACAGTTGAGGAGAGAGGAGGAGGATTTTTTTTGGAGAGGAGAGCTTGAAGATAGAGGGAGACGTCTGAGGGAGAAAAAAAAGAGAGCTCTAGAGGAATTTTAGGGGATTTTTTTTTTGAACAAGATTCAGAAGAAAATTGTAGACATGGAAATCACTTTTCCGGGTGGAACTTCTAAAGGACACATAGGCTGATTCGGGGACTCTTTGTGGTGAAGGAACACACGAGCCAGATCGAAGAAGCAGACACAACTAGACTGAGAAGAAAAAGTGACACAACCGTGAAAGAGGGTAGTTGCAAGCAAGGTTAGTGTTCTTTGACTTCGTTTTGTTGGATTTAAAATGCAAACGAATGTGAATATATGGTCAGTCCTAATGTGAATGATGCTATGGGCATGTTTTTATTTATTTGTTAAAGGAAAGGGAATGAAATCATGGATGGTTATAATAAAATTTAATGTCTTCCGATGAGTGTTTTGTTGGATTTGATGTATTTATATGAGATGTGTTAATGATTGTTTGAACAAAATATAAATTAAGTTAGGATTTTTAGTTTTTTTGGTTTTTGAATTTATTTTATTTATTTTATTTTAGTTATCATTATTATTATTGTTAATCTCATGTTACTTTTTGTAGGCATTTGTCTTGGATGATTCGGGATGATAGTTTAAAAATTAGATGTTTTATTCGTTTTGGATAATTTTGTGATGTTAATGAAAAGTTGAAATATTTTGCAAGTTTTTTTAGTTTTCAATAATTTGGATATTAATGAAAAGTTATATTGTGCTTATTTTTTTTAGCTTTGGGATAATTCCTGATGATTGTTTGAATAAAATATAAATCAAGTTAGGATTTTTAGTTTTTTTTTTGGTTTTTGAATTTATTTTGTTTATTTCATTTTAGTTATCATTATTATTATTATTGTTAATCTCATGTTACTTTTTGTAGGCATTTGTCTTGGATGATTCGGGATGATAGTTTAAAAATGAGATGTTTTATTCGTTTTGGATAATTTTGTGATGTTAATGAAAAGTTGAAATATTTTGCAAGTTTTTTTTTAGTTTTCAATAATTTGGATATTAATGAAAATTTATATTGTGCTTAATTTTTAGTTTTGGGATAATTCCTGATGATGATGAAAAAGTTTGAATTTTTAAGTG
Source organism: Vitis vinifera (assembly GCF_030704535.1). Taxonomy (NCBI): domain Eukaryota; kingdom Viridiplantae; phylum Streptophyta; class Magnoliopsida; order Vitales; family Vitaceae; genus Vitis; species Vitis vinifera. The sequence continues at coordinate 294,967 of NC_081809.1, forward strand.
TTTTGATAATTTTTATGATAGCTTTGTTCAAAAATAAAAAATAAAAAATCATAATATTTAAATTATTTTAAACATTTTTTGTTCTCTTGGATTAAAATATAAAATAATTGTTTATCTTATTTATAAAATTTATTATGTTTTAAAAAAATAATAATAAAAATTCCTGCTCTTTCTAAAATAAAGAGTTGTGAAAATCATCTTCTTGTAAATAAAATAAAATAAAATAAATTATTAAAGAAAAATTTAAATTATAAAAGATATTCTTACATTAAAAAAAAAATATTTTTAAATTGTCGAATATTTTTTTATGAGGTTTTAACATTGAACTATTTTACGTGGAAATCATGGTTTTTTTTTTTTTTCTTTTTGTAAATAATTTTTTTTTTGAAAATATTTTCTTTGCTTGGAATTAAAGCTTTTTTATTTAAGTAAATTAAAACTTCCTTTTATAAATAAAATTCATTAAAACTATAAAAAAATATTTTCTAGGTATGGAATTAAAGCCTCTTTATTTAAGTAAATTGTAACTTCCTTTTATAAAATTCATTAAAAACTCAATTATTATTATTATTATTATTATTATTATTATTATTTTAATACTCATGGAATATTTCCTTTATAAAAGTGATAACATTTATTTATTTATTTATTTTTATTTTTTTTGCGAATAAATATTTTCTTTGCATGGAATTAAAGTCTTTTTATTTAAATAAATTAAAACTTCCTTTTATAAAATACATTAAAACTATGGAATCAATTATCATTATTATTATTATTTTTAATACTCATGAAAAATTTCCTTTATAAAAGTGATAACATTTATTTTGCGAATAAATTTTTTTAAATATTTTCTTTGCATGGAATTAAAGTTTTTTTTATTTAAATAAATTAAAACTTCCTTTTATAAAATTCATTAAAACTATGGAATCAATTATCATTATTATCATTATTATTTTCAATACTCATGAAATATTTCCTTTATAAAAGTGATAACATTTATTTTCTTGTGAACAAACTTTTTAAAAAAAATATATATTTTCTTTGTACGAAATTAAAGCTTTTTTATTAAGTAAATTAAAACTTCCTTTTTATAAATAAAATTCATTAAAACTGTCGAATAAATGATTCTTTTTTTCTAATAATCATGAATTTTTTATTTTTTATTTTTTTTTATTTTTTTACGAAAGTAATAACATTTAATTCTAGGCTATATTTGTGTATATCAATTGGGGAATTGGTGAAACCCCTACATAAGAAAATCTTTTCAAAAATTATTTTTGTTGCCACTTTTGTCACTTGATGAAATTATGTCTATCTTTTTTTAGGAATTATATACAAGATGAGTGTGATAATTAGTGTTTTCATATACTTTGATAATTTCTGTTATGCTAATTAGATAACGAACATACTAGGATTTCTATATTTTATTATTTATTATCTAACCCCTCATGTCTTATGGAAGCGCATTATAAGTTATCTATGTTATCTAGGTACGCCCCCTATCACCTACTTTCTAAATTTTGTAAACAATTCATGTCACTGTGAAATATGCATATGTTTGATAATCCTTAGGTGCTTAGATGTACGCTAGATTCGCTATGATTAAATACATGTTGTGTGCTATACTTCTATACTAAGTTTGATGTTTTATGATAGTGCTTGAGAAGTGGTCCGGGTACGTATCTTAACCTTCCTTTATTGTAATTTGATCTTGTTTGGCATGCTATTTTTTAGAACCACCTAGCCTACTTAGGTATCCATAGTTAGCCGATTAATTGCCACATTCCCCTTAACTTAGTTAGTAGAGACCTTTATAGGGCTTAGAGGGGTACTACCTTTTAAAGGTACCTTCCCAATAGGTAACCTGATCCCCAAATCTAGATTCAGGTTTTTCAAAGACATGCCTTTTTCCCAAAAATTATGGAGTCATTTTTTAGGGTTTTTCTTTCTTGTTTTATTTTCCCTTTAAAATAAAAATAAAATAAGTGGCGACTCCAATTTTTTCCAAAACTAAAATCTTCATTTTTCCAAAATAGAAAGCGAGTCTCGCCGATCGAGTGAGGGCGCACGTGAGAAATGCGGGTCCACACCTTGGTGCGAGGCCAGAATAAAGGAAATGTCTATGAGTGGTCAACGTCATCCACAACCTCCACAACCAAACCACATGCCTTTCTCGCCAACAAATCCACCATGAAGTCTTGGCATTGTCGTCTTGGTCACCCTTCATCTCAAGTCCTCACCAAGCTAGTATCTACTCAATCTCTACCTATGTCTGCACCTCGTATCTTCTCTTCTCATTGTGACTCTTTCCTTAGTAATAAAAGTCACAAATTGCCTTTTGGTGCCTCATCAATCTCGTGTACTAGGCCATTAGAAATTATTTACACAGATGTTTGGGGTCCTGCACCAATAATTTCATATGATCATTATCGTTATTATGTGATTTTTGTGGACTATTTTACAAAATATACATGGCTCTATCCACTTAAACATAAATCTGATGTCACTTCTATCTTTGAACGTTTCAAAACTATTGTAGAAAATTACTTTGCAACCACCATACAAACAGTTTATTCTGATGGTGGTGGAGAGTATCAAAGTCTCAGTCATGTCCTTTCTCATTTTGGTATTCAATATCTTAAGTCACCACCTCATACACCTCAAGTCGTTGGTATAGCAGAACGTAAACATCGTCATGTGGTTGAAACTGGACTTGCTCTTCTCCATCATGTGTTAATGCCACTTTACTTTTGGACTTTTGCATTCCAAACAACAACCTATCTTATTAATAGGCTGCCAACTCCAATTTTGGGTCACCAATCTCCTTTTGAAAAACTTTTCAAGAAACGTCCCAACTACACAAAATTGCGAGTATTTGGATGCTTGTGTGACCCCTGGCTTCGTCTCTATGCGTATCACAAACTTGATCCTCGTTCTTGTCCTTGTGTGTTCATTGGTTACTCCTTAGAACATAATGTTTATCATTGTTTTGATCTTGTGTCCCATAAACTCTTTGTCTCCCGTCATGTTGCATTTGTGGAATCAGAATTCCCTTTTCATACTCTCGTTTTAAAGACAGATAGGGTCACAAACACAAGCCTCTCCCATTGGTCTCTCCTTGACTAACCTACCCACTTTACAATTCCGCATGCCCATACATTCTCATCTCGTTCATCTCCAAGTCTGACATCTCATTTTTCATCCATCGCCAAAAAGAGTTCATCGTGTTCCTTCTTGTTTATGTGGACGACATCATCATCACCGACACCTCCTCTCAACAGGTCCAACTGTTTATTACCATCCTGGCTCATTGTTTTTCCCTCAAAGATCTTGGTCATTTGGCATACTTCCTTGGAGTTGAAGCCATACATACTTCCTCCGGCCTCTTCCTTTCTCAGTACAAGTACATTCGTGACCTACTAGAGAAACATAATATGCTTGGTGCTAATGCAGTTTCCACCCCGATCTCCTCCACTATGTCCCTTAAGTTGCATGATGAGGCCCCTCCAGCTAATCCCACTAAATATCGTCAAGTCATTGGTTCTATGCAGTATCTTTCTCTCACTCGACCTGATATCTCTTTTGCAGTGAACAAGCTCTCTCAGTTCATGCACTGCCCATCCACTACTAATTAGTCTATAGTTAAGAGGGTTTTTCGGTATCTCAAAGGCACTATTCATCTTGGCCTATTTCTTCGAAAGCACTCACCACTCATTCTCCATGCCCTTGCAGATGCTGATTGGGCAGGAAACTCTGATGATCGCACTTCCACATTAGCCTATGTTGTGTTTCTTGGGTATAACCTAATTAGTTGGAGCTCTAAGAAACAAAAAACAGTGGCTCGATCCTCCACTGAAGCGGAATGTCGAGTTGTTGCTACCACCGCAACTGAAATCAATTGGGTGCAGAACCTACTTTATGAATTTCAGGCCCAATCTCCCTCAACTCCAACAATTTACTACGACAATGTGGGCGCTACATATGTGTGTGTCAATCCTGTCTTTCATTCTTGCATGAAACACATTGCCATTGACTTCCACTTTGTTCGTGATCAGGTGTCCAAGAAGTTGCTACATGTTTCTCATATTCATACTTCTGACCAACTTGCTGACTCTCTCACAAAGCCCTTACCTCACCTTCAATTTTTAAATCATCGTTCCAAGATTGGCATCCAAGATGGAGGCTCAATCTTGCGGGGGCATGAAAGGAAAACCCATTGACCTATATATTTTTTATAGCAAACACTACCCATATTCTCCACCAATCTCCTACCAATCTTGTTGTAATATCCATATTTTCTATCAATCTTCTACTATCAATCTCGGTGGTAATTTACAACTCACACATACCTTTTGTAACCTGTATATAATACAATGAATCACAAAGGAATAAAATGGCTCTTATTTTTCTATTCTTTCTGTAAACTTAACACCCAACACTCCCACTATTAAAAAATTTCTGTTTTTGGGATGGGAATAGGAATAATTCTAAATAATTGGGATAGAGTTGAGATAGGCGTGGGTGATCCTTCTCGAATTTGCCCCTTTCCATCCCTGTCTTTCCCATTTCATTTTATCATTATAATTAAACCTTGATAAACTTGAAGTAAAAATCACTTATATCATGTGCATGAAACAAGTTCAAACTATTGAGCATTAGAATTTTTATATTATAATTATAAACAAAATCAAGGGATACTCTTTTTTTTTTTTCAAACAATGTGCATGGAACCCATATTATGCCATAATATCAAATAGAATTTGCAATATAAGAGCCAATGTCTTAATTTCACCATGGATATAAATAGCAACATCTATTGATAAGGATAGTGGGGTAGGGTTGAGCTAGAAAAATTAGAAGTCTTTACTATCCAATTATTGCGGCCCGAAAATCAAGCGTTTCAGTCCAAATTTAGCACAACTGTTTTCACATCATTGGATAAAGAGGGTTGATAAGGATGGTCCGTCCACTTCATCCTAAGAACCCAATTATTGCACCTCCAATATCCAGGTGGTATACATGCCCAAATATTATTGCTCCCATCTGCATCTCTCATATTATATATATTAGCAAAAATAGACAATTTTTTCATTATATTTTTTTCTTTATTGGTCTCATTTTCCAAATCAAAATAAAGTGCATGTCTCGAAGTACGCCATGCCCTCTCTCTTTCTCCCACACACAGTTTATTTTTTTTTTTCTTTAAAACAAAAAAAAAACAAAACACTAATTGATTTTCTGTCTTTCGATTATATCACTCACTTATAGCTCCTCTATTTCACTAATGAAAGACCAAGGCATTTCAGCAAGAACTCATTAACTTGATGCATATGTAAGATCCTCTAATTAATTTCAAAAGCTTTCCAAATTTGTTCACTCCATTTGGAAATTCTTGCTGTATATAATTCCAATTTTACTGAAATGATCGAAATAGACGAGAATTACGACTCAAATAAAGGGCAGATAGGCATAGAAGCTACACGCGTGCATGTGAATGGGTAAGTGACATGAAAATCAGTGCAAAGACCCAAGTGGGAGAGTGGGCATAATTTAGAGAAGTCACATGTATTTAACCTTAAAATAAATTAGGATTAAGTGCAAGTCAGGTGGCGCAAATAGGGCATGATGATGCAAAGTAAAACTGATGGGCAAAGCAGCTTTATGGGTGGTCCGTTGGTTCTAATGGAGGGGAAACACCACCATGTTATCCACTATGGTTTGATGGTATACTTATCAGATGTGTGTTTATATTCCTAAATCTTTGGCTAGGCTCCATCATATTATCCTAGCCGACCAAGTCAATGTGATGATGCTCTAGCGATTGCGACTTTAATTCTGTAGTACTCCATGTGGTCTCAATCCTAACTTACCCGAAAGCAATTATGTTATGGAATTGATGGGGTTGTTTAGAGATATTATACTATAGATATGAATGTTGATCTTTTTCGTATAATCCAAAACTCTATTATAAGTGAATTTATTTGAAATTCGAATGGAACAAGGAGCATGAAGTTAACGGTCAAGTTGACCGGTTTTAAATTTTCCTGTTGGGCCCTGGGGGCCTGGGCCGGTGGAAAGAACCTGGGGGCCGGGGCCGACCTTTGATGTTGTTGTTTAATAATAATACTTTAATGTGGGTCAAACTAAGAAAAAGATGTATCAACCGCAGATAACTCGTCTCAATGTTAAAAGACCCAGAAGTGGGGCTGCCGATTCAGAGATTATCCAAATGGGGGTTGAAACGCATATTTTTATTAAATGAATGCTTCCGCTCAGTTTCAAGGAAATCATGGAATATTATGTAGCTGGATCTTGGATGAAGTATTGTCCTGCAGGTGAGGCAGGTGAGGCTGGTGAGGCTGGAAGCTTATCTAATTATTTTGACTTGTATAAATCTGGAGGCTTGTGTCCATGTACATATATACATATATCCTAGGCAACAAACATTAATTCCATGTCATACTTGATATCGGACAATGATATATGTATAAAAGTTTGGATGATGATGAGGAAGTACCACATGTATGTGTGTGTGCGTGTGTTTTTTCTACATATATATATGCTGTATGACATATATAATATCAGAGATCTCAAATTGATGTTAACCATATGCCCACATATTTTCCAGAGATTTAAATCGTGAAGTGGGTCATGCACCTCTTTCTTTTATTTTATTTTATTTTCTGCAGGGCTCTCGATGGGCCACAACCCTGAAAAAGCTGAAGAGAAAGAAACATGAAAAAGCAACCCTTCCTAACTAGCAATATGTATGATTATACAGTGGAAATGGTTGATGTAGATGAAGGAAAAAAAAAATAGGTAGAAAGAGAGAAAAGCTAGCATGCAAAGGATACATAATTACACAAACATACATATGTTGATCAAGTAGTGAAAATAATGAGTTACTTTCCCAGATTGGTGTGTCCACTGTCCGCTTGGAACCGTATGCTGCATGTGTAGTTCCTTCCACAAAATCTGCATCTACTTTTCGATATCTTTTTCTTTGAGAAACCCTACTCCTTCGTCAAATTTCAGAGCTTCAGCTCTGTCTGCATGTGCATATACAGTGCTCCTTCCCACCAGGTCTTTGGCCTTTAATGACTCTCTCTCCCAATCTGTCCTGTATATCACTATTAAGATTGAGACTAGGCATGCAATCTGAGCCGCTAGAAGCCCATAGCAGAAACCGACGAACCCTAGTTTCCAAACGAAGGCTAGAACTATTGCCACTGGTGTGCCCACCAAGTAGAATGAGTAGAAGTTGATGCCTGCCCCAACCCCTGGCCTAGCACTTCCCCTCAGAACCCCACAGCTGGTGGTTTGAGGGCAATTCGCTAGCTCGCATACTCCTATTATGGGCAATACTGTCATTGTTAACTGTAGAACATCACTATCCTGTGTGAACACTCTCCCCCATGTTTCTTTCCACAGGGTGGTTAATAACAACCCAAGTATTGAGGTCACTAGAGCCAGCCCTATCGATACCACTGTTGCCAAGCGGGCTCTTCCCGGTCTCCCTGCTCCCAGCTCGTTGCCTACTCGGGTCGACACCGATGCGCTGAGGGCCGTTGGCAATGTGTACATGAGAGCCGTGGTTTGTATCACTATCGCAGATGTTGCGAGAGCAATGCGAGGCTTTGAGAGATAACCCGCAAGAATTGTCATGAACTCGTACCACCACCACTCCAAACAAACAGCTAGACAACTTGGGATCGCGAGGCGGAGAAGCATTCCCCATTCCTCCCCTAGTGAAGAAGCAGTTGAAGAATGTTGTTGTGATGACAATGGGATACACAGAGGTTCCTCTGGGGCACGAGTGTAGAAAATGTAACCTAGAAGAAAGAAGACAGTGTTGAAATTTGTGACAAATGTTGAGATTGCGATTCCGGGGACACCTAGGCAAAGAGAAAACGCCAGGAAGATGGTGATGGGGAGGTGGAGAAGAATCGCCAGTAAAGTGCACCACATTAGTGGCCATGTTGTCCCTTTACTACGTAAGTAAATACGTAGAGGATGAAGAAGACTATTAGCGAAGAGATCAGGAATAGCAAATCGGCAGTAGAGACTAGCAACCCGTGTTATGTCCGGGTTCTGATGGAGCCTAAGCATGAGGGCCTCAAGGTTAATCCACAACAATCCAATCGGGACCGAGGTGATTAGGAGCATAAGAATCGTTCTTTGTAAAGTGAGAGACACTACTGATAAATTTCTGGAACCAAAGGCCTGGCTGCAGAGGGGCTCCATCCCCATGGCCAGGCCAGACAAGACGGAGTAGCCGGTGATGTTGGTGAAGCCAATGGCTAGGGCGCCTCCGGCGAGCTCAAGGCTGCCAAGCCTTCCCATGCACACAACTAAGATCATGTTTTTGAGATAGCCCACCAAGCTCATGGCCACAATAGGGAAACCCATGTCTGCCGTTCTCTTCAACTCCTCCATCACCTAACAAAAATGAAAGCCATGGATCAAAAACAAAAGAAGAGAAAGAGGAAAAAAAAAAAAAAAATGAAACCTGAGGAGAAGAATATGCGGGAATTCTTAATATATTCGTACCTCTGGCATTGTCGGGTACTTTTGGGTTTGCTCTGCGGCAACCATCTTTCTTTCTTTTTGCTTATATTTTTTTTCCCTTTTTCCTGTTTCCTTTGTGTTTTGTGAGTTAGAGAAACACCCTGGAGCAGGTTTAATGGTGGGATCTCCTTTTTCTATATGTGTGTGTTTGTGTCACAGGAAGAGAAGAGAGAGACAGAGAGGGAGAGAGAGTCGTGCACAGTGTGCTTGGGAACAACATCGAGTAGATTTTTATAAGGTTGTGACTTGGGAGGTGGTGGTGGTGGTGGTGGGGTTTATCCACATCTCAGTTGTGGGATTCAGTTTTCGTTCTCACAAAACAAATGCAAGGGTTGCTTTCTTCTTTTCCTTTTTCTTTTCCCCATTTGGATAATACCTTGTAGCCAGTACTCGTGCCACGAGTGGTGTTGAGGCGAACTCTGGAAAAAGCCATATAAACCCTGATTTAGCACTCTCAAATCGAACCCTTGTTCCTCATATATACCCCCACCAAACTTTTCAATGCATTAATGTCATTATTTTTCTCTTCTTCTTTGCACAAAAATACCAGAAAGAGAGAGAAAATTGGGGAAAATATCACACACACATGGCATTTAATTACTTGAAGTACAGATATTATTATTAGTGTTGCTGTACCTATGGATCATTATGGTTACAAGTGTATGGCTCGATCACTATACATTATCAGTGGTTGGTTAGGTTTATGCTTGCTTTTGGCCGCTTCTATGTGTGGTTGTCAGCATGATTTGAATGCAATGTTGACATTAATTTCTTCATTTGCACGTATAATATTATTCTCTGCAATGACCCTCTTCCCCCCCCCCCCCAGCCCCTTTTTTTTTCACCAATTCAATCTCAAAGTTCGCAGCTAGCCCAAAGGCTCTTTTTCTTTCTTTTTGAAATTTTCTTTTAATTAGCGTACACTTGGGTATAGACCATGTCATTCTCTTCATATACATGTCAATTTTTGTGAAGAGACCCCGATGTAATGGATGGGGATTTTGCACAGACCATTACCTAACTTTAATTATTAAAACAGCTTAGGAACCATAAATTTGGCGTGACCAAATGTATAAATAGAAAAAGGAAAAGAGGTCGCATTCATTTCTTTATTAAAAAAGGGGAAAATCTACTTTGAAAATAATGTTTTTTGTTTTTTTATTTTTTATTTTTTGTGTGCGCCTTGGTTCATTCAAATTTCATTCATATTAGACATAAAAATAATGCAAAACGCCTGTGTACGAACTGTGTACTTGGTGAAAATAATTAAGAGTACTAAAAAGGATTCTGAGATATTCCTCCAAGAATCTCGATTCAAATGTTACAATTAGGTCATGATCACCTTTTCCATTAGGATAAACTTCCAGGGGCCTCAAAAGAGATGGAGATCAGGAGGGAGGTTTGCTATGGCCCCTGCATCCACATCGCATATACACAAAGTAGATTTTTTTATTTTTTATTTTTGTTAGGTTTGCATTTGAAGCAAAGGAAGCTTTTTCTCACATGTGTTTCGTAGATTCCTCCCATGGATCCACAACCTCAGGACCAAACACTCCCCCACGTTTTCAATAGGAGCACGCTCCTTGTCCAAAAAAGTTAATACATCCAGCCACCTTTCGAAATCATACCTTATTTTTCTTCCTTTACATTTTTTTTTATTATTTATTTTGGGTTAATTTTTGTGTATATATCTGTATGTGGAGTTAAAAAGTATAGGGAAACTGTTGTGCCCCGCTCCTTTGGCTAGAGCTTTAGGTCTAAAGTGGTGCAGCATGAGAAGGTCATTTCATCTGGTTGTGATGTTTGGATTACAAAATGCAAGTTGGGGTGCATGATAGCACATGGTTTCTTGAATTAGTGGTAGTTTCATAATGGATGGGATGATGGAAGCTGGTTGTACATCCATATATGTTCAAGTGCTACATCCTGAAGGCACATGAACGTCGATTCTTTGCTTGCACATACAATTACCCTACATGTATATGGACACACGACAGTCGCTTCAAATATGCCTAAAAATATTTGATGTTCATGTTCTCCCCTTACCTAACACCACAGCATCCCCACATGGTGCAAATGATGTTGCAGTAACCCAACCAAACATCTCTCTTTCTTTAATTATTCATTAATGTTTGAATCTTCAAATCCTTTTTCTAGTCCATGTAAAAATTTTGGCATCACTCCAAACTGCTTTCAATTTTCAGTCATGCCAGAATTAATGAATTATTGATAGCAAGCACTACTGCATATTTATATATTCATCAAACGCCAAGAGCTCCTAGTGATCCCTCCATGTACGTACCCTTTTTGATTGGGTCCTTCTTGAGACCTAATCCTAGTCTAAGTAAAAAACACTCATTACATACAACCTAGATATTCAAAATTAGAGGCTACCCATTTGATTTTTGTCAAACATATTACCAAGACTTTCCTTTGGAAAGCAAGCTGCTGTAAGTTTGAGAATATGTTGTTTTTGTAATTAAATTAACATCATGAACCTAAGCCCACTTTTACAACAGCTATAGTTAGCTTGATATATAATTGATATGGTCTCTCTCTCTCTTCTCAGTGCATGTGTAATACCAAATTAAATGATTAAAAGAATAAACACTAATAAAGGCAATAATCCTGCTGTCACACTAATGTAGAACCATGCATGTGCATTTAGTTACACCAAATGCATGACTAAACGAATCAATCGTTATCAACAATATTAATAATGATCCCCACTTTACTTGCAATAATCTTTTAGACAAATTGCACCTCGGTCACTGCCATCATATCAGAGATGGGATTTCATACCTTCCTAGCCAATGCCATTCCAACAGATATCAGAGGAATATTGGTTGTTAGGAGGAAAGGATGCCATATCCACTGGTCACATCGCTCATGGTGTCGAAGATATTTGGGCGTAGGATGTCGAGTCCTCCACATCGGTCCCAAAGTCTCAGGCAATGTATGGAAGAACTCAAACAATCAAGACCTCTCCCTTGCTCCCCCCTCCCCACAATGAGTGACAAACAGCATTGGTGTTTCCTTTTTTTCCTTTATCAATTCACCACCCAGTAGTTGAAAGTTAAAAGTCGAAAGTTGAAAGTTGAAAATACCCCCCTCCGTGTGGTTTGATGGGGAAGGAAATCACCAACAACCAATCACACCCCAGATCTCATTATCTCAGTCTGAAAAGCTTAAGCAACTAATCTCACAACTTGCTTCAAAGTTGACATGAGATGCCTTTCCGCCATGGCCCACATGTGTTGGTTGCAAATTGCATTAATTCTCCTTTCTTGACAAGCAAAATTCTCGCGCGGTATAACCTCATCAAGATTCAAGACACCTCTCCCATCTTAGGTTTTCAATCTACCAACACTAGCAATAGTCAATAACTGAAGCTCCAAAAAGCGATCTTGTCGACCTTAGAGTAATAATCTTTGGTGGGGCTCCATCATGACCTTGACATTTCTTACTAGATATAGCACTAAGTCCTCTTTATTCTTCTTAGTCAACATACTTTCATTTTTTTTAAACCCTGACTATCATTGTGGTATCTCTCAGATGGCAACTCTTAATGGAGAGGATCTGCTTCTACTAGATTGTCCACACTGCTTGGTCCCTGGTCCCCTCACCTCCTCAAGTGCTTCAATGTTAAAACCAGTGAGGCAGGTCCACGAGTCAAACATAGAACAGCTATCCCTTTTGACTATACTCTTTCATTCTCACCAACATACCCATGCTAATGATTCAAACAAAGATCGATCATAGTTTATGTTGTTTCTGCAGCATGTTGCTACTTCTTGAAAACACACTCTGGGGGTGGAAATGCATTCCTCCCTCCCTAATTAAGCCATCTTAGTTATCCAATTACATTTCTTTGACTTGACACATATATGTTAATGATTTTATAAGCTGATTGTTACATGACCTAACCATTTTTCCGGGAAAAAAAAATAGCATCCAAAAACCGAAAGGAATCCCACTTAATGTTTCCCATTTACCTTTTCCTATATGAGCAAGAAAGATGCTGTTCAGTTTCTTTTCCTTTCTCCTTCTTTGGCAATCATTGCTGGGAGATGGAAGACAAGGAAAGAAAATTTGGAATTCCATCTATCTCGGCAAACAAATGAACTGCTAAGGCTTCATATATAGTAGCTAAGAGACCCCTTAACTACACTTAAAACCCTAGATTTGCTATGTCATTCATAAATATAAAAGAAATTGATTTTCTTATTATTTTTATGATTAACTATAGATAGATGGGATAGTACTCAACTATTAATTAACTACAGGTTGTTGATCAATATTAATGTTTTCCTCTCCAGAATCCCTTTGGCAGCCTAGTATCAAATACAACTGATGTGGTATGTAATCTCAAGTGCATTATAGAATTGTGTTTATCACTGATATTAGCTAGGATTTGAACCCCTTCTTTTTCTTTTTCTTTTTCATTTATATGTAGAGGGATTAATTAAGTTGTAGAGGATCAGTTTCAAGAAGATGAAAGGAACTCATTGAATGAAAAGGTAATAATTTTAAGATCAACTTCTACTTAATTTTGATATTAATTAAGACGGATGCAGGTAAAATTGGGTGAAGAAAAACTTCATTAAACAAGTCTTTAAGTGAAGACGGAATTTGATCTAAAGTTTGGATGCTACTTTGTGGATATTTGTCTAATGGAACTTTAGGCAACCTGCTTTAAGGTATAATTATCATACATCAATCAGGGTGTTACCATCAAGCCCCATAGATCCGACATTGATGGCACAAAATTTGGCCGCAACAAGATACGCAATCAAGGATCTCTTTGATCATTATTCTAATGATGACAAGATGAACACCGACTTTATTATATTCTTAAGTCTTTTAAGGCATGATCAACACCGACTTTATATTCTTAGTCTTTTCATGCCTGATTCGACATGAACTTATAACAGCTCCTAGTTGCAAGGCCTTTTAATATGGTTTGGGTGATATCAGAGGAGGTGAATCAACTACTAAAAGTGACTGAAGAGGCCATTAAATAATTACTAGCAATATATATATAGATATATTAGTGCTTCATCATTCATGAAATTTGAGCCGACACTGATAATTTTCTTTTTTGATCCTGAAATGAAAGAAAAGCTAATTTTGTCCAGAGTGGGATTGAAACAGCGAAAGTGGGATTTGAAGGATCTCTTAGATGTAGATGGTAGATTAATTAGGGGTGGCATTTTCTCATTGAAGGCACCAACATTGCATGTGAAGGTAGATGAAAGATGGAGGGCCTCCATGTGATAATGGATCCTTGGAAATGCCTATGTATCGTTGATGATTAAAGCAAATTACCAAATTTAGCTAAACATGTATGCAAAACTTGGAAAGGTTGTGGATAAGCATGGGTAGGGGATGAAAAAGTGGCGTATTATCATGTGAATGAGGATCTTTCAGGACAAGTAATCATGTTCGTGACTTGACACTAACCAAACTTTCACCACTTCTTTTTAAGATAAAACCAAACTGCTCCAAACTACATGGGGCTCAAAGCTAAAAGCCAAAACGCACATTTTTTTTCATTAGGGAACATGAGTTGATTAGAGCCCATAACTTCACTACTTTTTCTCTCTACTGTGGAGTTTGCATAAATGGAGAAACACTGGACATTCAGAGAACCTTATTTCATACATTGAGAGGTGATGGAGGTGATGTAAATGAGAGTCCACCAGCATGTGAAGAAGACCAGATCAAGAAGCCCTTTCTCCTATTCCTCCTATTGCTCCTATTCTCCCTACTCTCCCTATTCTCCCTATTCTCCTATTCTCCTATCTCACATGCCATGGGGCTGCCTGGATTCCTCTCAATCAACATTCATACTTTCTCCCTTCTCGTCATCATGACTTGCCTTTTGATGTCTGCTCCATTACCAGTAAACCCTACACCCCAGATTAAACTCATCTAGACTATTGCACCATCATATATGCATATATGCATATAGCCTCAATACATCTATATATTGCTATTTCATCTTTGCATTTATGATTAATTCCCCAAAAAGCTTAATTAGTTTTTATAATTTAAATGCAATTCATTGTTCAAGTTACTTTAAATTCTTTTAGTCAAAGAATTTGTTTGATTGGCATTCTTGTTGTATCTAACAGCTTCTAATTTATCATTGAGAAGATCCTCTAGTTCATTTCTTAAGAGATTGATGCCCTAGCTCATTCAAACTTCAATTCAAAAAATCAACTATGTACCATAGTACTAGTACTGCCATGATTGGTGTCGGTGAAGCCTGCCCCATTGTCTAGTGGTTCAGGACATCTATCTTTTAAGCCGCCTTCTACGCCTTTTCCTTTAGCGCCACTTCTGCTTTCACTTCCAAATAGCTCCCATCCTCTTCTTGGTCGGGAAAAGTATAAACAGAAACGGACGTCGGCAGGTTGGGCCACACAAGCTCTGAAGATAGGTTAGAGGCCCGTAAACCTGATGTGGACCCAAAAACTGCTGGCCTTATCCTATGGGCCTATGATGTTCCAGTGCTGGGCTTCTGATATGGGCTTGAATCCGGGCTTTCTTGATTAAAGAGGGCCTGATATTCTAATTAATATTTAGATGGATAACACTGATTGATGATATGATATCCTCTAATGGATACTGACGTGTCCGATCTGAACGAGCACGTGGACTTGAAAGGCGTATACTGACACTGTAGAGTAGCCAAGTTCGACCGGTTTGCCCGCCACCTCACTTCTCTCAGTTGGCTCTATCTTCACGTTTTTCTAGCACAGTTTCCGGAGAGCGATGATTAGTCGGGGGATTTGGCAGCAGAAGTGTCGTAACGCCATCCGACGATGGCTGCGTTCCTGCGCTGCCCAAACCTCGCCGCTCTCTCCGTCTCCGGTCGTATCGCTGGGGAATTCATCGTATATAGGGTTTTGTTCTCAACCGATCGTCTCCCGATACGCTATGGCGTCGTTTTCCATGGTCAATGATAAGCTTATGGATGTGAGTGTACGCTGCTCTTGGCTTTAATTATGTGATTTGTTGATTATGCAAATGTTATACAACTGATGAAATTCTGATATGGTGAACTAATGTTGATCGTCATTTTAGATTTTCCTTATCTCTATTACGCTGATAAAACCTTAGATTTTTTCTCCTTTTGCCTTCGTATGGTGCGAGAAAATCAAGGAAAGGAATAGAAAATTTTGTATCGCATTTTTTTTGTTGTTTTCGTTTTATTTTTGTTAAAACACACACAGATTCACCCTGAGTTAGCTAAATAGTTGGATTAGGGTCGGTTGGGCGGGAGTTTCCATTTCTAGGTGATTGTAATTTGTGGGAGAAAATAAATGGTATTTCAATTATGTTGTGGGCAATTTCACATGCGATTTTATATTGAAAAAAAAAATTAAGAAAGCATAAGATGTATAGAAGGATGGAAGGAATGTACAAATGGAACCCCAAAATATCAATGATATTTCAACTATGTTTTTGGTTTTTAAAAATTTTTAAGCATATTTGGTTATTCTAAATTCTATTTTTTTTAAATAAAAACCAAAAATATGTTTGATAATATATGACAAGAAATAGAAAAAAACTTCTTTTTTTAAAAATGATTTCCCAATTTTTTTGACAACCTTTGGGAAATTTTCATTGCTCATATGTAAGGCACTAATGTTTGATAAAAAAATAATAAGATGTGGTTGTGACTTCTCATTTTAAACCTTGTTTCCTTTATTTTATTTTTTATTTTTATCAAATTTTAAAAAACAGAAGTGAAGACATGTTACTAAACATGGTTTAAAAAATTATTATCAAAACTCTAATTAGAAAAATAAACATTGAAATAGAAAAGTGTAACCAAACATACCCTTATGCTATGTTTGGTGTGAAAATAGCTAATTAGTTTAGATAAATCACTCAAGAAAAGGGGGGGGACAGGGGAAGGGTTTGAATTGGGTGTTAAAGACTTTTTAAAAATCATTAAATAAAACAAAAAAATAACGAGTAATGCAATAGTAAATTAAAGAGATTAAGGAAGAGGGATGTGTAAACTCATTTACAGTGATTTGGTACCCCACCTACGTCTACTCTCCTCAAGTTCCTAATCGAGTGAGGGTTCTACTATCACCAAGACTTTAAGGCCAAAGTCTTTAACCTTCTTACGCTTAAATTACTAGGTCCCAATGGACCTTTACAATGTATTCAAGTATACAACCCCCATGAAGTCTATTTCCTCAAAAGAAGTAAATAAAAAATGAGTTTAATACTTCTAATCCTAGAACAAATTAACTTCACAATACAAAAGAAAAGTTTGGATGGATTTAATAAGTGTACTCGAGAATTTGCTAGTGAGAAATCAATGCACTTATAAAAAGAGCTTTGAATGTGGGAAAAGAGAGGTTTTTGCAATTGAATGTTATTGTTCTCTTATCAATAAAAGCAGTGGAGCTCTTCAATTTATAAGTTTTCAGCTTGGGAACCCAAAAGTGCCATAAAAGCACCTTGATCAGTTGAGCTATGGTTTGATTGGTTGACTAGCCATTGGATATTAAATGCTTTGCAAGTAATTGTTGGGGTTTTTGAGCTAAATCGGAGGTTTGACCAGCCCTCGACCAATCCTTGCTAGGTTGAGGCAAAGCTTGAACCAGCTACACCCTAGCTACTAGAAGAGAGAAAAAACTTGGGCACCTCAACTGGTCCTCGACCAGTCGAGCACAACTGGTTGAGCTAATTCCCCAACCAATTCAATCGGTCACCCTACCTAAAAGTGCCAAAAATGTCCTAGTATGAGGTTTGAATCTTCCAGTAACATGTGTAACCTTTCTTAAAACCTTTTTAAGTTGGTTTAAAAAGAATTTAGCTTAAGGTTTTAAATTAAAACAAAGATTCATCCAAATTTATGATAAAAACATCTTTTTTAAGCTTAAGTGAGGATAAAAACTAGCTTTTAAGTGCATAAGAATAGTTTTAGATCTAAGTGCACCTATAATTTCCATCTTACAAATTTTTCTAGACACTTCAAGTCTTCAAGAAAACCAGCTTTGAGCTTTCTTTTATATTTTCTCATTTAAACCTAAAAACTTCACTCTATTTAAATTAGTAGTTAACTTAACCTTGTTTTGTAATTATCAAACTTGATTAAGAGAACTATTGGGCTAACATTTGGTTCCAAAAAATTATTAAGGAAAGAAAAAAATGGTAAGAAAAATGATTTTCTCATGCTTGGTTTTACCATAAAAAATATGAAAGAAAATCAATTATAATTAAACAGGAAATTATTAAGGAAAGAAAAAAAATAGTAAGGAAAATGATTTTCTCATGTTTTGTTTTACCATAAAAAAATAATATAATTAAAATTAGTAAAAAACTTATACATTTTCAATTATTTAATCTTTATATAGAAGAGCTTAAATAAATGGAATGAGTTAGTAGTAGCATATAAAATAATTTATTAACTTTAAATCTATCGTTTATTTTCTTTCCCTTTTTCTTTTCTTTTACTTCTTCTCTCTATTTTCTTTCCTTCAAAATTTCCACAACCAAATATAACCTTTGTTCTTTTTCTTTTCCACTTGCTTCAGCAACTAAACTGAGCTTCAACTCATCCAGAAGACATCTGTACTTATATAGAACCCACTTATCAGGTCCTGTCTTGTTTGGGGTGAAATGCGCTATAAAATTAGGCACTAGAAAATTCTTCTGAAGTTCACATCTTGCTTGGACTACTTCTCCAAGTTGGGTCACTCTCTGGAAGAGTTGCTGCTCCCTTTTCACTATGCCAGTAGAGCATTCATTTTTTCTGAAGCCTCATGCATGTAGTTCAACTTAATCAGTAAAACTAATTGTTTGCTTCTCCTGCTGTTTGATGGATGCCATATGTCCTTTACCATATCAATAGAATTTTTATGGGTGGTAATAGAACACAAGAAAGAGGGAAAATTTGATCTTTTTCAGGCAATCAATTCCCCACTTCCCTGTTCTTTCTTGGAAGTTACTTGCTATGATTTACTGGAGTCATATCATACAAAGGGAAGTCAAATGATGCATTCATTGTTATTAGGATGAGCCACGAGAGTGATAATTTCTTTCCTTTCCACATAATCTTACAACATAAAAGTCTTGTGGCTTGTGTTATGGAGTGGAAAAGTAAGGTGATAGACTGATTCTTCATCTGGCTTTCCTTCCCTGCATAGTTTGCTGGTTTTGAATGTTTAATTGGTATAACATATTTTTGATGATTTACATCTTAAAAATGCAAGATGAGGAAACATATTCTTTTAACTGTTAATATCATAAATTTCAATTGTCATTTTAGGATCCTTTGCTTGATCAATAGCTACCAAAATGGACTCTCACTAATTTATTTATTTATTTATTTTCCGTTACAAATGGTTAATCTGTCTTTTGTACTTTGCGGGTTTTACATTGAGAACCTTATTATGATCGGATGTCTTCAAACAAAATAAGGTAGAGCACAGATAAAGACACTTCATACTTTAGGAGGTTTCCCTATAGACTGGTGACATCTATTAATGTGTCATGTATGTTGGTTTTTTTTCCTTCTAATTGCAGTTGAACATTCCATATAGCATAAAGAGATCTTGCTTTTCGAGTCATGCTCTTCTTGATCTTCCTGCAAGTGGGATAGTTAGTATACCATTGGCACAAACAGGTGAAGGTATTGCTGAATGTGAACTTCTTAAATGGTTCGTGAAAGAGGTGAGTGAATGCTGCTGGTTTTGCATTTTGATTATTTGAATTTATTTGTTGATCTGTAGATTGTTGTTCAAGGTCTGGTTGAACCCATAAGATACTCACTTGCTACCTTCTGGTCCTTATCCAAACTGTTAATGCTCTCTATATCCCCCATTGCAAAAATGCATGAAATTTTGCTTTTTCTTGCATTTTGTATTTACCCTTTCAAATTCATTTTTCCGTTTGCTTTTGAGTTCAGTTTAAAATGATGTTAGATGTCAATCTCTATGCTGTTTTGTTGTTATTCTCATGATCCACTCGATACATATATGTTTGCTACAGGAAAGGATGCAATATTTGTCATTGAAACATGTATCATAGGAAGATCTCAATTTTCATTAAATACTGATATACTGCTTTTGGGCCTTTTGACTTAGATTGCAATGTTGACATTTTTTTTCTAAGATTTGGAATTTTTACTATTTTTTATTGGGGAATGAGGCTTCTCTTGTGAGTGAAAGTAATATCTTATGTTCTGGATTGTTAAAATGGAAAAGACATTACAGATCTGGAAATAGGAATACCTATTTCATTGTGGAACAAGTAGTATATGAATTGTACTGTAACAATTGTCAACTTCTTTAACTCGTTACCAGTGTGGTGACCTGTATTATTTGTTTTTAGTTTGTTCAATGGTTTTATTATTCTTTTTCAATGAGTCATTCAGCTTGGCACCATGCTCTTCTTCTGTAACTTAACTTTGTGTATCTAATTAGGAAGCTAAACTATGCTGATAACTGGAAAGCATCTCTTTTGAGGTTTTGTCCATGCATGCCTATTTTTTGTTTTGATATTTTGACCAAACTAAATATTGGTAACCTTATCCTGACAGGGGGATCAAGTTGAAGAATTCCAACCACTTTGTGAAGTTCAGAGTGATAAAGCAACAATAGAAATAACTAGTCGCTACAAAGGAACTGTTTCTCAAATTATCTATGTCCCTGGTGACATTGTAAAGGTAAAAACTAGAACATCACTCTCTGTAATGGGCATTCTGTTTCCATTTACTGTTTTATTATGTCAGTTATGATTTATCTGATGATTGATATGTAAATAACAACCAGCTCAGAACCGGATATGGGAGTCCTATATATCTATTCGAGTTTTGCTTCTTAACATTAGATAAGCATTTCTGACCTGATTGTGGAAACGGTAGTTGGATTGCTGAATTATACCATTTTGCTGCCCACAACATTAATATAGTGTGGCTTACAGAATAGATAACACAAATGCCCTGTATAGGTAAAGCAGCTGGGACAGCAATCCTCAGGCTGAATACTGTCTAAAGCCAAAAGGAAAGAGAAGGGGGACCAGCATAGGACCAAAATGGGGAAGGGAGGCAGAGGGCCAGAACAAAGCCAGAACACTGACGCTGAAGGTCAAGACCTGGAAAAACCAGAAGCAGTACAAAGCCAGAACCCTGTCGCCAATGGTCAAGGCCAGTATGAACCCCAAAGAAAGGGCAGAGGACCCGTAAAGAGCCAAAAGGAAGGAAGGAGGTTGAGAGGAAGAGATCGCTGATATTTAAAAGTTCTGCGCCAAACTTCAAAAGAAGATTATGAGGAAAGGAAAGAAAGGGTGAGACTTGAGATCGGAAAAAGGACTAGGATGAAATGGGGTTGATTGAAGTTGCATGGATTAGAATTGAACTTGACACCTTGTAAATGTTGGAACATCTAGATATGGAATTAAAGCTTTATGCAGAAGTTATAGGAATTGGTTACTCCTTTTCCATCTCTAGAATCCTGCCTTCTCTGTGGTCCTTCCTTTCCAAGTTGAAGCACTATAACCATTTGGTCACCATTCTCCATAAGGCTTCCATTATTCTTTAAGTTGAATCAGTATAGTTGCAGAAAAGTTTGGTTGAAATTTTTCCAATTGTTTGGCTAGTGAGGTTGGCACAGGAAACAAAGAAAAGGAAGGCAAGGCACTGCATTTGAAGGATTTCCATATGGAAGGTAATTCTTTCTTGGATTGTGCTAGATATGCTAGTGGACTTTAGGTGGGACAGTACATCTTCCAATGAGGAGGCTGAGTTCCTGGTGTAGAAGGGAGAGCCTTCACTTTGGTGGTTTTTGAGTCATAATTACCCTCCCTGAGAATTAGGTTGGGGTTTTTGAGCGAGCTCTTTTGGTTCCATAGAAGGATTCCTATTCTTCCTGTTGTATATTATTCCTTTTTTCTGTTAGGTGTTACCAAAGTCTTGTTTCTTATAGCCCCAAAAAAGTGGTAAAAGGAAAAGTGGATTCTTGATTAGAGGAACTTGCCAAATTAGGGTGTTTTTGGCTTTCTGCAACTTCATTTCAGTTTGCATTATGGCCAGAAACTATAGTTTACTAAAGTTCTAGATATACTCCAAAGAAGTCAAATATCTCTCTAGCCGGATAAATCAACATTATTTTTTCCTTATAACAAAAAATGTTTTCAGTATGCAATCCATTATACTGTAGTAAGGAATAACACCAATATCAAGATTTTGAAAAGATAACAGGTCTGCACTTATTGGCTTTTCTGGACAGTGGTTTGACATTCTGAAATGGTATTTTGATGCTTTTTGTTCAATAAAATTGCAGGTTGGAGAAAGCCTTCTGAAAATGGTTGTTGAAGAATCTCAAGGTTCAAACCTGACCAGCAATGCTCCAGATGACATGAAATCAATGGGTGCTGAGGTATGTGACTCAAGTATTCAAAGTTCAGACTTGAGGCACAGTAACACAGGTGGAGTTCTAGCCACACCTGCTGTTAGGAACCTTGCAAAGCAGTATGGTGTAGATATAAATCACATCCTTGGAACTGGTCAAGATGGGAGGGTATTAAAAGAAGATGTCCTCACACATGCAGTCCAGAAAGGACTCTGTAAAGAACCTTCTTCCTTGAGTGTTAATTCAGTGGAGCACTTTCAAGGAGAAGAGAAATACTCTCATACCTTAGCTGCAGATGGATGGCAATATGAAGATAAGACAGTTCCAATTCGGTAATACTTGATACTAAGCTCAACCTTAAAAGTTCAAAACCATGATTTAGCTTGTAATTGTGTGTCATTTGAGCTGGTTCATTTCCATGTGGATAAAAATACCTTGTTAACTTTTACTATAATCATATGATGGCAACTAAGGAACAAAATCCAAGCCTGATATGGCAACTAAGGAACAAGAATCCAAGCCATCAGCAGTAGAAAGCCTAGACAATGCACTGCTTTTTTTGCCCACGCTAGTTTGAATTACATGCCATCTGAGTTTTATTTTCTTTAGTCCCAATAAATACCTTTTGGAATGAGAGAAGTATAGGAGAGTCTATGTTATTACAACCCTTTTGATGCAGGCCAAACCTGCACGTACCTTTAACTGGGAGCATAAGTTGCCCCAAGGAGGACTATTCCATTTCTAATAGCTGAATGCTTTTCAACTCCAGACAGCTCCATAAAACTACACAGTATTTAGCAATGCAGAGTGTGCTACTAGAATTGTTTTCACTCTTATAAAATTTTGGATTTTTACCCTTCACTTAGTTCATTTATATTAGACTAAATGAGTAGTATAATAGTTGTTGATTAGTTATAAGACGTGTAGTCAAAAGTTTAGTAAGACTTGTTGACCATACTAGTTACACGAGTTCCAAAAGTATGGCACCATGGATGCTAACTAAACTTAATTGCATTTCCAAAGTACCTTAAACAAAACTAAAAAATGACTGATATTGTTGAAGCTCAGCATCATTAAAAGTGATAGAAGCACCCCTAGAATTAAAATGATTCCACTATTTTCATTGGACTGGCATCTTTTGCATATAAAATGCTGATCAGGGTGCATGAAATTGGCATTTTAGCAATATTAGTGTGTGCACAAAGATAAGAGTGCTTTGTTGAGTACCTTCAACATGAAGGTAAAATTATTCAGTGGTGGTGGTTGGGCACTGGTGAATAAATTACATTTATAGGCAATGATATGGGTGTTACTAATATTTATCTTGTCATGTTAGTGAAATTTGGAGTCCATTTTGGAATCTTTTCTGATTGGGATTTTATTATCGTTTAGTCATGCAATTACTCTTGTGATATCTATGGGTACTTGAGGGCATTTATTTCTTGCCGAGGAATATAACTTCTTTAGCTACTTTTTACTTAGTACACAAAATGATAGTTACAGATGTGGTTAGATCTCCTCAGCTACCAAGTGGCCTAGATCAAGGTTCAGGCCAGGCCCATCTGCTGCCACCAACTGGAATTTCAGGCGTGGCATCATTTTGTAGAGGGTTCATTACATGATTGAAAACTTGCTGTAAAAAAGTCTCCAGCCTTAATGGATCATATTTTGATCCATAAATTTGATTCAAATGGTTGGGACAAGGCTTGCTGCTTCTGGTTCTGATTTGGACTGCTAGTTTTCCTTTATCATTTTTGATATATGGTGTCAGTAGCGCCAATCTTTGGCATTAAAGTCAACAGCATGTTTATGATGTGTTTTTCTTTCAGAGGATTTCAACGTGCAATGATTAAATCAATGACCTTGGCTGCTAAGATTCCACACTTTCATTATGTAGAAGAGATAAATTGTGATGCACTTGTGAAACTTAAAGCATCCTTCCAAGAGGAGAATCGTGATCCAGAAGTCAAGCACACTTTCCTCCCTTTTATGATAAAGACACTTTCGATGGCATTGAGCAAATATCCCTTATTAAATAGCTGCTTCAATGAGGAGCTGCAAGAAATCACTGTTAAAGGTTTGATTCTGCAAAAATGATTGCTATATAATGATAAGCGGTAATAATCAACTGAATCCATATATCACGTGTTGCATATTAGTGCAATGGCTTTATCCTTGCGGCAGTGACAACATGCTACAGTCTTCATTTTGAGGGCAATTATTGTTTTTTTATTGCTTCTATTGATGTTATGCTCCGAAGCATTCTTTTGAAGAAAGAAAAATGTATGTCTGGACATGGATGTGCTGTCAACAAAGTGTCTCAGCAGCAATCGATAGAGACATAAATACCATTCTTAATAACATAATGGACCCATGCTTTCTAGAAGACAATAGGAGGATTCAATTTTAATCGCATGTCCAAGCACATGCTAGGTTATCTGTTTGAGTTACATGCTAAAAGCTATTTGCTATGGATTATTGTGTTTCATGTACAAGTTTTATGATCGTAGGCATCAAAATTGCTTACCACAGATATCTGTGTTCATCGATGTCAGGTTGCTGGATTCTCTAGTTGTTTGTTTTTGCTTGCAATACTAATATGCTTTTTGTTTTCCTTGAATACAACATAAATTTTCTTTTATTCTTTATAGGCTCCCATAATATTGGAATTGCAATGGCTACCCCACATGGTCTAGTTGTTCCTAACATAAAGAGGGTTCAATTGCTTTCCATCTTGGAGGTTAGTTCTGTATAACTTCTTGTCTATATTATAGAATGGTTTGATCTTGTTTCCATATTTACAATTGAGGTATGAAAGTAGTTCCTCGATCCTTGTATGTTTGACCAAGAAGAAAAAATGGTGAGTAGAAGAAAGTTTTGTTTGGAATGCTCCTACTAAATTTGGTTAATGGTCCTCTGTTTGAATTCTTGATTAAAACTCAGACTAGGGATCAATTGATGAAGCCTGATGGTATATGGAGTTCTTGCTGCTTCTCACTTTTGTTCCAAATCTAGTTGTGTGCTCTACTCCCTGATGTTATGCAGTTCTAGGAATCAGTGGATTGAACTAATGCTAGCATTTCAGATGGAGTGTGTTGTGAAAGAGTAGTTTTTAAATGCTTTATTTGTGGTCTAAAGGGGTGGTGGCAGAAATAAATTCTCTTTTCTAGAATTTGTATGTTGTTTGGGAGATGTAAACTAGGGTTCTATTGCTTTCTTTTTTGCTTTGCACTTCTGTGCTCCTTGTGTGCTTCCTGTGTACTGGGGTATGATCCACTGTTTTTGTTAGACTTTTTCTAATAAATGTACTCATTTGAATATCAAAACAGAAAAAAAGAGGAAAGCAAGAGAAACAATGCCTGCATGACAAAGTATGAATATTGAGTTGTCAGTTCAGCATTCTCTCAATCAATTGGTTACCAATTGTTTACTATGAATAAATTGATAAGCACTGACTCTCCTGACTATTAGGGTTGGGAATGAGCAGCTGTACACACTGCTTCTCTTATTATCAGATATATGATTTGTTGTAAATCATTCCATGGAAAAGGTTTAGAAGTTCAATTTCATGCATTTTCCAATCTTGTATTATAGTGCAATAGAAATGACACTGCCTGCATTCTGTTCGCAGTATTTCAAATTCTCAAGCTCATAAATTTTTTTTAATTGGCTCACTTCTCAAATGTTGCATTCATTTAACTAAAACATTTTCTTCTATGATTTTAGATAACAAAGGAGCTGGCACGGCTACAACAATTAGCATTAGCTAACAACCTTTGTCCTGAGGATATATCTGGTGGAACAATAACTTTAAGCAATATTGGTGCAATTGGAGGGAAGTTTGGCTCCCCCCTCCTCAACTCGCCTGAAGTTTCCATCATTGCAATTGGCCGACTCCAGAAAGTTCCACAGTTTGTTGATGATGAAAACGTGTATCCTGCATCAATTATGACTGTAAGTATTGATTTATTCTTGAGTCACCTTCAACTAATAATATTTAGAAAACATTAGAACTCGAGGAACCGGCTTGAACCGAAGAGAATGCACACAAACTACATAAAAAGCGTTAGTAAGAAGCCAAAACGAGTTCTTTAATGTAAGGACATAGACGTTCCCCCAAAATTACCCAACTACAAATGATGGCATGATCAACAGTAGGATGCTTTGATCATCTTACCAAAAATAAGGCATAATAGAGTTAATTTACCTTTCCAATCGAGTGAGTAAGGTTCTAATCAATCCGTAGGATAAGTGCTGTTAAGTGGTGTGATTGGATGATTTTCAAGGAGGTGCACAGGTGGCAATCTTCACCCCTTACTAGCAGGCTGTAGCATATCATATTTAGTCTCCATTTTTACTTCTAGCTATGTCTATGGCTGGGCATGAAATAAACTCATTCACCCTCATAGTTTGATATGTCCGCCACTTGCTACATATGTCTATGCCAAATTTGTAAAAGCATTTGTATGTACAGTAAAGTTTAAGGGATTAATGTCATTATAGGTTATCTTTACTGGCAATGCTATCAGCCTGTAATGCTAGGGTATGCATTATTCAAAATGCTTCTGGCTAATTATTTAATAACTGTCAGCTAAACATGAAAGTTCAACCTACTGAAAGATACATGGGGTTTTATGGTGCCTAGGAAAGTCTGATACCTTGTTATGCCATGTTGTGGACCTATAAATTGATTTTGTGAAATATATAATGTTTCATAAAGCATGACAAAGTGCCTGATCAAGGTACTTTGTGTCCGTTCCACCAAAAAACCTTTCCCCTGTGTGGTTAACATGATTCCACCAAATGTCTGGTCTTTGATGTGGTAGGCTGTGAGTTTCGATTGCCACAGCACCCCTTATTGGCTTCGTTGGATTGTCAGACAATCCTTTTGTTGCCACTACTCATTTTAAGATTAGCGAGTTTTGAAACCCTATGAGATACTGGGTTTGGTATTTGCCTATATTTTCAGTGAGTGCCTTTTTGGAGTTTAAGGAGTTGGAGTTGGAGTGCCCAACAATCCTTTTGTTGCCACTACTCATTTTAAGACAAGCGAGTTTTGAAACTCTTATGAAATACTGGGTTTGGTATTTGCCTATATTTTCAGTGAGTGCTTTTTTTGGATTTTAAGGAGTTGGTCACCATATGGTGTGTATGAAGTTATGATAATCTGGTAGTTTAAATTGGTTAGATTTTTTGTTGCGGGGTAAATGAATGTGTTTTAACACTAGTATTTTGGATTTATAGATGAAATAATTTGGCCGTGTCTTTCCCCTTCTCAGGTTAATATAGGCGCTGATCATAGAGTCCTGGATGGAGCAACAGTTGCTAGATTTTGTAATGAGTGGAAACTATACATTGAGAAACCTGAGCAGCTCATGCTGCATATGAAGTGATTCAATCCTGCCTTCCTGTAAGCAGCAGGATGTTATTTTATTTATGTCAAATAAGCCTTAAAAGAGATGTTATTTTATGTCAAAGAAATTAGCCTTAAAATGCCGATAATTTTTCTCCCAAAGAGACATTTCTGAAGAGTTCTTGCCCTATCTTCTGGGTCTTTAAGTAACTTGCATGTGATGGCAGCAACCCTTTTAGAACAAATTCAAAATGTTTTTAATTGTTTTTTAAAAGATAAATAATATAACAATTTCATGGAGAATAAGCCAGAATTAAGTTCTCAATTATAATTTTGTTTTTCAAATTAATTTAGAATTATTTTTAAAAACTATTTATTGATAATTGTTTTCAAAAAAAATTGTGAAATAGGTCTTAAAATTTTCTTTAGAAATTGGCTTTGCAAACATTTTTATTTTTTTTAGGCTATGTTTGGTTTCCGGAAAGTACAAAGGAAATAAAAAAAATGTTAAAGAAAATGATTTTTTCATGTTTGATTGTCCTATGAAAAATATAAAAAAAAATCAAATATAATTAAAACTAATTAAAAACTTATGTATTTTTAAATTATTTAATCTTTATATTGATGAGTTAAAATAAATAAAATGAGTTTGAAGTAACAAAAAAAATAATTAATTAACTTTTAATCTATTTTTTTATTTTCCTTCACTTTTTCTTTCCTTCTACTTTTCCTTTATATTTTCTTTCCCTCGCATTTTCCCTCAAAATTTCCGGGAACCAAACATAGCCTTAATGACATGTTTGGTAAGTATTTTAAAATTTTTTGTTTTGAAAATAAGTTATTTTTATAATAAATTTAAAATATTTTGTAATAATATTTTAAGAAATGTTGTACATAAATATAATTTATATACATAATTATGTTACGAAGAATGAGTTCAAAAAATTATTTTTATTTTTAAATTTTAAATAAAATTTTATTTTTAAAAATGATTTATAATTATTTTTAAAAACTATTCTTTTAAGAATTGTTTTCAAAAACATTGCAAACAGGGTAGTTGGGTTGAATTTTTGAAGTTTTGGGTCAAAACAACCCTTTTATGAAAATAAATAAATAAATTTAACCACTTAAATACCCTTTTTTATAGAAAAAAAATTAAATTTAATTATTTTGTCAAACTTATATTTAAAATAACCTTTTTACTGTCATAGGAACCATATCATTAAAAAAAATATTTTTTTTAATTTAATTTAAAATTTTAATTAAAACTTTATTTTTATAGGAAGATGATGTAACACTATGTGATCGAAAAGATGTCACATTTAATATAAGTTTTCAAAAATAACCCAAAATTCAAACTTTTGTCTTAACCTCATTTGATGTTGAATCATCAATTCTGCCAGTACTAAAATCTGCACATCTCATGGCATTAAGAAACCTAGTAATTTAGAATTTGAAAATTTTTATCAAAAAATTTATTTTCAAGTGCTACAATGATATTATTGTTATATTTTTTTTTTTGAGAAAAAATTCCTTCAATGATTTTTTAATCTCTAAGCAAACACTTTTTGGATAAAAAAGTTTACAAAACCGATTCTTATTCCTTTAATAAATTTTTTAGAATGCATTAAGAAACACTTCTAGTTATTTTAGAACTTGAAATATTTTATCCAAAAAAAAAAATTTCACCATAAACATTCTCCAAAAAATATATAATATTATATTTTTTTTGGAGAAAAATCTACTTCAATAATTTTTTAATCTCTATCCAAACACTTATTGGGTAAAAAGTTCAAAATAAATACTCAAATGAGTTATATGTACGTATATAAAAGTTACGTTTTTCAAATACGGTATTATTTCATTATTTTTAATTAAATTTTACCTTTAATGATTTTATTTTAATATAAAAATTGAAACATAGTAACTTCATTTAGATTTTGAATTCAAGTACTTCTATTTAAACTTTAGATGAAAAAATAAAATTTTATTATATTTATTTATTGAAAATCTTTTAGAATAAGTAAATTAGTAACTTTTATAAAATTTATAAGTTCCTAAATATGTATCTAAAAGGATTTTTTTTAAACAAATTTTGGTAATTTAACCTTTTCTCTTTTTTTTTCTTTTTTTTTTTTCCAATTTTAGGTGATAAAAAAAAATAGAATTAGGCCCACCCTCAAAATTCTATTTTCGATCGGAGTTGATTATTCATCCATTTTTGGAAGACATTGAAGAATTTTTCAAAAATCATAAGAGATTCATTTGATTTTTATTGAAGAGCTTTTTAAAAATCATACAAGATTCATTTGATGTTTTTTCTCTTTCGACTGATGATTAGAACTTCATCTTAGGTGGTGTTTGTTTTTTTACTTATTTCTAAATAGAACCTTAATACTTAATAGTGTTAAATATTAGGTTGTTTGTTTTTGTAGTATTTTATTTCTATTAAGTATTAAAAAGTAAAAAAAATCAATGTGTTATTTTTTCTATTTAGAAAAAGCTATATATTTTGGTTTTTTCTATTTAGTAAAAAGTTAATAATAAGTCATGAAAAAGTAGAAAAATAAACAACCTATTTTATAAAACTAAATTGCTTTCAGCAAAAAGCCAAAAAAACAAACACCACCTTAGTCAAATCAAATCTTATTAAGAGGTTCAGCCGAGATTATGGGAATGTAAAGTGGGCCGGCCCAGGTTGGACGCCCTGAAGCTTCGGTGAGGCCGATAATGGGCCGACTTAGGTTTAGACTCTACATTGTTTTGGACCTCGGCGCTGTGAGGGCAGCTTGGGCCGAAGCGAGTGGCCCGATAATGGTCCGGCCAGTAGGCCTGTCAGTTCTGGATTGGTCCGGAATAACCCACGACAAGGGAGGAACACATTAAGATTCCACGTGGAAGAGAACAAATGGGCGTTTAGAATGTGTCTGAGACCACCTGGTCATCTTAAGATTCCCTTGCAAAAAACCCTAGGGTTGAACTGCAAATGAGAGCATAAGAGGATGGTATAAAGCCCATCCATTATTCCCACCTCTCGAGTCGCGGCTGGTAAGAGGATCACCTTTAGCAGTAGGAGGAGGAGCAGCAGCAGCAGCCATGGTATACTCTGATCCAAAGCCATAAGGCGGTCGATCCTCTTCCCGTAATCTCTTACCATCCAGAACTCTCAATTCACATTTCTCTTGTTTTGGCAGGGTATCGATTTAGTCGCCGGCGGCAAAAGCAAAAAGACGAAGCGCACCGCTCCCAAATCTGATGATATCTACCTCAAGCTCCTAGTCAAGGTCTCCACAGTCCTCTCTCGTTTTGTTTCTTCTTCTATGAATGTGATTATGTTGGTATATATGTATCTGGATCTGGCATTTTGTTGAGTGATTGTGTGGTTTGCTATCAGCTGTATCGTTTTCTGGTACGGAGAACCGGAAGCAAGTTCAATGCCGTGATACTGAAGCGTCTGTTCATGAGCAAGATCAACAAACCTCCGATGTCTCTCTCCAGGTTGATTCGTTATATGCAAGGAAAGGTTAGGGGCTCTTCTTCAATTGTTCTTGCTTTTATTTATTTTTTATTTTTCGTTATTTTCTGGTGTTAATTGGTGATTTTGTTTTTTAATGTATTGTGTTCTACTCGTGGATTCTCAGGAGGACAAGATTGCAGTGCTCGTGGGAACGGTAACGGATGATCTTCGGGTCTATGAGGTGCCGACATTGAAGGTAACTGCTCTGAGGTTCACGGAGAGGGCGAGAGCAAGGATCGAGAAGGCCGGTGGAGAGTGCTTGACGTTCGACCAACTGGCTCTCAGGGCTCCTCTCGGTCAGAACACGGTATGGAGTTAGATGAATTTGTTTATTCTATGTTATTGGCTTTCAGATTTATTTGCTCTATCTCATGGTATACAGGTGGGAATTAAGATTAGATTTTCTGGTTTTGAATTAATGGAAAACAAAATCTGCTTTATGAGAATTTGAATGGATTCACAGGTCTCATTAAAATGTTTAGGATCAGATAAACATTGCATGAGCTCAGTTTTCTCTTGTGCATGTCATAAGATGTTTACAACTAATACAGTATGCACTTGATTTCTCTTATGCATGTCAATCGACTGATATACCTAGTTTAAGAAGGCTTACCATTTATTTATCAAGAAAAAACAGTGCAGGCTATTTCTGGGCCTTCAAGAATCCAAAAGGCGATGTAGAGAAATACAAATGGTTTTGTTAGATTAGATTGGGTGAAGGGTGGCTACGATATTAGTTGGCAATGTCATTTTGCTTGCTGATGATTAAGATACTTTTCAGCTAACAAATCAAGAAAACTCAAGGCCCAAACCTCTATGATTCTCAAGCATTGAATTGATCTTGCATCTTGTTGGCTCAAACAAATCATTTGAGTGCGTGCTAAGGAAGATATGCCTAACTTGTTTATTTCCAATTTCCCATGTTGGCAAACTTCCATAATTGTCTTCTAGTTTTAGGTCAGTCAAAATATGTCCCAAGTTCATAACATGAATTGCAAAAAAGACCTTTTCTTGACATCAAAGAAGGTCCCATTAAAGGGACCAATCTTAGAGGTTCCAAGATGGGTGTGAACTAGGTACTTATCAAAAAAAAGAAAAAGAAAAAAAGATGGGTGTGAACTAGGTAAGTCTCTATTAAATGAGTCTACTTTAAGATTGTTGGTTCAAATAGTCTAAGAATTGAATCTTAAACAAAACTAACCTAAAGCAAAACAAAAAGGAAACAATACAAAATTGAAATAGGGCACTTATCAAATCATCCAGTTAAGGTGTGATAAGGCATTGTCCTTAAAGTAGATCTGCCCTCCATGGGTTATCAACCATAGTGTAGTAGGGAACCAATTTCTCACCTCTAAGATCCAATAGCCAAGAACCGTGCCTTAGATGCACTTAATTGATGAGGAGGCATAGTACAACTTGAAAACCTATAAGATTTTGAAGTTCTTACAAAAGCTTCATGAACCAAAAAGGAAAAAAGAAAATTAATTAACGCGTTCTAACTTACATGTTCAAACTCCACTATCTTGTTTTCAAATTCACAAATGTCTTTAAATGAGTCAACTCTTATATGTTCCAGCTTATGTGTTCAAACTTCACTCTCTCGTTCTCAAATCCACATATGTATTTAAACAAGAAGAGTTGACCCAAGACTCCAACTGAGAATGACCAAGTTAAGAAATTAAAACTAAAAAAAGAATTATTTTCACTTTGTAAAGTAGTAGTTGGAATTGTGCGTGTATTCAAGGGGTTCCTTTTTGTGCACGGACGATGTGCATTAAAGGTTTCTTGATCGGGCCACTTGAAATCCCACTGGAATGGGCTTGACCCTATAGACACATGAGCTCCTGCTTCCCTCTCCACAAGCTTAAAAAGCTAATGAAATGAGTAACTATATGAAGCATTGACACCTTTTAGCTTTTGCACTCAAAACTCACACATACACACTCTTTCCTAGGATCAAATCATAGGAGTTAAAAGAGTAATGGTAACCCAACTTACTAGAATGGAATCCTATCAAGTAGGTTCATATGGGGGATTGTAGGAAGGCTGAGTTATGAGTGCAAAAGCTAAAAAGTGTTAATTCCATTTTGTAAAGGGATTGAAACCTTTGTCTTTATATGGTTTCCTGCATCCTTAGTCCATTGGGCTTGTGGAGAAGGAAGTGAGAGTCTTGCTCGCCTATGGGGGCCAAGCCCATTCCAGTGGGATTTCTGGTGGTTTGATCCAATAAATCTTAATGTACGTGCATCGTATGCGAACCCCACTCCCATTCCCTCCCTCTCTTACAGGCACAATTCCAACCACTTTTTACTAAGTGAAAATCAATTTTTTTATTTCTTTGACTTAGTCATTCTTAGTTGGAGTCTTGGATTGAGTCTTTTTGGTTAAAGATGTTTGTGGATTTAAGAACGAGTTAGTAGGCTTTGAACAAGTAAACCGAAACATGTTAATTAATTATTTGAATTATTTGTTAATTAATCGTTGGACTTTGCAGACAAATAATCCCCTGTTCTCAAAGTTTCCATTCACAACTCTACTCCTTGGTGAATACTCATTATTCTACTCTTTGTCATCCATTCATTGTTTTCTTGATCTCTATCTTTCACTGCTGCTTTCCTGAACATACCTTCTCGACAATCATAACTTCCCTACTACCAAACTCAATAGCCCTTTCGTTCCAGTAATAGCAGCGATCCATTTAGTTTGCTATAGTGCTACAACCAACTCTTTGCCACGGCCTACTACAACTATACACCTTGCATCCAAGTTCTACTATTCTAGCCATCTGCATTTGCTAAGTTCTGCTGTTGTAATAGCATTGCTTTTCCTAAGTTTGTTATGGTTTTCCCTACTTTTGGAGGAACTTCAAAATCTCATAAATTTTGGAGTTGTATTGTACCTCACCAATGGAGTGCACCTAGTGCAAGGTTCTTTGCTGTTGGATCTTGAAGGTAGGGTGTCAGTTCTCTATTGCACCGAGGTTGATAACCCAAGAAAGGTGGATCTACTTTAAGGATAGTGCTCTGTCACACCTCAGCCGAATAATCCAATAAGTACCCTATTCCAGTTTTGTTTTCTTTCCTATTTGTTTGGTTTTGGGCTTAGTTTTGTTTAAGATTCAATTTGTGGACTATTTGAACCAACAATTGCATCTTCCAATTGATCTTGTTTATTTAGCTCCCATAAAGTACATGTCACATGCAATCTGAAATTGTACCAAAATCAATATTTGGAATTAAACCAAAGAAATAGAGTTTGCAAGTGGAGAGGACTTTTGGGTTTGTGGATTTGTTGTTTTTTGAATGTTATGTCCTTTATTTTGGATTAAAAGCATGCACTTTGATTGGAATTTAAAACTGTGAACTTTTTTTGAAGTGAGAATAAAGGTTCTGGTATTGTTGAACATTGCCCAAAAGCCCTTAATATGAAGAATTATTTTATTAAAAGGGTTTAAATAATCTTTATGTTGCAAAAGTAGTCCTTCCCATGTTTCAACTTGAAAAGTAACCCATTTTGTCATAAATGTCCTTCAACATTTGGATTATTTTTTGGAAGAGGTCACTTTTACAAGAAAAAATGATACCTATCAAAAAAAAAAACATGAAGAGTATTTATGTCCAAAAGAGGTGCATTGTTGGACTCAAACATGTGAGGGGTTACTTTTACAATATCAGAATTATTTCATCATTTTTAATCAAATAGCCCTAATTTTAAATGCAAGATAACTTCCTAATACTCATTTAGATGAACTACCTCTGCAGCGCTCAGGTTTCACAAGAAAGTTTATAGGCTTTGAAACTCCTTAAATCCTGCATTTATGGGGTTGTGTGGTATTGTGGTTGCACACATATTTGGTTTGTTATCACCTTTAAGAATTCACCTTTTGTCTTTTTGTCTTTTTGTCTTTCAAAAGAAGTTGAGGTTAAATAAGAATACTATAAGGCTTTATTTGGATCTTGAAAACTATGAGGGAAGGGTATGAAATATGAAGGAAAATAATATCTCGGATTTGGTCGTAATGGAAATAATGAAGGAAAAGATAACATGATGGAAATTAGAGGATAATTTATGCAATTTAAATATCCTTGTTGTCTGATCTTGGAAAAGAAGGGAGGAAACCCCAAAACATTTATTGGGGTAAAGCATGTAGTTTTTCTTACATTTTCTTCTACCTGTGGTTTTTTCCTCACAGTTTTTGAGATCCAACTTAATGTTCCTTTTAACTCATATGGATACAATGGAAGTTCCGGTTTTTTTATTGTTTTATTTTTTATTTTTTATTTATTTTTATTTCTGTTTAGACAATACAAGATTCTTTGTTTATGAAGTTCCCCAAGCAGGCTTTTTTTGGAAGTTTATATAACTTATGTCCAGCACTGTCTGGATAAATTCTGCAACTCGCCTAGTCTCTTTTTTCATTAGGACTGTATTTATTAATGTGCTGGCCATCATCTTCATAATTGCAAGATGTAGTTGTGATTGTATTCATAATTGTAATTAATTTACATGCTTAGTGGTAGAATTATTTTGATCATTATTCCAATTCTTTTTTGCTGAAAATTCAGGCAATAAATGAATTCTGTAAAAGAGGTTTAACAAATTAAATATTTATTTGATGCCAGGTTCTGCTGAGAGGCCCAAAGAATGCTCGTGAAGCAGTAAAACACTTTGGTAAAGCTCCTGGTGTGCCACACAGCCACACTAAACCATATGTTCGATCAAAGGGAAGGAAGTTTGAGAGAGCCAGAGGAAGAAGAAACAGCAGGGGTTTTAGAGTTTAAGTTGTTTGTTGGTTGTTTTATCATTATAGACAAAAAATGTCATGTGACACATTATGCATCCTTCTACATCCTGTTGCATTTCAGTTTTTGTTTTGGATCAAAAGCATGTTCTCTTTTATTATTCCCCTATGCTTTTTGTGGACTTGTGAGCTTGTTAACAATGAAAATCTAGGTTTTTCCGGCTGAAAGCTAGTCTTTGATTTGGTTTATTGTCCCAAACGAGCAATATGCTTGGTTGTGTTCTTGAAATTTCCCAAGAGCACATTGTTGGTTGGTCGTGGAATTGGGGGATTATGTGGATCATGATTTGGTTAGTTAATTATACCAGGCAAGCCTCTTGTGCAGGATTTTACCATTGCTTCATGGTCTGAATATTAGTGTCCGGTTGTGGTGTTTTAAAAAAAAGTGTTTTTGAAAAAGAAAAGAAAGAAAAAGAAAAAAGGTATTTGGTAAAAATTTAGGAAACGTTTTTAAAATTTTGAAAAATTATTTGTAGTGTTTTATGGAAAAGTATTTATAGGTGATTTTCAAACATTTTCAGAAAAACACTGTAAACTTCTAATTTTGAAAATTTGAGGTTGAAAAAATTATATCTTTATTTCCTTATGTGGAATAGTAGCGCATCCAAGAGGGTCATTGAAAAATGAAAATGGTTTTGAATGATTAAATTGTTTCATTTTATCAAACATGAATCATAATCTTATGCTGGCATCCTACTGCATTTAGAAACAATATTGTCGACTGATCGGACGTGTTGGTGGATTGATTAGTTGGCAATGGCTAGATTTTTACCTTCCTCCCTCCCTCCCAATAAGCACGGGTAACTTAAAAGCGCAATTTCAATTATCCTGGGCATATCGAATGGCGCATGGTATCTTCCATAAACTTACTTGACTTAAAATTTTATAATAAATAATTAGCGCCTGTGTTGGCTAGTGAGAAGGGCTATTAAGAACAACTCTTGGTTGTTTTTTCAAGTAATTCACACATGAAAAAAGATTTCAAAACTTTTTTTTTCCTTTTCAAAATACTATACAAAAATAATTGAAAACACATTAAATTTGTCAAATAATCGAAAACGCCTTAAATTTATCTTTAAAAAAAAAGGGATAAATTTAAGAATTGTTTTCAAAACAAATTTATGAATTTGAGAACTTACTAAACACTACCTTTTTGGCTTGTGCCGGATAAAGGGAACAGGGGAGAGCTGGGCGCCACACCCAGTCAACCAGCGGTTCCAACCGCTAATAACCGCCGAAAAATCGAAAGGGCCAGAATCACTCTTGAGAACACGTGCCGTGTCGTAGTGCCCTTGATGGACTGCTTTTTAGAAAATGGTAGACTACCATTAAAAGGACAGTTCCTTCCTCAAACTGCTCTTCTGCAAAACCCTAACCTCTTACTTCACTCTCACTCATGGCTATTCAAATGCACCTATGCGTAGCCGTGGCACTCTTGGCTTCCTCCTCTTTCTTCACAGCCTCCACTTCTGGCCTCGCACAATCAGGTATTTTTCACCATCTGTTTGATCGCTGAGAAAACTCAGGAAATGAAATGGAAATCAGTTTGAAGTCGCTACATTTTCTGTTGTTGAGTTCCATGCGTGTCAGGTAACATCTTTTAGGAACATTATCTTGGTTTCTTTTTCAAGGTACGAGTGTTTTCGTTTCATGTTTTGCAGATGAAGTACCGAAACCGAGTTTTGCTTTCAGTTGGTTAGACGATCTTAATACATTTGAAGCCGGTGGGATTGCAACCATAAAGATCAAAGTACTTGGAGACTTTGACAGTAGAGGGAATGGTTCCCTTGATGAACGTGCTTTTAATCCAACACTCACTATAAATGGGAAGATGGGAAATAGTTCCTATATTTCCGGAGTTTCTTCAAATCTCGAGGGTGATTCTAGTAATTGGAGAATTTCATTCACTCCAATCATGGCTGGGGTATTTAATGTGATTATCAGCGACAAACATTTCGGAATCTTAGATTCATCTCTTCATTTTGAAGTGCTGGAAGGTTTTAATTAACATTATATTCTGATATCATGGTGTTTTATTTTAATCCTCATGAAAATAATGCTTACCACTTTTGTTCATTTTGCATTTTTCTAAACTATGGATTAGCATAATTTCAATTGAGGTCCCATTTGTTTAAAATTACCTTCATATCATTTGTTGGTGAAGCCAATCCCCTTGAATGCTCTTGCCTTAGTGTTCAAGTAATAAAACTAATTTAGTTTCTGACATTTTCCTGACTGTTTTAATTGGTGAAGCCAGAGCCTTCAAATGCAACTTGCCTCTATTTAGAAACAGAACGATGTAGGTGGTGAGAGCTTGCTGATTCTTTTAATGTTTGGTGTTGAGTACCTCAGTTAGAAATTGAAGTAATATAATAAGTCATGGATCAACCTGGGCACAATAAACTAGAAACTTGTAGTTACTAATTTGCTGCAGTTGAGTACAATCATAACTTGCTCCTGTCAGGGAAGTGCTTTTATGCTAGTGTCCAATATATTGGGGCTGCAAAATTGGACTTTCTTTCATTTATTTTTCACATAATTTTAAGCAGTTCTATTTTTAGTGTTTTCAGATTTTGTCTTCAAAAGATACTCCTTAACTCAACTATCACTGCATGATTGAAGGGCATTTATACCCATCTGTTTGTGTTGCTTCATGGATGAGTCCTATAAACGAATTTGTAGCTGGCACAAGAGTCACAGTTCTGATACTTCCTAGAGATGCCTTTGGGAATAATATCTCTTCTTCAAGTGATGATCCAAATTCTTCTAATTTTATAGTTTCTGCATCTAATGCAACTGGTTCAGTGGCAAACCTTCTCAATATCACCAACCTGGGATGGAATAAATTTGGCTACATCAGCATTGAGTTGAATGTGGCCACAGCTGGAAGCCTGTTGTTACATGTAGAAGGGGAAAATCAGGCTTTGAATGGTTCTCCACTACCATTTAAGGTGAACCCAGGTGATGCACTGCAGCATTAATTATGAGAACATGATCTGCATTTAGGGACACTGATTTTACAAACATGAGTTGGATTTTTCTAATTCAATAGCAATTCATAGTGCTTCTCCTTGTCTGAGGGTGTTTGCATTATTGAAGCCCAAGAGTAATCTTTGTTATGCAGGATAACTTGATTAATGGTGTCATTTTTTTTTTTGGTGGTTCTATTCTTTTCTGCATATTGTTTAAAAGAAATTTAATTTCCTAAGTTTACTGATATTCCATTATTCCTATATTATGCTTTCATCTGGTAAAAAACTCATTGTTATTTGTAATAGGGAAAAAATCATGAATTGTACTCTGTTTCTTGCGGTAGGGCATTGCGAAGAGTAGTAAAGATATAACATTGTTGATTCTGATCAACACACATTTTCATGGAAATGTAAATTTCTTTGACTGGGTTTTAATGTGGCTCATCTTTCTCTCTATTGATGAAATTTTGAACTGGATTGTAACAGGACCACTGGATGTCGCCAACTGTGTGGCAACATGGAATTTTGGGACAAATGTACTACAAATATTTTCTAAAGTGGAAATCTTTATACATCAGCAAGACCAATATGGGAACCTTGTTTCAGGATTGTATGCATTTGATGCTCAAGTTGTCGAAAAGGAGACAAATTTGTCTATACCTGTAGCAGATTTACACTTTGAAGAAGTGTTGCCTGGAATTCAGTTATTTTCATTCAGTGTATTGGAACCAGGGAACTTCATTCTGACAATATTTGACACAAAGCAGAATAAGAGCATCTCCAATATGCCCTATGACTATACTGTCTTTGTAGGTGTGTTTTTCAAATCTTTTATTCTCATTATTTGTCACTTTTTATATCATTGATATTATGGATCTTTCCTATTATTTTGATTTTCCCTTTTGTGTTTATGGTTCTTCCCAAATATAGTGACAATTAGATGGAGGACACAATTTGTTACCTTTATTTACTAGTTTCATTGGGTAGTTAGGTGTTTTTTTTCCTCCAAGTTGGTCTTTGCCCAAGTTTCAATAAACTTTCTAATTAAATGCTCAATATGCTTCTATGAGTTACTTCTGCAAATATGATTGTATTCATTTGCCATTTTTTTTGTTTGATTTGAGTAGGTTATTGCGATGGGTTAAAGAGTGTCATCAATGGATCTGGTTTAGATAATTCTGTTGCTGGAGAAATGTCACGTTTTACTATTTATTTGAATGATATTTATCAGTATCCCTCCCCAGTTGAATTAGAATGGCTTCAAGTGCAAATTGTGCGGGTAATCGATTCCTATCATCTACTTCCAAGCATATACCCAATGCAGATTGTCAATGGTACAAGCATTCCAGCAACTATTCAGTTATTTCCTTCTGATGGAAATATCTTCAGTCGTTATTTCACAAAGACACATCCATCTTTGAAACAGGAAGCAGGCTGAATGGAACACTGAGCTATGATGCCACCAGTCATTTAGAAATTTCTCCTGCTCCATCTGTTGAGCTGAATGACACTGTAAGAACCACATGCATGCGTTTCCTTCAAACATATATACTCAATTACTGATAATATTTTCTTCTATATTCAGTCTGTTGGGAACTCGATAGTTCAGGCAAGTGCTTTAAATGTCATTTATACACCTGAGAAGAGTGGGATTTATGAAATTCGTTTATTTTGTGGAAATATTGAGTTGAATAATGGTCGCACATTCACAAAGGAAGTAAGAGCAGGTATTCTCAGCCTAATATAATTTATTTTGGTTTCTAGTTTGTTGTTTGTTTTTATAAATGTTGATATTGCTTGTGTAAAGTGAAATAGTAATTTTGGATATTTCAGATTTCCTAGAAACAACTTATTGCCAATTTCTGCCACTCCCATCCAACTCTAGTGTAGCCACCATCCTTGGTGGGTGTGTGTGTGTGTGGATAAAGTTGTTTGAAAAAACTCCCTCTCCTACGTTAACGAACACAAGTTACACCGACAATGAAGCTCACACATCACACTTTCCACCCTCTATTTAAATAGAATTGCATGCTTTGACAAGTGAATATTTTTTATTTTATTTTTGAGAAACATTTCAATTAACATTTGTGTCAAATGAATGGTATGTTATGTCACCTACTTTCTCTCACAAAAGTGTTCTGAACTTTGGAGAAGCAAACAGCCAAGGTTTTGAATAATTAATCCATGATATGATAGTGGTGCACCTCAATGTTGTACAGTCCTTTCTTAATAATAGGTTTTATTAGACAGTTCTTTGTGATTTTTGAATTTTTTTACATGCGATTTATCACCTTTATATTTTAAGGAAATAAGTCTAAGTTTGAGTATTAATAGCTTAACTGGTCATCTGTGGCACATAACATCAACTCTATTATTGGTATGCATGGCTGAAATTTATTAATGGCGATTGCACATACTTGTCTTATAAGACCCTACTTCATTGCTGTTGAATAATTGCTTTCTGCAGGTGAGGTTAATATGACGCTTTCAGGAGTTGTCAAGTATGCACCCAAAGTACCAAAGTTGATTAAAAATGAAATAGTTGTGAAGCTATTGGATTCATTTTCTAATCCCATAACGTTGCAACAATCAAGACTCAAACTAGAGATTGGTTCAATTAATAGTTCTGGTTTGAGTTGGATGTTTGTGGATAACAATGATGGGTCATATGTTGCTCACTATCTGGCTAAGGATGTTGGCACTTATGAATTATGTGCTTCTTTTGATGGCAACCATTTCTTACCGTGTCCCTTTGGGGTCAATGTATACAGTAGTAAGTATGGCAACAACATACATATTATAGCCTTTCCTTGGTAGACTGTTTGATGGGTTCTGCGGTATATGAAGGTGCATGTCATTTATGTTCCTTTTAATGATATTTATGTTGTCAAGTTCTTTGGTAGACTGTTGCCTGTTCCTACGTTAGAGATTTTTTTATTTTATATCGGACTTATCAGAACTGTAGGAACATTAATTAATACTAATTTGAATTGCATTTCTTCAAAATTATAGGACTGTGCATCAAGTAGAAGTACAGAATTTGGATTTTTTGCCACTTCACAAAAGGGTCCTGCGGTTTCCAAAGATTAATATATGCTACAAATTGATTATTTGTCACATGGTTAATCAATATTGAATTTGCAACTTGTACAATTTTCTCCTTGTCCTAAAGATCAGCGATATGATGAGAGCTAGATGATGTCTAGACAAATCAATTGAGAAGAAGGTGATTGTATTTGTTCAGGATAATAAGCTGAAATGTGCAAAATGGAAAACATTGAGAGGAAAAGTGACTGAAGGGGAATTTCATTTGAGACATTTATGCTCCAGTGAGATTAAAGCTTATTGATTTATGCTGTTCTGATCCACACACGCAAAAAAAATCAAATTGAGAGCCAACAAGAAAATGAAATGCAATCGATGAATGTTAGACCTGAAAGCTAAGGTTTTATTTTGTCCTATCTGATCACGAAGTTGGAGAACTACTGAAGGTTAGCTAACATGATAGCTTGAGTCAATTTTTAATTTGGTTTTAGGTTTGATGTGGTAAAATCAGTAAGCATTCCTGTGGACATGGTGTGGAACATTTATTGATGAGAGAAGTAATAAGTCCTGCTAACCTTGTTTAACATGATGAATATTTTAAATTAGCTTTGTTTCCAGTTTCGTAATCAACGTGAAATATTTCTTATGCATGGATTGACATTCCCAATTTCTTTCAGGTGAATATTTTCCTAAAGCCTATGATGATGTGGTATCTGTCTGGGAAGATCAGTCAATCGCTTTTGATGCTTTAGAAAATGATTACTTTGCTGGTGACAGTGCAAATATTACTGACTCTTCAGAAGTAAGACAAGCCTTACCATGAGAGTAGTTTTAACCACACAACAGTCAACACCATGTCTCCCTGCTACGTCCAGATCCTTGCAACAAAAAGGGAAAGAAAAAGAAAAAATTACACTGATTTTCATCAATATGGATTGAATCAATGGAGAGAATAGGAACAAATTTGCTTCTCATCCCTTGACTCAAATGATTTTTTATCATCATCCATTTGAATCAAAAGAATGCTTCCTTAATGGCGACATTATCATTAGTGTTCTCTGACTTGTTATATATATATAGATTATTTAGATTTTATAGCATTGATTTCTTTACTTCACAGTTTGTAGTATTGCTGACAGAGTCTTCTCTAGAAGATTTTGGTTGGAAAATTGACTTGCTTCTATTGTTATACTGGCAGCCAGATCATGGATCACTTCTACAGTATGGAGGACTCTTTAGATATACTCCCTATAAGGGTTTCTTCGGAAATGATTCTTTCAATTACACAATATCTGATGTAAATGGAAATCTTGCTACTGGTGCAGTACATATATCTGTTCTTAGTATCCCACCTCAGTTTGTTTCCTTTCCAAGTCAGTTGCAAGCAATTGAAGATATGATAAGTCCCAGATTTGGGTAAGGTATTACACATCCTTGAACTTATTTTAAAATGGAAATGAAAAGTAAGGTTTCTTTTGGTTTTGTTCCCTGGATTTTTTCTTTTTTATCTCTCCAATTGTTGCTCTTTGCAGTGGTTTCCCTGGTTTTGAGATAACATATTCAGATATGATGGAGAACATATCTGTTAATTTAAGTGCAGAATATGGGACGATTTTTCTCTCTCCTATGCTGATGCAATTTTGGCAGCCATTGTCGAGTGGACTTTCTGTCAACAGAGGGGATGGAGAAGCTGAGGATTTGATTTTGGAGGGTCGTGCTGAAGTAATTAATATTGCCCTTCAGTCAATCAAATATCTTGGGTACTGTAAACTGGATGGCATCTATCTTTTGCATCTGATTAAATTATATGATGATTTTAGAATGGATTTTCTTTTAGAATGCATCCATCATGTTTTCCCATGAGCTGATCTTTTACATTTTTTTACTCATTTTCATGGTCACCCTAATCTGGTTGTTTGTCCCAAAAATTTCAAACTTGTATGATGTCTTAGTCCACAAAGAAGATGTATTAATAAGATTTTTCTCTGGTTAATAATGAGGATAGCAGAAGATATAAAAATGCACTGAGGAAGTGATATCGCTCATTATTCATAAATTCATTTTGAAGAAAAAGGGAAAAATCATGGTTTCAAATATGTTGCAAGTGTCTGAGCATTGTCAGTATATGGTGCATGCCTTGCATCTAGTTGGTACTGAAATCCATGTGTTATTAGTGATATTGACCGGGGAAGGCAGAAAGAAGACAGGCGGTAAGCTTCCTTTGCTATTTTCTTAAATGTATTAAATAAATGAATGGATTTAGGCAGCCATGACAATAACTTAAAGTGCGCTAAGAGGCCAAAAAAGGAAAAAAAAACCATAGAGGAAAAGAAATGAAGAAAATATATGTGGAGGTTATTTTAGTGAAGTCTTTCATGACCATTAACTGAAAGTTACAAATTCTAAAAAAGTGTATATCCTTTCTGTGATTGGCACTGTGTTCATGTACCATTTACAAATCATGAATCAATATGCTTATAGGTGTATTTGGCCTTATATGTGTATTTGCATATCTCTCTCTCTCTCTCTCTCTCTCTCTCTCTCTCTCTCTCTTATACACACACATGAATTTTTAATTCAAATCATAAATAAATTTAGTGATGTTGCATTTGTTTCCTTTGAATCAGAAATGAGAACTTTTGTGGTGATGATGCCATCCAAGTATCTACCATGAATAGAAATGGAATAAATTATTTGAATGTTCCAGTCTTCGTGGAACCTATCAATGATCCTCCATTTATTCACGTTCCTGAATTTATTATCTTGAAGAATAGTAAAGAAGATGGTTCACTAATCTTTGATAGAGAACAAGACAAGTTTGAGTTTTTCATTGGGGATCCAGATCTTCTTTACGTCCCTGGTATGTTTAGTATATTTAACTTTACTATTGGGTCTTCTTTGAAGTGTTTAAGCCAGATGAAATCATCATATTGCAAACATAGAATATTACAACAATACATACTAGTGTCCAATCTGGGAAACAAGGATGTTTTGATCATCAAGAGGTTTGTTGCAAGATTATATGTGGGTTTATCATGCGTGTGCTGTTCAATTAAAAATCCAAATTCAGGTGCTTCTATAAGTTAATTCTGTCAAATTTCAAGAGAAACATGTGCTGTGATAGAAGGTAAAATATACAATCTTTTAGATGGTATGATTTAGATCGAAGATAACTGATCTTGTGGTGGTAGTATTTTGTGCTTATATAATT
Organism: Vitis vinifera; assembly: GCF_030704535.1. Taxonomy (NCBI): domain Eukaryota; kingdom Viridiplantae; phylum Streptophyta; class Magnoliopsida; order Vitales; family Vitaceae; genus Vitis; species Vitis vinifera. The sequence continues at coordinate 339,816 of NC_081809.1, forward strand.
ATATCACTTTACTATTATTAAAACTGGACCTAGGCTATTTCCTTTTTGAGTGATTGATTCTTAGAAGGAAGAAATAATTGCCATTTTTTTTTCTCCATACTCAAAGCTAGGAAACAAAAATAAAATAAAATCTTGTTACAAACTACGCAGTTATAAAGAGTATGATTAATAACCACAAGTTAGTTATAAATAGCACCGTTTTCAAACATGAGTACATCCTCAACCTGTGATAGACGATTTAATTCGTATTTGTACTAGAGCTGCAGACACATCTGCCATTTCTGAATTCTAGAGGCTTGATAATCTGCCAGTAAGCTATATTTCAGGTGGTGAATCTCTTTTTGTGGTAATGTTTTCTGTGGAGGTCAATTCTGGAAGTCTGGTTGTCAATCTACCGGCTGAGCTCATTAATACAACTGAACTGAAGCTAAAGAATAGTTATCAATGGCAAACTCTTCAGACTTTTGTTACCATCTCAAAACATTTTATGGTCAAAGCAAAGGGAATTAGATTTCGGGGAACAGTTAATGACTGCAACTATGTCATGCAACAACTAATATATCAAGTGAGTGAGCTGATACTCAATGCATCATGATGTCTATTTAATTTAGTAAAATTGAATCATCCTCTGTTTTTCTTTACCTTTCTTATTTCTAGTTAATTATAATTTATATCAATTTCTAGGTATATGATAATTTATCACATTCTGCAATTTAATCTTCATAGTTGTATCATGATGTGGGTGAGGTATTACCAGATGCCCCATGATGTTTATTATATTTAGTAAAATTGAACCATTCTCAGTTTTTCTTTACCTCTCTTATTTCTAGTTAATTATGCGCCTGCTGGGGAGAGCTTTTAGCTTCTTCTTTTGTATAGTTGGAGCAGAAGTAGAAATAAGTATTCTTGCTATGTAATAAATTTTACATTCAGGATCTGTGTTATGGAAATGCTTTCATTGAAATAAGGATAAGTCACCTTTGAAAGTGTGGAGCCCAAGTTCGAGAATTCTATGTAAATTTTCTGTGAATGTGATGGTTTTATTGCATATGTAGATAAGTTGTCTGCGGTTTCAACTTTAAAAATGTATATCCAGAGATTGTAATGAGGGTGGAGCGAAAAAAGAGGGCATGACATATTTGATGAAATTTCAATGAATCCGAAGGCACTTGCTTATATTGAAATATTAATTGTGTAATATAAGAATGAATATAATAATTAATCTCCTTACCTGAGGTTTTTAGCATGCCCTTAGGTTAAAAATGCTTTTAATATAATCACTCCTGACATGTCCTAATTATAAGCAAGCAAATATTTGCAATTCAATCTACATTATTACCAAAATTTTGGAACATAATAAACACTCATAATGTTTTTATCAAAATTAGAAAACACGCTTGTTGTCAGAGAAGAGTATTACATAGGATAGGCTGTGTTAAATTCTAATCATAAGCCGAAGTATATTCAGCATGTTAATTACTGAATCCAGGGCAAAACCTTTTATGTTCAACACTTTCAACTTATATCAACAACTTGATAAATGGACTTGCTTTTATGGTATAGTTTCTGTTCTACTCATGGATTCTTTGGTGTTCTATTTACAAGGGTGCAATTTGTAGTCTGTTTCACTAATAGCTATTGGGTATTTCCATCGAGTTGCAAACATCTGGTTTTGCACTTCTTCCCACTAAACTTCATTATGGCTTTTGCTATAGAATGTCAAACTGAAACCTGGTTAGAATTCTAAAAACCCAATACTGTTGAAATAGCAAATAGCCTGTTAAATTTCCATTAGATTCAGGCCTTCAATTATTTATATAATCAACTCTATTTCCTGTACAGGGTGGAGAGCATGGTGCTGTTTTAACAGTGACATTGAATGACATGGGAAATTATGGGGGTTGTCCAGACTCCGCTGAAAAGATATCAATGCCCCTGTTTACTGAAGCTAGCGTAAATCTAATAAGACGAAGCCCAATGAGTTCATTGGTAGCTCACAGTAAGTACAATAACATATCCTAAGTCCTGCATGATCTCTCCAAGAGCTTGTCCTCTTAGTTCTTGTCACTATTCTCTTCTAGAGTTCTTTAATTGCAGTAAATGTTACACATAAAATTTTTCTTTCCAAAGGTCTAATCGTGCTATCTATGATTGTTTCAAGAAGTTCAATTACCAATATCCATTCCAAACAATGAACTAGCTTTTTAAAAGATCTCAGTCTTGTCTAAAATCATATCTGAATATTGCTTCTGATTCCGAGTTTCATGTTCCTATAAATATCAGTAAATCACAGTTCCTGGTGATCACTTAATAGTTTGACCAATTAAAAAGGAGGTTAATTTATAGGTTCAAAGCCTCTAGGAAAACTTTCTTTAAGACTGAGTTAATAGGAGATAAGTTTTGAAATACCCTACAAAATTTTGCAGTATGAATGTTGCTCTATCCAGTCAACTGTGACAGCGGTGCATGAAATTCTGAAGTTTTTATCATTTGTACAGCAGCAGGAACAGTTCATAGATGCATTTAATATCGACCAACCTAATTCTGTTTTCTTGTGTGGTACAGCCCTAGGATCAGCAATTGTCGTTGAATTCGTCGTGGTGTTTTTTCTTGGTGTGCTACTTTTATTTTTCACATGCAGATGTGCAATTGTTCTCATAAATGAAAGACGAAGCTGTGATGTCAAGAATATTAGGCTATCTAAAGTATCAAGTTTGCATAAACCAACTGTAAGTGTGCCCCAAACTTCTTCATTGCCCAAGTGATATTATAACTTGTATAGTTTCATTTAGATGACTGAAAAATGAAACTAAAATTTGATATGGCATGTTTTTCTTATCCATTTGCAGCCCAACACAGATTTATCTACGGATGTGACTTACTTCACTGGTTGTTGTCCAAGCCGCTTGTTACTTACTGGCCGGCCTTCCGATTTCCACCAGAGGTAACCATTTAACTTGAGAGCATAACAGAAATGAGTCTTTTACCGTGCAATTAAACAAAATGGGGACAGCAGAATTTTAGAAAGCAAAATGATAAAAGAGTGCTGCATAAAGATCTTGGGTGGTGTTAGGTACACGTTATATTTATAGGAATACATTGACTATTATGTTAAGTCTTAGGTGGTGTTTGTTTTTTTTACTTAAACACCCTATTAATCTTGGAAATAGAGATGTTTAAGAGCCTCTCCACTTTTTCTAGCCTTGCTTATTAATTCTATGTGCAAAGCTTCAGGTCACACCACCATTCAAGAAATGGAGACTCCGGAGACTCTGCCCAAGACACTTTCGGGGCCTCTCAATCTTATAGTGATCGCTATCAACGGACTCCTCTTCCTAGTTCCATGCCGCTAGCTATTGAAAAGGGGAAGAGTGTGACGGTTTGAGCTGGGCCAAAAATCCAAGGAACTTAGTCTTTCCTTGGCATTTTGATTGTTTGTTATGTATGGGGTAAATTACAAAAATCACCGTTGTATTTTCATTTGCCTCTGGGTTTAACTCCTCTTAACTCGCAAGTCTCCTTAACCCATAATTTTTAAAATCATTGCCTTTTCATAAGAGGTGTTTTGGTTCTGCAATCCTAAGGACGACATTATGTATGTCTATACGAATGATAATGGTAATATAAAGAAAAAAATTTAAGATATTATATAAGTATATAATCATTTTAATCTTATTAATTTGATATCATAATTGTTTTCAGATTTTTTTTTTGAAGTATTTTAAGAAATAATTGAAGCTATAAAAAATATTTTGAAAGCCTTTAGATTATATAATGAATTGGGGAATAACAATTCAATTTTTTTTAATATATGAGTTTTAAAGTAGAATTTTGAATTTTGTTTTAAGAATTATTTGATTTTGATAACTATTTTCCCCAAAGTGCTCAACTTTTTTATTTCTATTTTATATGAAGAGCATTAAACTGGTAAATGGTGGCGGAGATCAGTGTTTGGAATATTTTTGGGGATTTTTTTTATTCTAATAGAAAGAATAAACTAAATTATAAAATGAAAATTTCAATTACTTCTACAAAAATTGGATTTCATTTACAGACAGAAATTTAAGAAAAAAAGAAAAAACGTAAAAAGAAGTTACATCGAGAAGGCAAATCCGGGGAAGATTTGACCATCGATTAGACTCTGATTGAGAAAAAAGTGCCAAACTCCTTCAAGAGAAGTTTAGTGCCCTAAACCAGAAAGTGATCGTTTTGACAGAGAATAGTGATTTGGAGGTGATGGCGACGGCATCTTCTGCTTACCTGAAGCTCCTGCAAATGGGCACTAAGATCGTTGCCGTCGGCAGAAACTATGCTGCTCATGCCAAAGAGCTCGGCAACGCCGTTCCCAAGGTCTCTCCCGCAAATTTCCTTTTCCTTTTCTTTTTCCTTCATTTTCTCACCAAACAAACAGCAAATCATAAGGACTTTCTCATGGATACAGTTGCAATATATATATATATTTTCAATTATAGAATTGAGTTTTATGGTTACTTTCAGGAGCCGGTGTTGTTCCTGAAGCCGACCTCGTCCTACTTGGAAAATGGAGGGACGATCCTGGTTCCACATCCCTTGGAATCACTTCATCATGAAGTGGAATTGGCGGTTGTGATTGGGCAGAAAGCTCGTGATGTTCCTGAGTCTGCTGCCATGGATTATGTTGGAGGTACGCCCTTAACATGATCTTCACTTTGATTCAGATACGGAAAAAACCCCAATTACTGGCGCTATGTTGATACATTTTGCAAAGGGGCTTCCTTTTCGATTTTTGGGATGCCAAACGTTAGCTTTATTCAGCTTATTCTATGTGAATTCTTCGATAGAATATTTTTTAATTAGATTTGATTTGAAATTGAGAGCCCTGGTTTTAGTTTGAAATTATGCTTTTTTCCTTTGGGTTGGGGAGTGAGCTATCTGGAATTCTAATTGAATTCTAAATCCATTGATATATAAAACAATCAAATTGCAAATAGATGTCCTTCTTTGTTTCCTTCTAGCTGCATTTGGAATGTGTAGGTGCAACCCAAGATTAGCATTTTTGCTTGGGAGGCTACGTGGGGCAAAGCCTTAATCCCGGATCTTGTTCAGAAAAGAGGATGGGCCTTGGCAAATAGATGTTTTATGTGCCTTGAGAAAGAGGAGACCATAGACCATCTTCTTCTACATTGTTCAAAAACAAGGGTCTTATGGGATTTACTTTTCAATTTGTTTGGGGTGTCATGGGTGCTGCTTTCATCAGTTAGAGAGACTCTACTTAGTTGACATGGTTCTTTTGTGGGCAAAAAGCGCAAGAAGGTGTGACGAGCAGTTCCTCTCTACATTTTTTGAATGGTTTGGAAGGCGAGAAATAGATTGACCTTCAAGGATAATGTGTTGTCAATCTAGAGACTTAAATACTCTTTTGTTCTTTTTCTTTGGTCAGAGGCCAAGTTGTTTATAGTTGATTGCCCTCTAACTATTGTTAGTTTTATTGATTGGTTGGTTCTAACTAAGGTTGTTTGTTGGGCTAGCTGGGTGTTTTTCTTCTTTTTTGGCCGTTTTGGCGGTGAGTGTATAGGTATTGTATACCTTGAGTCGCTTTTTTGGCACCTCTTTCTATATGAGATTTTTCCTTACCTATAAAAAAAAATAAAAATGAAACAATCAAATTGCGGCTGTGTCACTGGGGCCTCATCTCCAATTCAATGCAACTGAGAACAGAGTAATTTGACAGATTCAATGATTTGCAGCAATGCACCATCATCCGTTTGTCATGAATCTGCTGAAACAAACTCAACCTAAGATGCTTGATTACTCAACCTATGCTTTTTTGTTAGGTTTTCATAGCAATGCTTGACAGTATTATGCATAATCTCTGGGTATTGTTGATAAGTGGAGCTCACCTTTACATGGGTTCTGAATATTCCCGTTGCATTTTGTGATTCTGATTTCTACTATAACATATAGTATGAAGTGGTTATTGGGGATTAGTGTAGATTACATGGATCTGTGGTTGGTTAGATATTCTCTATTACTTTACTGATGGAATTTGGGATTGGGACCTAACAACAAAAAAGAAAGAAGAAAAGATGATTTTGGGCTTGAGAACTCATGATTTTTATATAGCATGGTATGGCATGATACAGCATGTATAACATTTCTTGACCAGTATTTTCTTTCTGTATTTGCTTGGAAATACTTTATGGGCAGTTCTATGACATTTTTCTTCTTATTCTTATTCTTTATTTCTTTTTTTCTGGTTCTAATTTCATCTGCAGTTAAGGTGGGAGAGAATAAGAGATGAGGTTTGTTTTGTTGAAAATGAATGGTTCACTTATTAAAAATTAAGGGTTAATTTCAGTCACCTCCCTCGAGGCTTGGACTAAATACACTTACCCATCGTTAGTTTGAAATTTCGTCAAATACCTCTCCTATCCTTCTAATTTGTTAATTTCGCACACCTTCCCTTTGACTCAAAAGTAAAGGTGATATTTGATAAAATTCCAAACTAATGGTGACTAAGTGTATTTTGTCCAAACCTAAGGGAAGGTGGATGAAATTAACCCTTACAATTAAATTACCCACTGTTAGAGCTGATCATATTATGTTTTCTTTAATGGTATTATTTTTTGCCCACATATTGATGCTTTTCTCTGCAATATGATGTATGCATTCATAATTATCACCTTTTTTTGGTGCTTCAGGTTATGCAGTTGCACTGGATATGACTGCAAGAGAAATCCAAGCTTCTGCAAAGGTATAACTTTTGTTCTTTAGCTTTTATACAAGTTCAATAGGTAGGATATTATATTCATTTTTTTTTGTTCTGTTTTGCATTGTTTTATTTTGTTTTTTAAATGCTGATTCCATTTTTGTGCTTTTTGCCAGTCTGCAGGTTTGCCATGGACTGTATCTAAGGGACAGGATACTTTCACACCAATCAGTTCTGTTGTAAGAAATGATTTGAGTATTTCTTTTATGTCTTTCTGCTAAGGAAGTTAGTTCAAATTAAGTTTAAAGATTGAAAAGGGAATTTCAGACTATAGGGGTATAATTGCTGGAGTGGAGTGTAAAGGGCCATCACAAACACCAAATAAATGTCAGCTGGGGAGTGGGTTGACCGAGCTTCTTAAATAGTCTTTAGATCACTTTTATAACTTGTTTGTTTTAGGTGGTTGAAACACAAAAGGGGGCAATTCTGGGGGGAAAGGGAAACCATTCCATTGGCTACGCTTCCCCTGTTTATAGTTTTACACCAATAAAAGGCTCTTTTTTTTTTTTTTTGACCTTTTCTGTTTCCTTTTGCTTTTTGTATTCCTGAATGCATTTGAAATGTAGTAGCTTAATTAAGCAATTAGATGAAGTTGATTAGGAGCTAACTCTTCTTCCTATTGAAGTCATTAATATCTCTTTCCCTCTACTTTTCTCTCAAGTCTTAACCTCCCCACTATCATATACATACACATTTTTTTATGATGTTATGAAAAGAAAAAAAAAAAAAAAAAGTGCTACAGTCACATTAGCATGTATGCATGTGACACTTCTACTCCACTAGATTAGGTAGTAGGTACCAGCTTACCATTTTTTCTTGCCATGCTTGCATTGGAGGAGATAATAACAGGGCTTTAGGTGCTTACTTTCAATTTGATTCTTCTCTGAGCATGTATCATTTCTAGCTATATCCTGAATTAGTTCTATAATTTGATATACCAAATATTTTTTTGCAGCTGCCCACATCAATGGTGTCAGACCCTGACAACTTGGAACTCTGGTTAAAGGTCCCAAAGTTTTCATACTTGATTCTCAATTTTCCTTCAGTGCTCTATAGATGAATTGATGATTTTTGTTGGTGATTCCAAACTTACTGAGATTGAAAAGATTTATTTCACCATAGGTGGATGGAGAAATAAGGCAGAAAGGCTCAACAAAAGATATGATTTTTAAGATCCCATTTCTCATTAGCCACATAAGTTCTATCATGACACTTCTTGAAGGAGATGTCATACTTACAGGTATTGCATTGTTATTTTTCTTGCTTCTGTTGTTGAAATTTTGATTCTTAAACACTATTAGCAAAGATCTACTATTAGCAAAATGCATATCTTGGCCTACTTGACATGTAGCAGATTAGCAACATATTAGCCCCTTTTAGCGAACTTGATGTTCTTTCTGTATGCTGAAAGTTATGTTTTATGGTCCTCATTTTCTAGGTGTTCACTTTTGCGGGAATTTATGATTATCTGATCTGTAAAAGGAAAAAAAATTGAAAAATGCATGGCCATTGACAGATCACATATTAAATACTGTCATTTAAATTTTCAAAGTACCAAAATTCTTGTTCTTCCAAAGTTAGGATTTGAACATTATATATCCTTGCCTAGAATTCAAAATTAGTTGTATTCTTCAAGATATACTGTTGAAACTTGAAATTGAAATTTGCAATCAGCAATGGCTTATATCAGAAAAATTCAGGTTGGTGTTGTAACCTACCCAACCTCAGCTTGAGTCCAATGCTTCCGGAAGTGTAGCCCTTAGTTACTCTAAAGGGACTGCTCTGCCAGGTGCAGATGTTGATGGTGTTCTTCTTGACAGCTTTGTAAGTCGTATCAAGAACACATCAATACATATGCCTGAAGCAATTTTATTTGTTTATCAACAGATGGCTGTCATAGGAGAAAGAGCATCAATTGGAACCACTGATTCACCATAGAATGCAGCTTGTTATGGTTCACTACTAAAATGATCTAACATGAACATTGATATGGTTAATTTTGATCATTCAAAACCCCCATGATTATACCAATTCAGCCATATTGACCTCTATGAGATAAACATGAAATGAAGCATAAATAAAATGTCTGCTAATTGTGTTGTTGATCATGTTTGTGCAGGCACTCCACCAGGTGTTGGCCCTGTAAAAGTAGGTCAGAAGATAACAGCTGGCATAACTGACCACCTGGACGTTCACTTCAATGTTGAAAAGCGTCGAAGGCCAGAAAGTTGTTAAGCTGCCCAAATCAGCCCTGTGGTGATTGCCATTGATGGTTCCTGCGGTACTTGTCCTTCAACTCGAGAAAAGGGTTGACTCATATTTCTTGGTATATCCTTATTTAAAATGGATTATTTTGTTGGGCTTGATTTGGGCAACAATAAAGGAAAAGCCTTGTAAGGCTGGATTATTCCCCACTAAATTAGTACATCATGAACTTCTCTTTTCGGATACATGATGTCAGACTCTGAAAGTTAAAATTTTTCAAGATTATTACATGGGGAATTGCATTTAAGCACACCTTATGGTATCTGCTACACCCGATTAGGCTTTATGCATAGCTTGAAATCATTTCTAGGAAGTTGTGTGTTGTCATTTAGATGACTGATTTCACAAATAAAAATGGGTAAGTGATCTCTTACATAATGCTTTGATTACTTGGACCTTTGTGCTTAAAATGTGGTTTGAGAAGGGTTTAATCTAAAATGGTCGTATCTAAAGAATCCCAAACAAGTTTAGACCAAAAGAAAGAGAAAAAAAATAGTGAGCTGTTTTATTGATGTGTGGAAGTGGAAGAAGTCTTCCAACTGGTTCATAACACAAAATTCCTCACAGGACAACAACGATTTAGTGAAAAGATATGAAAGGAAACCAGAACTTCTGAAAGAAGTCATGGAGTTGTTTGTTGATCTCATCTGGCTTTTCTTCCTGGAGAAAGTGACCCAACCCTTCCAACACAACTACTTCCTCCAGAAGTGGCACTCTATATATTCTTTAATGCCTGTGAAATTGTAAGTGATGTCCAGGTCCCCCATGATGAACTTACTGGGTACTATGATCGGACTCCCGGACCATGGTGCTGTTGAATTCCCAGCTTCTGCAGTAAAGAATAAAGTTTTAAAAGAACAGTTATCAGGCTCAGGAACCCCACCCAAATCCCAGAGACTAGATAAAATCGAAGCGTGGACTGGACTGGACCGGACCGGAGGGCAACAATAAGTGATAAGTCATAATATACCTATCAAAAATTCGGTAGTAGTTCAATCCTCCAAGGAAGCCTGTCTTGTCAAATTTGGAAACGTAGTAGTTAAGTTCTTCCTCAGACAGCCAAGAGGGCAAAGGAATTGGAGTGCCTGGTTCATATCCAAAGGGATTTTCCTTTGGAAGATACAGAGGACCGGGCGGTAATTTAGTGAGGAAAAACTTAAGAACTCCCTCTGTTCCTCAGCTTCCATTTTTCCAGGCTCCTGCAACAAATATCACTCATCCCCATCACTAAGGTGGCCTGTTACCATCATTTGGGTCTATTCTCATAACCATTATCTTGCGTATATCAATTAATTTTCCAATAATTTTATGAATTGTGAGCCATTTTGGTCGTATTTATAAAATCCAACTACAGCTACGTACGTACGGGACCATCCCCACATTATGAGACGAGAGAGAAGATAAATAAATTTAAAAATGAATATACAAGGAGAAAAAGATGGTTGAGTTTAATAACCAAATGAGCTTCATCAAACTAATAGATAAGGTAGAGACTGAAACAAGAAAGCAATAAAAGGAATGATTCATTTCATTTGATGAACAAGGAAGGTAGAAAATTAAGCAACGTAGATACCTGAAACCTGCAAACGTAGAAGTCATCTCCATACAAGAGACGAAATCTCTCCAAAATTTTCTGCGTCGGGTCTCTCGGGAGGTAGACGATGCTTACACTCGGGTCTCTCCAAAACTAATAGTAGGATCCTATTTAGAAAATTCGAACTGAAAATTGAATGAATGGAAGGTTCAAAATGATGTATATAAAGGTACATAATACAATTTTTTTTCCATTTTCAATATAAATTTTTATATTTAAATATTATACATATATATATATATATATATTATTTACCAAAATTTAAAATATTAATACATCTATATAAAAGATGAAAAAAAATAAATATTATTGATTTTAATTATATATATATATATATATTAATTTCTTAATATTATTTTCATTTTTAATAAAATATAAATTATATATTTTAACTGTGGTTCGACCATCCATCCAACCAGTAAACTATGAACCTATAACTTTTCTGATTCAACGAGAAATACAATTTTTAAAACATTGATATTTAGTTATTTGAAAAATGTCAAAATTTATAATAAAAATGATTAAATTTTTTAAAATAATTTTAAAGGTTTTTGCTACAAAAGGACTAAAATTATTGAAAATTTATAATGGTTTTTCTTTCTATTTTTAATATTTCTTTTGAAAATTTTCTTTAAATATTCTTGATAATTTATTTTTTTATAAAATCTATAACTTTTTTTTATAAAAATATTCTTAATTCTATGGTTGTTTAATTTGATATATTTTCATAATTAATATTAAAAATAATAATTACTATTAATTACCTTTAACTATAATATAATATTTTCCTTCTTGCCCCCTAAGAGAAGTCCCAGGCTCTGGCACTGGTAGAGTGGTGAGTAAAACAGAGAGAAACTTTCAAAATTCATTATGATTGTTTTTGTTGTGATCTTCTATATGACATTTATACTTGATCTGGCATATCTATAATATTGGGTGGGTAGAAGCGTACAATTGGAACCTTAAATTTCAACCATATTTATTACGGAATTTCACATCACTTTTTCTAATATTGAAACCCGGTGGCCTAAATGTGATTTTTGAGATCACATGAATTGGCCTCTGAAAGAAGTGTCTCCAACCTTAATGCAAGTAAGCAGAACCCAACTGGATTCCATGTTATAAGTAGACCCACTTATTATCACACATGAAATATAGCGGAAAGAGATATGGAGATAAAATTGGAAATCAGAACCTCTGGAAGAAGGCATGGATGTGTTGGTTGATCTCATCTGCCTTTTCTTCCTGGAGAAAATGGCCAACTCCTTTCATCACAACTACCTCCTCCAAAAGTGGCACATGTTTCTTCAACTCATCGAAGGTCATAGATTCATTAAAGCCAGGGGTATTATAAGTAAGGTCCAGGTCACCCACAATAAACTTGGCCGGAACTTCAACTTGACTCCCGGTCCAGGGTGCTGTGAGTTCCCAACTTCTGCAGAAAGGAGTAAAGGAATAATGACTATGGGCAGCATGATTCAGACATAAAAAAAAAAACATTATGATAACCAGTGAAAATAATTTTGAAGGCAACATACAGGTCAAGATTTCTGTAGTAGTTTAATCCTCCTGTGAAGCCTGTATTCTCATATTTGGTCACATAATAGTTGAGTTCTTCCTCAGACAACCAAGAGGGCAAGGTAATCGGGATGCCTAGTTGATCTCTTAAGGCTTTTCCTTTTGGCAGAAACAATGGACCAGCGGGTAATGAAGTGAGAAAATACTTGAGAACTTTGTCAATGCCGATCTCAGCAAACTCAGTTTCTATGGCCCCAGGCTCCTGCAATAAAAAGTGCCCATGCTAACAACGTATAACTGCGATTTGGGATGTCCCATCAATGATTTTATATATATATATATATATGAGTTATTCTAACCTTTTCCTGATTATTGGTAATGCTATTATAAGTAGAATTCTGAGAAAGTCACCAAACAACGTACCTGAAATCTGCAAATGTAGTAGTCGTCTCCGTAGAGAGCCCGGAAGGTCTGGAGTGGCTTATTCATGGCGTTTCTTGGAGAAAAAGAAACACTCAGGTTCACCAAAGCCTTCACTCTATCAGGGCGAAACAAGCATAAATTCCAACCAATGAAGGCTCCCCAATCGTGGCCCACCACGAACACCTTGTCGGCGCCGATGGCGTCCAGCACTCCGATAAGGTCGCCCACCAGGTGAAAGTAAGTGTAGCTATCGACGTCCGCCGGGGCGTCGCTGTCGCCGTAGCCCCGGAGGTCAGGAGCCACCGCTCGGTAGCCAAGAGAGGCGAGGGCGTGGATCTGGTGGCGCCAGGAGTACCAAAACTCGGGGAAGCCATGGAGGAGTAGAATGATGGGACCTTGTCCTTTCTCCGCCAGGTGAATGTTGATTCCATTTGCCCTTACAGTTGTGTGCTCTATTCCCTCCATTGCTTTCCTTCCCCAAATTCCAAAGGCCCGATCTCAATTTCGAAGGGTTAGCTGACTAAGAGTTAAAATGAAACTATAACTGTCTCTTTCTCACTCTTGTCATCATTTATCATGCCACGCTACAGTTGCGGACCACAAACAAGACAAGTTGTTGTTTGTTTGTATGGTCAAGATGCCGACCGACAAGTTGTTTGTTCCTATCGTCGATTATCTACAGCACTTTCCTTACGCTCCTTCCAGGAAGGGATAAGATTTCCTGATGATGATGGGACGAGTTTTTTTGAATACCCGTTCTTAATGAGATGAGATTCAATTTTAATAAACGAGTTTTAAATATATTTGAGATTTTTTTTTAAATCCAGGACTGATTTGGGGTGAGTTAAGGTATTACCCCACCCTACCTCGATTATATATAAAATTAATTTTTATTTTACTATTTTTAATATAAATAATAATAAAATAAGTTATAAAAAATATACTAATTTAATTATTTATGAAATATATTTATTTTAATGTAATTAAAAATTTTAAAAATAATTTAAAAAAAAATTCAAAAAAAAGTTAAACGGGGCAGAATGGTCATACCCGCCCCTTCCTACGTCGTCCCGTTTAATTTTTTAAATGAGACGGAAATGAGAATTGTTCTGAACAAATGAGGCGGGGTTGGGATGAGGGCGATTGTGGACCCCGCATTTCGGCTCAATGCGTTTCCCACTCGATGGCGAACTCGATTTTAATTTTGAAAAATTGATTTTATATTGATTAAGAAAAATGACTTGGAGTCGCCACTTATTTTTATTTTGTTTTTAAAAGGTAAATAAAATAAGAAAGAAAACTCTAAGTGTAACTCCTTACTTTGGAAAAGGTGGTCTGTGAAAAATCGGATCGGGTTCGGGAGTCAGGTTACTTATCAGGAAGGTACGGTAAAAACCGTAGCACCCTTCTAAGTCTCTAAAATCGGGTCTCTACTAATAAAATGAAGCTGACATGACAATCAATGAGAAAATCAATGAATACTCGAAGCGATCATGCACATATGAGAATCAAAACATGTATAAAGAATGAACAAAATGTGAGTGGATACGTACCTGGTTCTCTAGTCACGAATGCGCTATCATGAAACAGGATTAGTGAATCACGAATAGATAAAATTATGCGTATGTCAAGGAACAAAATAAATCAAACAATCAGTCAGTCAGTCATAAGGAAATCACATATTTTGGGCCCCACCAAAGCCCGATTCATATTGCATGAATTAATCTCACGAATCCCATTATTTCGAAATTATGAAGATTCATCATTCTTGCTTGTGTATAAATTAAAAGAAATAGAACATTATTTAAATATCGGAGTGGAATTAAAACTGTTCGAGAGAAAATTGGATTTTTGAGATTTATTTGGAAATTGAAGTCTCGAAAGTTATTTGAAGACTAGAGTCTTGAGAATTAAATTTAAGAATTTGAATTTTGGATATTAAATTTGAAAGAAATTAGAATTTTGGAAATCAAAAATTAAGTTCAAAAATTGGAATTTTGAAGAATTGTTTAAAATGGAATTTCAAAATAATTAACTAAAATAATAATAATTAAATGGATTAATGTGAATATCGGAATTTTCGGAATTAGAAATTAAAATCGGAAGTTGGAAATTTTAATGAATTGTTTAAAATTGAATTTTAGAATAAACAAATGAAATAATAATAATAATGAAAATAATAAGGATCAAATAAATAACTATGGAAATTGGAATTTCGGAAATTAGAAATTAAATTTGAAAGTCGGAAATTTTAAAGAATTGTTTAAAGTGGAATTTTTTAATACATAAAATAATAATAATTAAATAGATTAAAGTGAGTATGAGAATTTTCGGAAATTGGAATTGAATTTTAAAGATCGGAATTTTGAAATATTATTTAAAGGTTGAATTTTTATAAATTGGGCTTGGAAATTGGAAGTTAGAAAGTTTGAATTAATAATAATAATAATAATAATAAGGTTTTGAAAGTTGAGTCAACAATAATAATAATAATGAGATTTTTGAAAGTTGAGGTAATAATAACAATAATAATGAGATTTTTGAAAGTTTGGATTAATGATGATAATAATAATAATAAATAGATGTTGAAAGTTGAGTTAATAATAATAATAATAATGAGATTTTTGAAAGTTTGGATTAATGATGATAATAATAATAATAAATAGATTTTGAAAGTTGAGTTAATAATAATAATAATAATGAGATTTTTGAAAGTTTGGATTAATGATGATAATAATAATAATAAATAGACTTTGAAATTTGAGTTAATAATAATAATAATAATGAGATTTTTGGAAGTTTGGATTAATGATAATAATAATAATAATAAATAGACTTTGAAAGTTGAGTTAATAATAATAATAATAATGAGAAAGTTGAGTTAATAATAATAATAATAATGAGATTTTTGAAAGTTTGGGTTAGTAATAATAATAATAGGGTTTTGAAAGTTTGGATTAATGATAGTAATAATAATAATAAGGTTTTGAAAGTTTGAATTAATGATAGTAATAATAATAATAAATAGATTTTGAAAGTTGGGTTAGTAATAATAATTATGGGGTTTTGAAAGTTTGAATTAATGATAGTAATAATAATAATAAATAGATTTTGAAAATGTGAATTAATAATAATGATAATAATGAGGTTTTGAAAGTTTGGGTTAATGATGATAAAAATAATGATAATAAATAGATTTTGAAATTTGGGTTGGTAATAATAATTATGGGGTTTTGAAAGTTTGGATTAATGATAGTAATAATAATAATAAATAGATTTTGAAAGTTGAGTTAATAATAATGAGATTTTTGGAAGTTTGGATTAATGATGATAATAATAATAATAACTAGATTTTGAAAATGTGAATTAATAATAATGATAATAATGATGTTTTGAAAGTTTGGGTTAATGATGATAAAAATAATGATAATAAATAGATTTTGAAATTTGGGTTAGTAATAATAATTATGGGGTTTTGAAAGTTTGGATTAATGATAGTAATAATAATAATAAATAGATTTTGAAAATGTGAATTAATGATAATCATAGTGATGATAATAATAATAATGACAAGAATAATGATAATAATGATAGTAATAATAGTAACAATGATAATAACAATAATAACAATAATAATAATAACAATGATGGTAACAATTGATAATAATGATAATGACAATGATAATAATGGTTAATAATAATAATAATAATAACAATGATAATAATAATTAATAATAATAATAATAATAATAATAGTAACAATAATAATAACCATAATAATAATAATAATAATAATAATAATAATAATAATAATAGCAATGATAATAATTAATAATAATAATAATAATAATAATAATAGAAAGGGGCTCAAGACAAAGGCCCCATCTTCAGCATAGGCTTGGGCCTGGGCTCCAAATCCAAACCCAAGCCCAAAGCCTTCATAAGCAAACCCAATGCAACCACCCATCACAAACCTGGGCCTAGTGCCCCCAACCCAAAACCAAACACAAAACTGGGCCTAGCCTTAGCCCAAGCCCAAAAACCAAGACTTCATCTTCTTCCTAGCTTTCCCCCTGAACGCACCATCATCCTCGAAGAGAGCCTTCACCACCGGCGGCACCAAGAGACGCTGTCGCCGTCGTCGACGACCGGCGCGGCTATCCACCTGGCCGGAGCGGGTCTAGACGCACCATGCCCGCGTCAGAGAAGAAGCTGCTAGCGATCTGAGGGTGGGATTGCTGCCAGCTTGGGTGGCGGCGCCATCTGGAGTTGGTCACTGAACCACGCGCTACCGATGAAGGCGCCGGAGGCGACGAAGACTATGAGAGCGGAGGTGGTTGAGATGGCGAGAGCAGGAACCACCGCATGCCGCTTCGGATTGGCGTCGATCTTGCTGTGCCAGCGGCGCTGGAGAAGAGATGCATGGAGAGGAGGAGCCCCAATGCTGCCATTGATCCAGCCGACTGAGCGAACTTGAGGAGAGGGGTATGGAAGGTGGTGGCCATGCATGCGTGAGGATTGAGGAAGGAAGTGGGTTGGAAGAGTGAAAAAAACGAGTTTGAGATGGCACGTGGTGTAGAGAGAGAGAGAGATGAGTGTGAAGGTTAGTAAGATGGGTATGAAGAAGAAATGGAGGTCGGGTCTTGGTGATGGATATGTGAGGGATGAAAAATGGGTGTGGAGATGGGTCCGGTTTGCATGGGGCCTTCATGTATGCAGAAATGATGACAATGAACGGGTGGGGGGATGAACGGCATGAGGAGAAGTGGATATAGTGGTTGGGGTGGCCATGCGGAGGCAGAGGGATGAGAGGTGGGGATGTGTAGAAAATGGGTATGAATAAATCTAGAGAGAGAAATGGATGTAGGTGTGGAATGGAGAGACGGGTATAAAACTAAAAAAAAGGTGATGAGCAGGGGGCGTGCTTGGGAACCATGGTGCATGGATTGGGTGAAAGTGAGTGGTGTACGTGGTGTAGAGAGAGGAATGCATGGGGAAAACATGGATATTGATTAGTTAGATGAGTGGTAGTGTAGTGATAGAAGGAGATCTAATGGGCCTCGTGGACGTGGATAGGTGAGTTTCACGATCTGAAAGGCTGTCCGTCATGGTCCTCCAGTTACGAAGAAACATCCTAGACTGCTCCTCATCAACCTCCACAAACTAGGAGAACTCTCCTCTCACTTAGAGAACAACTCTGGAATCTCTCCTTCCCCTCCTCTCTCTGGTTTTCTTTGGCCATCTTCTTCCTCATATATCTAACAGACATAGTAAATCGTTTCTTTCGACTGGTGATTCTGCATTCGCAGTCCTCAGACCTCATCACAAGACTTCAAGTCTATAGTGTGCTGAAAGTTTTCCATCTCAAGAGGTCCATCGACAAAACCAAACCAAGTCACACCACTCTCATGTCCCATTCAATTCAGAACAGAGGAACGTGAAAAAAAACCTTTATAAAAACAGAGTATAAAAACAGAAAATTAATGAGTGAAACCCTGTTTCATTGTTTCATCCACGGGCCTGCAGGAGGATTGAGGGACTATGGGTTCATACAAAACAGGGGAATAAAATCTGAGATATCTCGCAATGAAGCTAGAAACAGATTCAAGTTGCTTTTCAGCTAAGCCAAGAAGAGAAAATGATACAGTAATGTCAACCAACCCATGGTTGATTCAGAGATCGTTGAAAGCTAAAAATACAACCTGGAAAGACTTACCTAAAACGAGAAATGATATCCCGAAACAAACAAAGAAGATAACCAACAGGATCCATACCTGAAAAAATCCTCCCCACAAGCGAAAGCTCGCCTGACTTCAAGCTCTCATGAAAACTCTCCAAGCTACCTCCGAAAAATCCATCTGTTTCCAAAAACTCTCCCTCAGGTCACCTCTCTCAGGTGTCTTTCCCCTATTTTTAGTCTTCCTCAGCAAGCCAGCTGTATCCCGTCTCCTCCGCCGCCCAAAAACCCTGCCTCCCCTGCAGCCTCAGAGCCCCCAAACACAGCTCTCCCATCATGTCGAGCCCCGGGAAAATAAAAATAAAAATTCAAAAAAAGTCCCTGCTTCCGGGGGTCTACAGCGATCCATCCGGAACTCGCCCTGTTGCCATTCCTACAGCTCCTCCAAAGGTTAACCAAATCCAGTCTATCGAGAGTATCGTTTTGGATGGGCTTCAATTTTGGCGTTGCTTGGTTCGGCCTTATTGGCCTTTAACAAATCAAAAGCTCTCTTTTCGAGGCAAGCGTGAGTGTTTCCATGTGTGTTTGACTAATTTGTTTTAAAAAAAAAATTGAGTATCACTTTGGTTTTAATTTCTTCTTCTAATTAGAAGTCTAGAACTAACCAAAAGCATTTTGAAAATCCATTAAGGATAAAGTATTTCATATGAATCACACCTCATTCTTGTTTCTCATTTTCTCTCAAGTCTCTAGAACGAGAATAGCACGGAACAACCAATGGCAATCGGCAAATCAATACTCAATCTGTCAATTGCTTTCTTCTCCGGCCTCTTGATTTTTGTGGTTTTAATAGCCTTATGTCTCTATCTTTGGCTGCTTTCTCTGGATATTTTTTATGTGCAAATATTTGAATAATTACATAGGATTGTTGATTTTGAATGTCGGTTCCTAAAGTGTAAAATGATAAAATTTTCATACAAGACAATAAAAACAAGAATATTACGTATTCAAACTCCTTGGTGATATTTTATTTCAAATGTTATGAGATATAGGGAATGACAAAAACATTAACCTACTATTTCGCCACCAAATATTGGTGGCTAGGCACATCATGTGGCACATTAAATGGAATTTCTTGCCTAAAGAAATTGGCATTCCTCAATGGCCACCTTGAAGAAGCTAAAATGACCTCATTAATTTATGTTGATAATAGTGACTTTTACGGTAAGTGTTTCAGGATTTGAACCCGGCCAAAAGGCTTAGAATGAATTGCAACAATCACTTGGGCTATTTCATCCTTGTTACATATATATGTACACCCAAGTTATATTAAAAACCATTATTAAAAAAATACTTTAATAAATAAATTTATTCTACATCTTTTATTTTAAAATTTATTTAATTGATTACTAAAAGCATAAAACTCATCATTTATATGATAATTAAATATTAAAAATATAAACAATATAAAAAATCATACATAATTTTGAATGTTTTTATTTTAAAATATTAAAATATAAATTTATTCAAATTTTGTTAAAATAAAAAATAAAAAAATAATAATGAAGTTCTTTTTATAAAATATGAAATTTGATCGAAACTTGTGTATAATCATCCATATTGATATATATATTTCTTTGTGACTTTCTATAAAAGACGAGAGCTCTAATGAAAATTTATTTCGTTCTCTTTTTACATTCTAATTTCTCTTTTTCATTTTCTTCTCTTTCCACTTTATTATTTTACGACACATTATCAACACGATGCTTTGAGTATATAGAAAAAAAAAAAAGAGTGTTCGAGATAAAAAAAGAGAAGAATTCATCTGCAAAATTTCTTGTAGGTATGTAGCCTTATTTTCTTTGAATGAAATATGAATAGTATGCATTGTATTATTATAATTTTTATTTATTTTATCTCATTGCCAGAAGCTATGTTAATCATATTTCATATAATTACATATTTTAATTATTTAATAACTAGAAGTTATATAGAAAAATTTTCATATCCAAAAGTTACAGGGTAAATTACAAAATTACAAATACATAGTCGGAAGTTATGCATATGATCCCCAATTACTTTTTAATTATAATATATAACTAGAAGTTATATAAAAATAACATTATATGATATGTACAAATGAATAATTCATAACTTGAAGGTATGTACAAATCCAAAACTACAAATACATAGCAAAAAGCTATGTATATAGTTCTTAATTATTTAGTTCTAATTATACGGTATAACTGAAAGTTATACAAAATAATATTATATAGTCAGAAGCTATAAAATGAATAGTTCATAACCTGAAGTTATGTACAAATCTATACAATAAATAGTTTATACCCTAAAGTTATGCACAAATTTACACAATGAATAGTTCATAACCTGTAGTTATGTACAAATTTACATATTTTCTTGTTCTGACAAAATAATCATATCCTGAAATTATGAAAGATATTAACTTTTAATTTCTTTTTATTATATTGAGTAATTGGAAGTTATAGATGAATAGTTCATAATATGAAGTTATGCACATGTTTATATGAAAAATAGTTCATAACTTGAAGTTATGTACAAATTTGTATATTTTATTGTTTTGACAAAATAATCATAATCCAAAGTTATGAAAAATATTGGTTTTTAATTTTTATTTCTTATTCACGTATTTTTCATAACTAGGAATTATTGAAACGATTTTTATTAACAATTGTTTCATAGCAAGAAGTTGTGCATACAATTTCTAATTTTCTTGTATAATCAAAAGTTATATAAAATAAAATTGTCAATGAACAACCATGTTGCTAGAAGATACATAAATTTTTTTATTTGTGGTATAACTAGAAGTTATATCATAACATAATTGTCAATTGTTTAATGTTATTATAACATTACTCAAATTTTAATTATTCATAGTCTAAAATTATTAAGAAAAAGTTAATAAATTAATAATTGTTAAAATTCTATAACCAAAAGTTATATAAAAATGAGAAAAGTAATATTCTTTGTGTTAATCAAAAGTTATGCCAAAATTGTTAATATATACTTTTTTATATAGCTGGAAACCATAGAGAATAAAATTAATTTTGTACAAATTTATGAAATTCATATAACCAAAAGTTATAATAAAATATATTATAGCATGAAACTATGATAATAAGAATATAAATAATATTTATATATTATCAAAATATTAATATTTTGTATATCAAACTATACAAATAGGTAAGTGTTTGATAGTTTTTATGAATTCTATTATTAGAAGTTATACTATCATTAACATAAAGATTTACATATAGATGTGGAATTTTAGATTGCATGAAAGCATTGTTTTAAAAACCGAATCAGATCGGTCGGTTCGATCGGTTTGACCGTCGGTCGGTCACCAATCCAGTCTAGTTCGACCATTTGAGTCAAGGAGCCTTTGAATTGGCGTCGAATCACTAAAATTGCGGTCGGATTGGTCAACCAGATGATCCGACCGATTTCGGGTGAACCAAACGGTTCTCCTCCCCCATCCAACTCTTTATTAGCCCGCCTCAGCACCGCTGCCCCCCTGCAACCCGTCATTCTTCTCAGTCTCTCGCAATGCCCCGACCTAGATTTTTTCATTTTTTTGGTGCCAAAACCATTCCTTTTTCCTCATCCTTCCCCATCCAGATTTTTTCCCTTTTTGTTTCCGGTGCCCCCCAACCCTTCCTTCTTCCTCGGTGCCAAAACCCTTCATTCTACCTCTCCATTCCCTACCCAGATTTTTGACATTTTCTGGTGCCCCCAAAACCCTTCATTCCTAAGGAAGATACGAGATTTTCATTTTCCTACCTTTTTTGCTGTCCTTTCCAATTTTAAATTTTTATTTATTTTTACTCATTCAACATTATTATTTATTTTATTTTATATTTATTCTTTTTTTACTTCATATTTTTAAAACTTGTGATTTCAATTTACATAAATGAAAATATTATAATTTTAAATAAATTTATGATTATAAAATAAGTTTTTGATTTAAAATTTCTAATTTGAAACTAATTTTATGATTTTTCAAATAAAATTTTAATTTTTAAATAATATATAAATTATTATTATTATTATTATTATTATTATTTTAATAATATATAAATTATATATTTATGACGTCATTGGTTCGACTGTAATTCGACCGTCGGTCCGACCAGTGAATCGTGAACTGGTCACTTTTTTAATTCAATGACTGGTCCGATTCTGAAAGCATTGCATGAAAGTATGATATTTATACTTAATTTTCTTGTATTAGATGTGATATTTTGCAATATTTTTTTATTCTAGTTGTTTAATACACAATAATCTTTTAATATAGAAAGTTGAGATTTTTGGATAACATATGTAGTTATATCTTGAAAATTCTAGATAACATATTTTCTTTAGATTTACTTATTAAGAATTTAATAATGAAATTATGTGTTGAAAATTTTGATTATATGTTGTGGATGCATATGAATTTAATAATGTTGATTGTCATCCATCAAAGGCAATGCTACCAAGTTATATGGAGATAATATTGCATGCATTGCGCAAATTAAAGAATGGTCCATTAAGGGTGATAGAATTAAGCATATATCGTCCACGTCTTTTACTTTCATAAACTCTAAAAGAGTAATGAAATTGTTATTCAACGAGTAAAATCAAACGACAATTTAATAGATCTATTCACAAAGACATTGTCAACTGCAATGCTTAAGAAGCTCATTGGAATACCTCGACTCAAAAATCTTCATGTCGCATTACTAGAAAAAAATACAGTCATGTCAACATGAGGGAGAGCTAATTTTATCTTCTTACTACATTCTAATTTTTCTTTTTTGTTTTCCTCTCCTTTCATTTTATTATTTTACAACAATTCTAATATTTTATAAATTAAAATTAATTTGATAAGATAAACTATTAATATAATTTTTAATTATTTAAATAAATTAATGTTAATAGAAAAAGTTGTAAAATTTTAGAAATTAAATTTCAAATAAAATATTTTATATAAATCATTTCAATTTTTTATTTAAAATGTTATAAAACACTTTTTAATAAAAGTATTTTAAAAAAATTTTAAATAAAAAAATAAAAATATATTAAAGGAATTTAAGTTAATTTTTTGTATAAAAATTTGATAAATATTATCTTTAATCATACTTATGTCAAGTACATTTATAAAATAATTTTAATATATGTATTAATTTTACTTATTTTATCATTTTTTTAAAAGTTTTTTAAAACATTTTTATAAATTTTAAATCATTTTTATTTGATTAATATTTTTATCAAAATATCCATTAAATATTTCTATAATATTTTTAATATATCTCTAAAATCCAATTATCATACATCCATTATTTCAAACCTTGACGGCACAATATGTGCACCATGTCAGAGTGATAGATGGCATGCTGCACGTTACCAGATACAGAGTACGGGGTCCACAATTGTCACATGGTTCGGAAGAAATAGATAAAAAATGATGAAAACTAGTGCAACATTTTATTTTTTATATTTTTTATTTAAAATATAATAAAACACTTTTTAAAAATTTTAAAATAAATAAATAAAAATATATTAAATTAATTTAAACTAAATTTTTTTTATAAAAATTTAATAAATACTATCTTTAATCATACTTATATCAATTATATTTATAAAATAATTTTAATATATGTATTATTTTTACTAATTTTATTATTTAAAATTTTTTTAAAGTATTTTTATGAATTTTAAATCATTTTTATTTGATGGATATTTTTTTAAAAATATTTCAAGATATTTCTCTAATATTTTTAATATATTCTTAAAATCCAAGATAAATCCATTATTTCAAACCTTGAGGGACGGACCAATATGTGCACCAAGTCAAAGAGTGATAGATGGCATGCTGCACGTTACCAGATAGAGAGTACGGGGTCCACAATTGTGACATGGTTAGGAAGAAATAAATAAAAAATGGTGCAACATTGGAATTTGGATATACTTGCAGATACCTTTTTATATCAGCCATAATTTATGTTAGTGATAAAGTCTATGAATAGCTAAACTAATGTAAGCTGAAAAGGCAAAAATTAAGCAGTACAACTACAAGCCTTTCTACTCGAATTATATATTCATACAAAATTTATTTATATATATAAATATATTATTTGCATTCTAACTGGACTGTTTCGCCCATAAACATCACTGTCAAGCAAATATTATCTACTCACTCATAATTTCTTATAATTTTTTCTGACAGGCGAAAAAGCAATACTAGCACTTTTCTCCAAGTATTCAAATGCCCTCAGCGATATGGATGAGAAACCAGAAAATGGAGAACAGGAGATCAACTGCCTTTGAGCACTTGGATCCTGTACTCATAAGCTTGTTCCCAGTTATTGCACCCAAAAAAAGACAGCTGAAGGGACGTGGAGGATGGAGAGTGAAAGCAAATCAGAACTTCTGAAAGAAATCATGGATGTGTTTGTTGATCTCATCTGCCTTTTCTTCATGCAGAAAATGGCCTACTCCTTCCATTACAACTACTTCCTCCAACAGTGGCACATTCTTCTTGAATTCACCGCTATGTATATATTCCTTGGCACCTGCGAAGTGATACGTTAGGTCCATGTCGCCCACCATAAACTTGGTTGGTACTTTAATTTGACTCCCTGTCCATGGCGCTGTGAGTTCCCAGTTCCTGCAGTAAAGGAATATGGGAAATTGAGAAAACTTTACAAGCTTAAAGAATCAGAATAGATGAATCCTGCCTCCTCTGTTACCGGTCAAAATTTCGGTAGTAGTTTATTCCTCCAGTGAAGCCTGTCTCCTCAAATTTGGTAACGTAGAAATTAACTTCTTCCTCCGGCAACCAAGGCGGCAACACAATTGGAGCGCCTGATACATCTTGAAAGGCTTTTCCTTTCGGCAAACATGGTGGACTGGGATCACGATTTGCAAAAATCGACTTCAAAGCTGTAGCAGTTCCAACCTCAGCTATCTCAATTTCAATTTGTCCAGGCTCCTGCATCCAAATTTCCATGATCAATTACTTGGCCTGTTCCTATGATTGTTCCGTTTGTCAAGACTGTCGCAGTATTAATAGCAGATTATAAAACAACATTTGGGTTGCTCATAGCCTTATACAAGAAGACTTTTCAAGAAGCAAGATCCCACACCTGAAATCTGCATACGTAGAAGTCATCTCCATAGAGGTGACGGTAAATCTCCAGGGGCTTGTGCATTGGGTTCCTTGGAAAGTAGGCCACGCTCATGTTCACCAGAGCCTTCACTCTGTCAGGCCGAAACAAGCACAGGTACCAAGCAATAATGGCTCCCCAGTCATGTCCAACCACGAACACCTTATCAGCGCCCATGGCGTCCAGAACTCCGATGAGGTCCCCGACCACGTGGAGACAGGTGTAGCTGCCCACATCCGACGGCGCGTCGCTGTCACCGTAACCGCGGAGGTCAGGAGCCACGGCCCGGTAGCCGAGCAAAGCAAGAGCGTGGATCTGGTGGCGCCAGGAGTACCACGACTCAGGGAAGCCATGAATGAATAGAATGATCGGACCTTCTCCTTTCTCTGCTACATGAATATTAATCCCGTTGGCCTTCACCGTCCGGTGCTCAACACCCTCCATCGCTTTCTCGCTCTTTCCCTGTAATCTATCTCTATGTGAAGTATGTGAAACAGTGAAGAACCTGTTGAGGCTCGCTTGGGTTTTGTAGCGCAAAAAGAGACGGTTTTGTTTGTTTCCATGGAAAACCAAACGAAACACTCATAAGATACAGACGATGTAAAGGTGTCGCCAGCTTTCTTTGTCTTTCTCATGGGGGATTATATCCCAAAGAAAAATGATAATTTATTTTTTTTAATATAATTTTTTAGTTGATTCAATAGAGTAAAACGCCCTATTAGCCAAAGAGGAATCCTTCCGGTAGTGGTAGTATGGGATCCCCTATTGATATCTACATACATATAGATAAAGGCCGGCATCCAATTTTATTGAAATTTCCTACTCATTGATCACAGAGTCCCACCAAAAACAATTGTTTATTTGGATGTGTGTACATGGTCATTTTTGGCAAGTAAGCAGTCAGTGTCCACAATTTTTTTTTTTGGGGGTGTTAAAAAAGACAAGTAGATAAAGAACAGTTTCAAAATATTGCGTTCAAGACAGAGCTGAAGAGCTGTGGTTGTGCAGATAGTAGATACCTAAAAGAAAATCAGAACTTCTGAAAGAATTCATGGATGTGTTGGTTGACCTCATCTGGCTTTTCTTCATGCAGAAAGTGGCCCACTCCTTCCATCACAACTATTTCCCCCAAAAATGGCACATGTTTCCTGAACTCATCATTCTTCATAAATTCCTTGAAGCCCATGGTGTTATATGTAAGGTCCAGGTGGCCCACAACAAACTTACTTGGCACTTTGATTTGACTCCCAGCCCAGGCTGCTGTGAGTTCCCAGTTTCTGCATTAAAGAATATAGAGGAAAATTAAAATTACCATATATGCTCAACCACATAAAATCAGTTATTTCACGGGACAAGAGGATAATTAACCAATCAAGCAATGGGCTCTCGGTCAATTGGGTTCAGAGTCATGAGAGAGGTTGAATGAAATCAAATTTTTTGCGTGTGTGCAATGACCATCTGGAAAAATAGAGCTTCACCAAAGAGATTAAAGGGGTATGGAAGCAGCAAGCTATTTAGCATGATCTAAACATATAATATATGAACACAGACTATATATATGACGACGAGTGAAATTAATTAGTATGAAGGTAACATACAGGTCCATATTTCGGTAGTAGTTCAAGCCTCCAGTGAACCCTGTCCTCTCATACTTGGAAACATAATAATTAACTTCTTCTTCAGACAGCCAGGAGGGCAAGACATCTGGGGTGCCTGCAAAGGCTTGCTGTCCTTCTGGTAAACGAGGTGGACCAGTTTTGCGGCTTGTGAGAGCAGATTTCAAAACTCTGGCAGGACCAATCTCAGCAAGCGCAGCTTCCATTCCAGGCTCCTGCAACAAAATTTCCATCATTTAATTACCCTCTCAATCATTGTTACGATCACCACTGCATTTTATTCTTTACTACTGGGGATAATCACATAACATCTGAACATGGAATATCGGGAAAACACAAACCTGAAATCTGCAAATGTAGAAGTCATCTCCATTGAGAGCACGAAAGATCTGGATTGGCTTTTGCAAGGGGTTTCTAGGTGTTGAGATATTAGGAATGCTTTCCTTATATCATTATTTTCTTATATCATTTAGTGTTGAGATATTAGGAATGTTTAGATATTAGGAAAGTTGAGATATTAGGAAAGTTGAGATATTAGAATATTAATTGTTATTTCCTTATGTCATTCTTTCCTTGTATCATTCTTTCCCATTCTTAAAATGGTGATACCTTCTATATATACTCTGTACATGAACGAATGAAAATATGAATGAAAAAACTATTATTTATCAATTTGAACATGGTATCAGAGCCATGAAACTAAAATCCTGGATATTTTGTCGCTATGGTAGTCCGACAGCGATCAACCATCTTAAGACATGCACTCACTGCAATAAGACTGATCCCACCAGTCTGGATATCCCACAATTTCAAAGCAACGACTCTTGGTATGATCAGGAAAAAAATGAGGAACCGAGGTTTGAACTATGGACCTTTAAATCATGTTTAGGTTATCAACACTTTATTATTAATGATAATAATCGTGATCAACGGAAGAAGGATTCCAAGAAAACCTCAACTGCAACTATTGCCGAAATAAAAACAGAGACTAATGTTGCTGAGAAAGCCTCTGCATTGGTAGCCGCTACAGATCATGGTGGTAAGTTTTTAAATACTTTTACACCTGTTATTAATAGTGCATGGATAATTGATTCTGGTGCTACAGATCATATGACTTTTGATTCTAGACAGGTTTCAACCTTTAGACCTTCCTCACAAAAAATTATTTCCACAGCCAATGGTAACACAACCCCAGTCATTGGGGAAGGATCCTTAACTCTTATTGATACTTTGAATTTGGATTCTGTTTTAGTTGTTTCATCTTTAGATTACAATCTTTTGTCAGTTTCTCAAATTACTGCAGCCTTATCTTGTATTGTCATTTTTTTGCCTGAATTTTGTGTGATTAAGGACATCCAAACAAGACAAACGATTGGTTGTGGTATTAAGCGGGGAAAACTCTATTACTTGGACTTGCAGTCAAAGGATTCAAATAAGTTGCAACAAGCCTTGATGGCATATGAATCTGGATGACATATGAATCTGAGGGAGAGAAGAAAAAATCTGAAATTTGGTTGTGGCATCGACATTTGGGACATGCTTCCATTGGTTATTTAAAAAAATTGTTTCCTAGTTTGTTTGCAAAGAGTGATATTTCTGGTTTCCGTTGTGATATTTGTGAATTGGCTAAAAGTCATCGTGCTTCGTTTATGTTAATTTTAAATAAAAGTCTGTTTCCTTTTATGGTTATACATTCTGATGTTTGGGGCCCATCCAAAGTCCCAACTTTGAGTGGCTCATGTTGGTTTGTTACTTTTATTGATGATTGTACCAGAATGACATGGTTATGCTTGATGAAGACCAAAGATGAAGTGAACTTGTTGTTTCAAAATTTTCATAAAGTGATTGAAACTCAGTACAATGCAAAGGTTCGGGTTCTGCGTAGTGATAATGGTGGAGAATATCAAAGTTCTGATCTTCAAAAGTATTTGGAAGGACATGACATCATTCATCAAACTACTTGTTCCAATACACCCTAGCAAAATGGAGTCGTTGAATGAAAAAATCGGCACTTGTTAGAGGTTGTTTGTGCTTCCTTGATAGCAGCAAAAACACCGATATCTTATTGGGGAGAAGCAATCACATCTTCCGCATACTTGATCAATCGGGTACCTTCTAGCTCAATTAACTTTCAAACACCACTCCAAGCTCTTACTAATGTCGTAGTTGCCCCAACTGTCCCAAATCTACCTCCTCGTGTTTTTAGTTACGTGGCATTTGTGCATTTACACAAGCACCAATGCACCAAGTTAACTTCTCATGCATTACAATGTGTATTTGTTGGATATGCATTGCACAAAAAGGGATATTGATGTTACCATCCTCCAACTCGAAAAGTGTATATTACAATGGATGTGGTGTTTCATGAAGATTCGATGTATTTTTCATCTGAGTCTGAACTTCAGGGAGAGTACCATAAGGAAATTCAGACTCTCGATTATAATTATCATATATCTGAGGAAGATGAATTTGGACAATCTGAACTAGTGAACCAGGAAGTGGGTGAGTTGGATATGAGTGGTCAACAATTTGGGTCCGAAGATGTCTTCACTGAAATACCAAACCAATCGTCGTCTGTTGAGGGTGTTCTTAATTTGGAACCTGATCCATTCATAAAACGGTTATCACACCGTCATAATAGAGGTATTCCTAAACCCACATATGAACCTGAATTGTCTACCAAAGTCAAATATCTCATGAGCAACTATGTGTCTAACTATCGTTTGTCTGAATCAAACAAGTCATTTATAAATCAATTATCTATTGTAGCTATTCCTAACAGTGTGCAGGAAGCCTTAGCTGATCCAAGGTGGAAAGTAGCCATGAATGAAGAGATGAAATCATTGCAGAAGAATGAAACATGGGAACTCGTAGAATGTCCACCAGGAAAGAAGCCAGTTGGGTGTCGTTGGATCTATATTGTGAAGTACAAGGCAGATGGTAGTATTGAACGATTTAAAGCAAGACTGGTAGCAAAAGGGTACACTCAAACTTATGGAATTGACTACACAGAGACATTTGCACCTGTAGCTAAGATCAACACAGTTCGAGTATTACTGTCTTTAGCTGCAAACCTAGATTGGCCATTACAACAATTTGATGCGAAAAATGCCTTTCTGCATGGCGAGTTATCTGAAGAAGTATATATGGATCTTCCACCATGATGCATGGTGTCAGAAAAGCAATGTCAGAAGGTGTGCAAATTGAAGAAGTCATTGTATGGGTTGAAGCAATCCCCGAGAGCATGATTTGGAAGGTTCACAAAGTCAATGAGAGCTTTTGGATATCATCAAAGTAATTCAGATCACACTTTGTTCCTGAAAAAGCAACATGGTAAGATTACCGCACTCATCGTATATGTGGATGACATGGTAGTTATAGGAAATGATCATGAAGAAAGAAAAGTTCTGCAAAATTATCTATCTAGAGAATTCGAAATGAAAGATCTAGGTCCTTTAAAATGCTTTCTTGGGATTGAAGTTTCTCGATTAAGTGAAGGAATTTTTCTGTCTCAAAGAAAGTATGTCTTAGATCTTTTACAGGAAACTGGAATGTCGGGATGTCAACCTATTAATACACTAATAGAAGAAGGTCTGAAATTGTGTGTTGAGCCTAATGAAGTATCAACCGATAAGGGAAGATACCAGAGACTTGTGGGGAGATTAATGTACTTAACTCATACAAGACCAGATCTTGCTTATGCATTGAGTGTAGTGAGTCAATACATGCATAATCCTGGAGAGCAACATATGAATGCAGTCATGTGTATTTTGAGGTATTTGAAGAATGCTCCTGGGAAGGGAATTTTGTTCGCTAACAATGTTGATCATGAAAGTATAGAAGTATATACTGATGCTGATTGGGCCGGTGTAGTGGATGATAGGCGATCTACATCTGGTTACTTTACCTTTGTAGGTGGTAATCTTGTAACATGGAAAAGTAAGAAGCAAAATGTTGCCGCTCGTTCAAGTGCAGAAACAGAATTTAGAGGTATGACTCTAGGACTTTGTGAGGCATTATGGCTAAGACTCCTCTTACAAGATTTAGGTTACCTATCTAGGCAACTAATCCGATTGTTTTGTGATAATAAAGCCGCGTGTGACATTGCTTATAATCTAGTACAATATGATCGTACAAAACATGTCGATGTGATAGATTCTTCATTAAGGAAAAGTTGGATGATAAGATTGTGGAATTGCCTAAGATTCGATCAGAAGATCAATTGGCCGATATCCTTACCAAAGCTGTCTCAAGTCAAGTGTTCTCAAAATTTTTAGACAAGTTGGGCATGTGTGACATCTATGCACCAAGTTGAGGGGGAGTGTTGAGATATTAGGAATGCTTTCTTTATATCATTATTTCCTTATATCATTTAGTGTTGAGATATTAGGAATGTTTAGATATTAGGAAAGTTGAGATATTATGAATATTGAGATATTAGGATATTAATTGTTATTTGCTTATGTCATTCTTTCCTTGTATCATTCTTTCCCATTCTTAGAATGACGATACCTCTATATATACTCTGTATATGAACGAATGAAAATATGAATGAAAAAACTATTATTTATCGATTTGAACACTAGGAAGGAAGGGACGCTCATATTCACCAAAGCCTTCACTCTGTCCGGCCGAAACAAACACAGGTACCAAGCGATAATGGCTCCCCAATCATGTCCAACCACGAACACCTTATTGGCGCCCATGGCGTCCAGAACTCCGATGAGGTCGCCGACCACGTGGAGACAGGTGTAGCTGCCCACATCCGCCGGCGCGTCGCTGTCGCCGTAACCACGGAGGTCAGGAGCCAGGGCTCGGTAGCCGAGGGAGGCGAAAGCGTGGATCTGGTGGCGCCAGGAGTACCATAATTCTGGGAAGCCATGGAGAAAGAGAATGATTGGACCTTGGCCTTTCTCTGCTACGTGAATGTTTATTCCGTTGGCCTTAAACGTCTGTTCGTTTCCTCCGAAAACAAAAGGGAAACTTGCATTGAAATATAAATTATTGGTGCCGACACCTTTCTTTTTATGATGTACTTACATCACGTTCAAAAAGTCAAAGTCCAAAAAACGAGAAGGGAAAAAAAATTGTGATGTAAAATAAACATAAGAGAAGCCGTAGCCCAAGCTTGATCCGATGGGCATTCACGGTTCTAACAGAAACAGAAATTATTCCTACCAGTTACCCCTTCAAATACCAAGTCGGCTCACGCATTGCGATCCTTTCTCAGTTCAGTGGGAAAGTCACACCCCATCGAAGTTTGGGCAAATCACACTGCCACATATTATATTTTAATTTCTGAAAGCCAAAGGCAATCGAGAGAAGTTCGTTTCTGAGCTAGTTGAGTTAAGCACAGAAAGTTGTTTGTCGTTTGAACGCTTTTCGAGTTATACTTCCACGTAGGATCATCCAGTATTTCCCTATGAGCATCCTTTTTGAGTCATTGGACAAATTTGGAAATGTTAATAAATACTTCTAGTGCTTGCCAAATGGCTATAGCAAAGTCTTTACGTAATTTAATTCAAAGCCCTATATCAATTTGCCTAATATGTATGCATATAAATTAACCTTTTGGATTAATTAAATAGAATGAAGCACATTATTCAAAATAGTTCAATAGAATCATTTTTTTTATTAGAATTTATTTAATAGTTATTTTATGAAGTGTTCATTTCAAAAATTTTATCAAAAAGATTATTTTCAAGTGTTCAAAAAATGAGAAATCACTGTCAAACAAAACAAGCTCTTGATTAGTTATTCCCAAATATGCATAAGAGGAAAAGATGAGAAGCTTTATTGGCAAATAGAAGTTCCAAGTAGAACAAGGAGTCTCAAAGGAGCGCACACAGTTTAATTTAGACAACACTGGGTGAAGAGATTGATAAGCAAATCAGAACTGCTGAAAGAAGTCATAAATGTGTTTGTTGATCTCATCTGACTTTTCTTCGTGGATGAAATGGCCTACTCCTTCCATCACAATTACATCCTCCAACAATGGCACATACTTCTTTAATCCCCCACCGTGTATGAAGTCCTTGGAACCTGGGGCATGATAAGTCATGTCGTGGTCCCCCACGATGAACTTTGTCGGCACTTTACTTTGATACCCGGTAAAAGGTGCTGTGAGCTCCCAGTTTCTGCCATAAGGAATAAAAGAAGAGTGACGTATGCTTAACCCACCAATGAGTTCGTGCAACAAATTACAGAATAATACTATTCTCAGCCAAACAAGAGGCTCTGGTTCAATTGTTCTATGTGTATAGGCAAGGGGAATGAAAAAATCTTGTGAATAAGATACAAGATGGGTGATGTTTCAAACCATCACAATGATCAAGTGAGGTGGAAGTTGTATCTATGTATATGGAACATACCGATTGAGACTTCGGTAGTAGTTCAATCCTCCGGTGAAGCCAGTCTTCTGATATTTGGTAGTGTAGTAGTGAACTTCTTCCTCCGACAACCAAGAGGGCAAGACGATTGGAGTGGCCGGGTCATCTCCGAAGGCGTTTCCTTTCGGTAAAAAAAGTGGAGCAGGGTTGCGGTATGTGAGGAAATGCTTGAGAACTCTATCAACACCAATCTCAGCAAACTCAGTTTCTATAACCCCAGGCTCCTGCAATAAAAACCTTCACCAATTAGCTACGCTCCCTATTCATATCATTGTCCCATGGTCATTACAGAAGATGAGAAAGAGATTTTCAACAAAAACTTAAAACCCCAGGTGAAGTGCTGACCTTGGATTACGTCACATGGCATATGCTGCAGATCACGTCATGGCATCATCGAAAAAAGAAAAAAAAAAGAAAAAGCAAAGCTAACTGGAATTGGGTTTGGTATATATTCTTACTGATAATGCAGACGAATTATTATCTCTGATTCTCTATATAGCATTTAAAGTACTCCCATATGTATAATGACGCTACTAAATAGGAAAAAGTTGGACAGCAGTCAGGTAGTTGATAGAGTATTTATTAAGTAGAATATCAAATCGGTGTCATAATATTTTTCCCATAATAACTTTACAACGCCTTCACTCCATCCTAACATAATAATGCCAGAATAATCAGTTCACCCCATTTATAATCAGTTCACATGTGTATATTATTGAAAACAAAATTCTAATACTATATGAGTTATATCATGACCAACTTCACATTTTTCTAGATTACAAATTTGGCTTACTTTTAACATGATTTGTCTAAAATACTATATGAGTAAGTTAGACTCATAAACTAGCCATTAGAATTAATTCACTACTGTTGTATAATCAGATTAAGCCGTACAATAATTCTACATTCATGTCAAAATCCATCGTCCCTCCTAATCATCAAGTACCCACTGTTTCTATTTACTGGACACAAATGGAAATGTTTTATTGTTATTGTCATTAAAACTATGATCATCCTTCAACCAAAAATATTCGAAGCCCATAAATCTTGCAAAGTTGCAATCTTTTTTCAAAATGTTTGATTGGGGGAAGATTCGAGAGAAGGAAAATAAAGAGTAAAAAAGGACAAAAAAAAAAAAAATAGGTTAAGAAGTTTATGAAAAAAAATTTCTTCGAAAGGGAGGACGAGAGTGATACAGGAAACAAAGGAAAAGGAACCTGAAATCTGCAAATATAGTAGTCATCTCCCAATTGAGCACGAAGGCTCTCGAGAGGCTTCCGCATAGGGTTTCTAGGAGAAAAGGGGACGCTCATATTCACCAAAGCCTTCACTCTATCAGGCCGGTACAAGCACAGATACCAAGCCATCACGGCTCCCCAGTCGTGCCCCACCACGAACACCCGATCCGCTCCGATGGCGTCAAGCACTCCGATGATGTCGCCGACCACGTGCAGACTGGTATAGCTGGTTCCATCCGCCGGCGCGTCGGTGTCGCCGAAACCGCGAAGATCCGGAGCCACCGCACGGTAGCCGAGGGAGGCTAGAGCATGGATCTGGTGCCGCCAGGAGTACCATAACTCAGGGAAGCCATGGAGGAATAGAATGATTGGACCTTGGCCTTTCTCTGCTATGTGAATGTTTATTCCGTTTGCCTCTACAGTTCTATGCTGTATCTCCTCCATTGCTTTCTTTCCTCTCTTAAGAGCAAGGTTTCTGTGGATTCTACGAAATAGAGACAGGACTGGTGATCGCTTCTTTTGGTTTTGTATTACGCAGATGGGGCTTTTGTTTGTTTTCTCGGAAAACAAAATGGAATCTGCGAAGAAAAGGTGTATGTTGTCCACTGTTTAAACTAATAAAAAAATTTGATAAAATCAATTTCCTCACTTCCAGGGTTAATTAATAATAATAATAATAAGGAAATAAGGAAAATTCCAGGGTACCTCATGCTACCTACCCAAAAAGTTTTCCAAGCCCTTGGATGTCCAAGATTACATCTTGGCCATCCATTTTAAATTTGAAATAAAAATTCCACTTAACCGGTTAAGGGAAGAACCGGTTGTGGCCTTCCTTCTTCTTCCATTCTCAACAATTTTGAGTTTAAATAAAATAAATATTAGATAAAAGTAGAATTGGAAAAAAATAAAAATAAAAATGATATAAAATTTGAAAACATATTTATTAAAAAAAAAATCATCATATATCATAATTACATTATTTTATTTTTAACAAATTATTAAACATTTAAATTCAACATAAAAATGAATATGATAATATTTTAATATGAAATGGGTATTTTCATTAAAATTTAACATTTTGATAATCATATGTAAAGCTTAGGTAATTAGATCATCCTAATTTTTTTTCGTACTCTCCAAATTTTACATTTTTTGAATTTAAGGTTTTTAAAGTTAAATTACAATAAAATAAATTACTAATACTCTTTTAAGTTACTAATGATAGTATTTTCGAAAACAAATTTTTAATTTCAAAAATTTTAAAACTAAAAATCAATATGAAAAATGTAATGAAAGTACCAAACATGTATTTATCACATTTTTCGTACCGTTCTCATATTTTTCGTACCCTAAATTATTTATATTTTTAAAATTTCAGATTTACTTTTTAATTTGAAATAAAAATAACATGGTTTAATAATATTATTTTGAGTTATTATTGATAGAATTGTTAAAAAAAAAAAGAATTAAAAAAATTTAAAATTGGAAATAATGTAAATTATCCTAAAAAAATTAGAAAATTAAAATACTAAAAAATTAGAGAGAATATGAAAAATGTGAGAAAATGTATGAAAATTATGAGAAATCCTCACATTCTTCATACCTTACCTCACATTCTCCGTACCCTAAAATTTAACAATTTTTCGATTTTTTTTTATTTTTTTTCCACTTAAAAATACAAATAATATTGTTTATTGATACTAATCAAGCTTAGAAATGATGAAAATTATTTTTAAAAAAATTTAAAAATTAAAATACTAAGTAATTGTAGAAGGTACGAATAATGTGAGGAATGATACAAAAAATGTGAGGAATCCTCACATTCTTAGCACCCTTCGTCATATTCTCTTTGCCTTAAAAATTTTTACAAATTTTTGAACTTTTCAATTTTTTTCCACATGGAAATACAATAATATTATTTATTGATACTAATTAAGCT
The DNA here is from genome assembly GCF_030704535.1 of Vitis vinifera. Classification (NCBI taxonomy): domain Eukaryota; kingdom Viridiplantae; phylum Streptophyta; class Magnoliopsida; order Vitales; family Vitaceae; genus Vitis; species Vitis vinifera. The sequence continues at coordinate 376,413 of NC_081809.1, forward strand.
TAGAAATGTCTTGGAAAGTTCATACTCTCTCTTAGAAAGTTCGTACCCTCTCTTAGAAAGTTCGTACCCTCTCTTACAAAGTTCGTACCCTCTCTTACAAAGTTCGTACCCTCTCTTACAAAGTTCGTACATTCTCTTAGAAAGTTCATACAATCTCTTAGAAATCCTCACATTCTTAGCACCCTTCGTCACATTCTCTTTGCCTTAAAAATTTTTACAAATTTTCAAACTTTTCAATTTTTTTTCCACATGGAAATACAATAATATTATTTATTGATACTAATTAAGCTTAGAAATGTCTTAGAAAGTTCGTACCATCTCTCAGAAAGTTTATACAATTTCTTAGAAAGTTCATACCCTCTCTTAGAAAGTTCGTACACTATCTTAGAAAGTTCCTACTCTCTATTAGAAAGTTTGTACCATCTCTTAGAAAGTTCATACGCTCTCTTAGAAAGTTCATACTCTCTCTTAGAAAGTTCGTATACACTCTTAGAAAGTTCATACCCTCTCTTAGAAAGTTCATACCATTTCTTAGAAAGTTCGTACTATCTCTTACAAAATTCGTATAATTTCTTAGAAAGTTCGTACCATCTCTTACAAAATTCATACCATCTTTTAAAAAGTTCGTACCCACTCTTAGAACGTTCGTACCCTCTCTTACAAAGTTCATACCATCTCTTACAAAATATTGATGACAATTTCATAATAAATTACTAAATGCTCTCAATTTGACTAAAAATAACTCAGAAAAAATTTAAAAATCTAGATATTATAAATCATTACATATTTAAATGTCATTTAACATGACATTTCTACCTACAATAGTTATATGTAAATGGAAAAAAAAAAAATCAAATGTTACCTTTTAACACTTGTAATCACTTGACATCCTTCAAGACATATAAAGCTTCATCTTCAAATTTAATCTATGAACAAAAAAAAAAATTATATAAAAATATAAATAACAATTTGATAACAAAATTTTATAATAAACTCATAAAAAATTCTAAAATCGTTATTTAACATCACATTTCTTCCTATAGCAATTATATTTGGATAAAAAAAATATCAAATATTATATTTGACACTTGTAATCACTTGAAATCCTTCATCTTCTTCATATAATACAAATTTTAAATTTTCTCTCTAAAAAAATTTTAAACTTGATCTTGAAATTTGATTCATCAAAATACATTTTACATATTTTATAATTTGGTAGTTGAAATTATTTAATTTTCATATTAAATTACTATCCTTTTTTTTATATATGAATAATGAGAATATAAGAGTAATAGGTAAGATTTTCTTTTTTAGATAGAATTAGGTAATGCATTAAATAATAAATTCTATTTGATATTTAATAATAAATTATAAAAAAGTTGTAATATTTAGATATATATGAAATGCATGTGATTATTTATCACCAACAAGTAATCATAAGTTTTTATAAATTTTTTAATGATATGTACTTTACACATGTCATATTTTTATTGGGGTCAAATGTGGGTAGGTACCCTCAAAATGAAGAGTGGGCACCTAGAACAACCCTAATAATAATAGGTCGAATATTCTAATCAGTTAGCTCCTACTTTCACAATTAAGTATGAACACATCCCTGATTTTCATACAACCTCTTTCAAAAAATTATTGTCCTTTTTTGCATCAAATTTTGTTTAAAATATAAAAGGCATGTTTTACAACATCTTGCAAAACAATTTTTTAATATATTTCTCAATAACCATGGAAACTGTTTTATAAAATGAATAAATTAATTTTCAACTTATAAAAAGAATATAAAATTTTCCCAATAATATTACAATTATTCTAATTTTCTTTCTTTTTTTTATTAATAATATTACATTGTTATATTAGAAAGTAATTTATTTTGATGATCAAAATATACACAATTTCTCAATTTCTTTACTAGTTATAAATATATTGACATTTTCTATTGCAATGTTAAAATAACCGATTGAGTAAATAATTTTTTTTTTAAATAATGAATAAATATAATTTATTTATTTAATTATTTTCGTGTAAAATGATCAATACCAAAAAAAAATACAATTGATTAATTCTTTTGCCAATTATAAACATACTAATTTTTTTTATTATACTATAAAAATAACTAATAAAGAAAAAAATAAAAGCAATAATCAACAAATGTAATTTGATTATTTTCATTATTTTTCATATAAAAAAAAGTGCCAAAGGTTTTAGATAGTAAAGGAAATTAGAGTAAATGTAACATAAATGGAGTCTAAATTAAAAGAGGTCTTAGATATATATTTTATTGTTATGATTACGTGTTTGGCTCTTTGTTAAGTTATAAGACAAGCCTGGGCCAGCCTCGGCGTACAAATTTTACTTTACTTTTATTGCTGTCCACAGCAAATGAGAGGGATCCACGAAACAGGAGGTGAGCAAGGGAGAAAGAAATCCAATTATGGTGGTCTCCCACCAAGCCACAAAATCAACGTAATCATGTGGACATCTACAATGATGGGCTAACTAAGGGGTTCATGTTTTTCAGAGGTTGTCTGTGGCCCAGCCCTGAGACAGGAAGCAATACGTGGTCCAACCCAAATCTACTTGGTTGGGGCTTAGTTTAATGTAGCTAAGGCCCAAATGAATTTGTTTCATGATGGTCTTGCTTTCTACAAGCTAATTCTAAGTTTCTAACCCTCTCCCATTAGCCCCAAAGCTAACATATTATATATGTTGCTCTTATGTTATTCCTGTGAGTATCAAATATTTGGTTGGCAGGATCCCAATGAAGGGATCTACTAGGTTTTTTGACGGATGCAAGATTATTTGAAGCTTCTCTAACTAACAATTACATGACCAAGTATACAAGTCTTTATCCAACGAAAATTTTGAGTCGTGTATCTAGCTATGAGTACATTATAGAATATGATATCATACGCATATATGAGAATACTAACTTCCACAGAACTTGTATATCTTAGGGTTTTCTATATATAAAAAAAAATATAACGTCTTTTTCATACTTGATATTAATTGGAAATTATTATACAACATATATGTTTGATAATATATCTTATTATTTATATTATCTTAAATTCAATTAAACATGAGATACAATAAACATAGGATAACTTAACGCATCTCATAATCAATTAAAAGTAACGAAACGTTTCTAACATTTTTAACACTTAAATGATAAAAATTTTCAAGTATTAAAAAGATTAGAAACGCTTCCTAAAATTATTACCAAACTGGTTCTATGTAATCCTATTTCATATTATATCTAACCAATCAAACATAACCCATTAATCATCGCAACAAATTGCATTAGATGATATTAATATTTTGTTCTTTAAGCATATATTATATTTCACTACCACCAAATCATTTGGTTGATGTTTTTACTCATTATACCTATAACATAGCAAATATCTCGTCTTAGTAGAAAGCAGAATGCATATGAAAATGAGGCTTGCTAATGCAGGGATCTACCTTCATATCATCTTTGTCTTTGGACATTATGTTCACAATGAAAATAATATTCAGCAGATTAGAATAGCATACAACTTTTGTGTTTAACAGTGGAAAGAAGTAAAATTTGAAATAATTACTAATACAATGTGACCTACTCGGCTACTCCCAACAGTATAAATGCTGGGTTTAAAACATATGTATACAATTAAAAAAAGTTTATATATAATACTGGAAACTTTTTCTAACCTTTCTCTCAATCCGGATGTTGCTGTGCTTACAGCCTTACAGGTGATGGATGTGGCACATGGGAGTGATCCAATTCGAGAAATCTCAGCGACTGTGGGACAGAAATGTATGAGGAATGAAGATTTTTTTCACCCTTTCACTGTCATCTCAACCCTCCCACGGTCCACAACACAACTGACACGGTCACGTTGCCATGTGAGCTTGGACTGCGGAGTCAAGCACATGACACCGCCGTCTCTTGTTTTGGAGCCTAGTGCCTCACTGAAACCGACTCTTCACCACCCCCACCCCAACCTCCATTCTCCCTTCCTCCACCGCCTCACTCGCACCCACAGACCAGAGTCCCAAGAACGTGCACCATCACCATGCCTCACTGCCTTTTCCCCATAACCCGGCTGCACTCCTCTCCTTTCCATGTTCCTCATACGCTCTTAGCCCCCACCTCCCCCACCCCACCCAAGGGTATATATAAAATACATATCTCCCTCACAAGTCCACATCGGTGGATGGGTCTCAAGTCACATTGCCCAATTTCCCAAAGTTTCCTTTATTCAATAGTGATCCAAATGTGGGGCCTTCCAACACCAACGGAAAGTTTTCAGTTTGGAACCCCACACCAACTCATGGGACACTACTGCAGGCCACGGCAACTGCCAATTGAACAACACCCCTTTTATAAAAGCACTTTGAATGCAACTTTTTACAAATTTATTAGGAAAAAAAAGTTGTTCAGTCCTCATCCTCCTCGCCAACCCATTTCGGTTCCATTCCATGTCTGAGATCACAGAAAATTGGGCAAAAACTTCAAAAATTATAATTAAATAGATTGAACAAATTAATAAGTAAACATATATCCCATTTTACATTATTTAAACAATTATTTCCATCCTCGTTTTTATAACTGATACATCTCGAAAATAAGAACCATTAAAAAAAGTAATTGATAATAAATTATTTTAAAAGCAAATCAAATCTCTGAGATATGCAGAGATCATATGTTTTTTCTTTTTTTGTAGTATTTGAATAGAAAAAGGCCCTCCTCTCTATAATGGATTGACCAAAATAATTTATCCGTTAAATGAGTTTACCAGCAACAGCCCTCTCCCCTATTTAAATTTTTCTTAATACAGTGCGAGTTGCAGAGTCATGATCAAATGGCTAAACATCCAAGGAGTACTTCAATACGCAGGACAAAAGGAATAAAACGACATGGGTTGGTGATCTTTCCAACTCACATGCTTACAAACCATCACCTCACTCGGGAACTGCTTGGTTAGCATTTCCAAAAGTAATTTTCTTGCTTTTCTTTTTTCTTTTTTTCTGCTTCTAAAAGCAGAAAAAACGCTTTCAAAGGCTTACCAAAGGTGAGTTGGTCAAACGAGGAGTTTCTCTATTGCAGAAATTAAAAAAAAGCAAGGGAGAATCCAAAATCTCTACAAGAGATTTGCACAACCCAAATGGGCAGAAACCTGAAATATAAACAAGGCTAACCAAATCTAAACACAAACCTTCATTTGGTTTTAAGATTTTTTTTTTTTTTCGCTTTTGAAAGCAAAAAATAAAAAAACAGAAATGGGATGATTTTAGCATTTAAAAAGCAGAGAAAACCACTTTCAGGATTCTAACCAACCAAACAGTAGCTAAGTAACTAGGTATATGGGCATGGCGGCAGAGGTTGAGATTCTATGTTGCTGCTGTTGCTGCTCCAGATTGAGCTCTCTGAGGCTGAGATAAGGTATCTCCACCTCCCCTCTCCTAGCCGGGGTTAGTGTTCCAGCGAGAGGCCCAGAGGAGGGCCGGCTGGAAGTTCTGTACGGCGTGGAGGAGCCGCTTCTGCTCTCGGTGATATACACCGGGCCTGAAATGGAGGCCCTGAAGGCTCTGGCTCTAGCGCGGTGAACATCACGGTCGTCGTCGTCGTCGTCGTCGCGGTGGAGACGACTGTCGCTGTGGGTCCACCTCCATTTGAAGAAGAGGAGAGCGCTTCTCCACCATCGCTTCCTCTTAATCTTGCCGCTCTTCTTGGAGTCGTCCTTGGAGATGGGCTTCTGAAGCTTGAAGTGCAGAGAATCAATGGATCTCGCCTCGCGCTTGTGCTTCCTCGCCTCCTCCAGCACCTAAAACCCCCCAAAAAGAAAGAAAGAAAGAAATAACCAACTGGGTAAAGGGGCAAGGCTGAAAGGAAAATCCAGAATGAAGAAGAGTATTAAACCTGAAAGTAGTCGATTTGAGGATCAAAGCCATAGTCGCTGAAGTGGTGAGGCTCGGGCATGGGAAATATCGGACACTGATTCGACATTATGCCTCTGTGTGTATAATCACTTGATTTTGCAGGGAGACGGAGAGTGAGAAAAGCAGAGGGGCTCAAGGCGAACCAACAAATGGGCCGTTGGCTAATGGAAGACGCCTAGCGAATGTGAATGTGAAAGCAAATGCAGGGGCATCTTTTTAGGCTTCCAATGCTTGGCCCCTCTTAACTCCTTTGAATGGCATTAATTGAAATTCAGGCATGTGGGTGGGTTTCTGATAACTTGGTCACGTCCATGAGATTCATGTTTTAATGAATAATAAGATCTATCTCCATTCCCAGTAGGGCCAGTACTCATTTGTATCCAAATATTTAATATTAGTAAAAGAAAAAAAACCCTAGACAATTTACTATTTTGAAAGAAATCAAAAATATTTATATATTCTTATTCATGCTTAGCGCTTATATATATCTATATATTTCTTTAATATTATTATATCATATTAATTTTTCAAAAATATAATTTAATCTATGTTTATGAAAATTTTTAAATGATTTTTTTTTTTTCAAGTTTTGCTTATTTCACATAAATTTTCATTGATACCAATATATTTCTAAATATTCTCATAAAGTGGAAGCGCCTTTGTTGACGTAGTGATGTAAAGTAGATCAAATTAATGTTTTAATGTCACATTGCTTTTTAATGCTGACATGGTGTGGTCGTATTTTGAAGAGCGTCCAACATTATATGGATTTACCATTTTAATGTTATCAAATGGATCCTGTGTGCCAAAACGATGGGAAAAATTTTGATCAGAATAATCGGGGACAAGACCCCCGAAATCAATAAATTAAAGGAGCGATTAGATTACCTGTAACGTACGCCAGAGGTTGAACTAAGGATTGGGTCAAACAAATAAGCTGTAATACCGAAGTCAGGACTAGAGCCCATAGTTTATTGGCCCATCGGCCCCATCCAACAAACTACAACCATAAATGTAAGATCTGTTTGCCGACTGTTCTTGTGAACAGTACATATTTTTAATTTTAGAAAACGTGATTAAATTTTTTATAGAAATTAATTTTCTAAGAATTTGCTTGGAAAATAAGTAATTTTTGGAACTAGTTTTAGGCGTTTCAATTATTTTTTATAAAGTGTTTTGAATAATAGTTGAAAATGTTTTGAAGACCTTTTACTATACATAGGTAGTGACATCGGTTAAGAAAACTATCTTTTGTATGAGGGCCTTGTGATGAATGTAACGATATTCTTAGTTTATGGGCCACGCCTGGGTTGGACCCATCTGATGATATAAATGTTCCGAGACACGATTGGGCCAATGATTTTTGGGAGTAAGCCCAATTATTGGATCCACCGGAGAGGCCCAAACTTATGGGCTGGGACCCAATATTAGATTTCACTGGGAGAGTCAACGGAGAACATGCTGAAGGACTGAAGCACAGGATTCACGTGACGTCACACGCGCCCACAGTCAGTCTCATTAGAAATTTAAGTATGGAAATGGAAAACGTGTGAGGAATCAAACCTTTGAACAGGGTTCCGCGAAAATTCCACTTTACCTAGAGTCATCAGACTGCATCCAACTGAATTTCCTTAAAATTTAAAATTATAAAGAAAAAAAAAAGGCTAGAGAGAATTAAATATTTTCAATCATCTTTATTGAGAAAGAAAAAGGGAAAAAAAAAAAAGAAGTGGGTGCTTAATTAGATTTTTTTTTTTTTTTAACGTGACAAAGAGTCATTAATATACATATTTTAAAACAATATTAATCCCTAAACAACTATATCCAAGTATTAAATAGACTTTTCAATTAATATTTTTTATTAAAATATGATAGAAAAAATGGTATGACAATTATATACAGAGCATTTTATTTCTTTGATGCAACTTATGTGCGGATGTTATTCAAAGTTTCAAACTTAGAAATAGCGGTGTGAACCCCAAATAAAAAATAATAATTAAAAAAAAAAAGAAAAAAAGAATGAGGGTCATGAAGAAGAAAAAGACAAGAGAACACGGGTAAAAAGATTAAAAAGATATACCCAATAAAATATTTAGAGCGGTAGTGGTAAGTGGTAAGTGGTAAGCCCCAAAGAGTAAGCAAATAAGGAGTGGGGAGGGCGCTTACGTCATCGTAGGAATCCCGCGTCAAGCTCGGCGTCTATGGAAATATAGGATAGAGAGAAAGCCTCAAGAACCTTCCTCTTCTACTCAATTTGCCCATTTTTTCCATTTAAAACCCCCTTTTCTGCTTCTTCCCTCTTCGATCCTATCTCCTTCTCTCTCCTGAATCCATAATTCCCACGTCTTTATCTCTTTCAGATCGGAGAATGGAACACGGCCGTTCCGACCCCGAGGATTGGTCTGCAAACAATGCGGCCACGGGCTATGCATTGAGCGGCAAGATTATGCTGAGCGCGATTGTGATTTTGTTCGCTGTCGTAGTTCTCATGGTATGTCTCCACATCTACGCTCGGTGGTATCTGTACAGGACGCGCCGCCGCCATCATGCTCGTGCCCGGCGCCGGCATCATTTGGTTTTCTACGTGGACCCCACCAACCCAGCCGCCTCCGTCTCTTCTCCGACGCGCGGTCTCGACGCTTCTATTCTGAATTCGCTTCCGGTGTTCGTGTACTCCTCCAAGACCCACACGGATATGTCTGAATGTGCCGTGTGCCTATCTGAGTTTGAGGAGAACGAGAAGGGTCGTCGTCTTCCCAAGTGTAATCACTCTTTCCATATCGGCTGCATCGACATGTGGTTTCACTCTCACTCCACTTGCCCCCTCTGCCGATCTGCCGTCAACGCCGAAACCTCAGAGTCGGCAAGCCGGAATCCAACCGACGTCGTGATTTCGATGGCTGAAACAGAGGGCGGATCGACTTCCGCTTTGTGCTCCACATGCCAGCACGACGAAGATCGCACGGGTCGGCTGCGTACTTCCTCGTCGGTGGGGTCATCCTCAGTTGGGAGTCGAAGGAAGTCCAGTGAGCTTGCAGGCGTGTCAATTGAAGTTCCCAGGAGGAACGAGAATTTTGGACTATCAGAGGACGAGTCACTGCTGGACTCGCCGGCGACTCGGGTGCAAAAATCACCAGGAAGTCGTATACTTTCACTGAAGAGAATCCTTAGCAGGGACCGAAAATCGATGCTCTCTCCTACATCAGTCCCTGGTGTCAGTTGCGGGTCTGTGACTGAGTTCGAGGCCGACATCGAGCGAGGCACAGAAGACACTCAGCAGATTCAGACTCAGACTCAGCCTCAGCCTCGGGCTTCGAGGTGAGTCAGATCGCTGTCGTGAATCTCACGCGACGGCTAATCAAACGGGGTGCACAAAACATTATGCGAGTGTCGTGGATGGGGGCGATCATGCGTCCACGTGGCAAATATCAACCCGTGGCGGTTTTTCCGCTACCTGTGATGGCAGGCGATGTTTGACCTGTAGATACTGAAGAATTCATTTGTTGATTTTTTTTCTTTTTCCCTTACTAGAATTACCAATTTGGCTTGTTCCTTTCGATTAATGGTGACGTGGCCAAAATAGATAATTAGAAAATGAATGATTATCTTATGAAAATTTTAATATAATTACTCGATTTAATTTATTTTATATGATTAGAAATGAAATTATTGGAAATGATTTTGAGTGTTGTATTTTCTGTATCCACGCGTAATTGAATCTCTGGTGACAGAGGAAACCAGCCACGCCGAATAAAGAATCTCTATGCAAATCAACTTATCAAGTGAATAATTGAAAGGAAACTTCAGAAGCATTGCGCTGCTATATTTTTTTTTATAAAAAAAAACAATATTTTAATAATTGAGACCCACGTAAAATGGAATATTTTCTTTTTCTCCCTCTAATTTTCTTTCTAACATAAGTTAAAGAAATAAAAACCTTTTCCATTTTTCTATCCGCCTAAGACTTTAGAAGTGACATAAGTTGTTCAATTGAGGAGGAAGAAAATAATATAGTTTGATTGTAAGTAGGCATTATCAATTAGTTTTGGTGATGCTTGGAGACTAAGAAAATGGAAGAGAATTCAATGAGAAAAATAAATTCATTTGGTAGAACATTTTGTGGTATAATCGGTTTTAGACAAGAAAGTAACTCGAAAACCGCGTAGGATAACAGGGGCTTGTCATTCTCGCTACTTCTTTATGTCCTTTTGCAGATTGAATAGGCACGTCAATCAGTTTCCTATTATTGTAAAATAGCAAGCCAATGTAAATGGGGTTTACGGTTACGCGGAATGCAGTTCGGATTCCTTTCGACATGATTGACATCCTTTCAATATTTTCCCCCCTTACTCTCGACTTTTATCATTCCATTCTTTGTCTTTATATCTTTTGCCAGTTGTCAGTTTCTGAAATCTATTATCTTCAGGCAAGCTAAGAAAAAGGAGAGCCCATTGATAAGTTGCTTCTAATAAAAAAGAGTTAGAAGCCTAATTAGAGATTTAGGTAAGATTTATAGCTTAGAAAGAGGGGGGGTCAAGGGTCAATAACGTACCTAACTCTCCATACTTGAGATGACGGCATGAACTGGAGCCTGACTTGAGATGGAGCTGGTCAGAACACCAACCTTGTAACCAAAATATAATGGAGCTGGTGAGGTCACTACTGTCAAAGTTCAAACCAAGACCATTACTTTAGGAGGGAGAGGGGGAGGGAGAGGAATTAGTGGTGCTCACGTCTTTTGTCTTTGGAAAAGCCTTACGTCTCTCCTATGCTTTTGCTTAGTCATCCTCATATTGGAGTAGAGCCGTGGTAGCCACTGTGTTTTTAAAGCTCTTTATGAATTTTGGTTCAAATCTTCAAACGGTGGTAGATGTAGTCAAAGGGATGCCCTGTGATTCCCAAAAGACCAAACTTCATTTAATGTTTGAAGCAATACTCCTTTTTAAAGTCAAATGTAATATTAGAAACTGATTTACAAGTTGGAAGTAAACACGGGAAATAGTAAATTACCCCGCCAAGCTTACAATAAGCTGCCGTATGAAGGGTGTTTTTCTCAGAAGTCAGGAATTTCTGTATGGTCCAAGAGACAGGGGAGCTGTGATGTGTAAAATTCTCGGTTAATTGACTGACTGACATTATTTCTGGCCAAAAAAAAAAAGGAAGAAAAGAAAAAGACCTAGTCTAAATCTGTCGGATTAAATATGTTGTTACAATGCTACTTGACTTACAGATACAAGCACAAGAAGATACCTTGAGAGAAAAAAAAAAATGCTACAGAAGCCAATCAGGAGCTGAACATAGTTAGTAATCTAGGACTACCTTCTCTCACTCCAAGCAATTCAATGGAAGGGGTTTGAAAAATTGCCCAGAACAATAGAAGATTATAGTCAAACTTGCCTCATCAGGGTCGTGTCATCTTGAAGAATGTAAGTCAACCGGTTCAGCAATCCGAGACCTTCGCCTCCTCTTGCGTTCAGGAGTGCATCGAATGGGATTAATTTTTCCGAGTTTCACAGAGAATTTGCAATTTGGTTGGGGTTGAAGTGCTGTTGTTGACGATGAACTAACAGGTGGACGGTTCTCTATTTCTGATTTGTCCCTCTTGCCCTTGGTGCATTCTTTCTTTGTTGGAGATTTAGCTCTCTTCTTGGTTGAACGGAGCTGCACTTCCTCCCGTCTCTTGTCACGGTTAAGGAGCTTAATATAGAAAGGATTTGCATCTGTGTAACACACGGACTCACCATCAGTTCCACCCCTATCCAGATTGACATCTTCATTGTTCACCTGAAACATCAAAATGGGAAGTTTTAATTTCACCCAGAAGCCAAGCAGTCCCAGCTTTAATCACTTAGTATATTGGTAGTTGGAGATGTTTAAGTAACACAGCAGAACTCAACCTAAAAATGTAACTAGAAGCTATTCTTCTCTCAACTTGCTACAAAACACACCTAGCATTTTCAAACATCAACAAGGGAATTACCAGTTGAAGGAGTGCAGAAAAGGATCGTGCCACATCGTGCTTTTCTTGGCCACTGACAACTTCACTAAAGGACATGACATTTCCATTTTCAGCTTTGTGGGATAATTTTTCCAAAATTCTGTCTCCATAATCATGAATATCAAATGGAGGTCGCAAGTCCTGTCAGGAAAAGGCTTTCCTTAATTGATCCCAATGAGGAACTTAAAAGTGCAAAATAACATAACTCAACTGTTAGCTGTAATGTATAAAAAACAGTCAGGGGAGAGTCTCAGTATAAAAAGAAGCAAAGGAGATGGAATTTACTTGTTCTTCCAAGTCATGCTCTATCTTTTGTTTCCATGTTGAAACCCGAGCAGCCAATTCAGTCTGCTTCTCAGTTTCAGCAATGTTGGCAAGGAGAGCATCCTATATGAAAGAAGATATGTTACCAACTAACCATCATTCATTGAGTACTAACCATGCATCATTCAAGAAAAAGATCATATGAAGAGAAGTACAATTGACTACATAGTAAAACAGACAGGTGCGTTTCCTTGATATCTGTCTTGTAGTTCTTTTTTTTCTGGGGACAATACTTGGAGACTGGTGAATTTTCCAATAAAATAGGAATCTTTAATTACGAGATAAAAAATGATAAGCTAAGTTTCAAAGGTTGCAAGACAAAACATTGCAGAGGAAATTAATACCCTGTGAACAGAAAACACGAACAACAAATATGGTAATCCCTGTTTCTAAATAATCTAGAATCAGGAATCCACCAATACATATACATGTGGCTGCAGTTCGACAAACTTGAATGTTTAGACTAAGAATGAATGTATGTTCTACACATGGAGGCAAATATGAATCCGAGAGATTTTATCAAACTAATGAAATTGGTATTGAAATTGCATGTTTCTACATAAACTAGAATCACGAATGTACAAAAATATATGTTAGCCAAATATGAATCTGAGAAATTTTGTCTCAAACTAAGTTGGTATTGAAATTGACATAGGATCCATAAGCTAAACTTTACCTGAATTACATGCAATCAGGAGTATGCAATAGGTTTTTATTATTCTCTCTTGAAGGTAAATAAGTAATTATTGAAGAAGGACAAGGAGATCAACACACAGAAGCACCCCTTTTACCAGGTTTGTTAAGTACCATTACCACTATTTGAGTTATTTGAAACTACGCTTCAACCTTTGCTATCTTTAATCAAAAGAGTCATGGGTATTCTGGAAAAATATGGATTACAACAAATAACAAGATGGTGCAAGTTAGCAGGTTGCTATTATTATAATCCAGATGCAAAGTTAAGGAAAGCCGTGCTTACAAGATGAGAGCGACAAAGGTCTTCCAAGTTGTCAATGGAATCAAAACATGCAGCACCATCATCATGCTGGGAAAAGGTTAACAAACAATCGAACCAATTTCAACAAATAAGAACCACAATAGACGTGCATAATATTTTGTTCTTGACACATAAGCACTGGTAGCCTCACCTGTTCTTGATGAAGAGGTAAATCATCATCCATGTACATATCATGCGGCATCTCATCCCCAAAATCATTAACCCCACTATCATATCCACCATCTTCTTTGTTGTCCTCAACATTACTATAAGCACTAAAAGTCTGAGAATCTCCATGAATAAGTGAGTTTCGCAGCTGCAAATAGAAAATATGGCTTCATGTAACAAGTGAACATGCAACAAATATGGACAAACATGTAAACTTCAACGAGCATACCTTCTCATAAAGTGGAGGAGTTTGAGGTTCTTGTTGTCTTTCACAAGCACGATGTTTCTCCCATATTTCTGTGAGCTCTGGACTAATAGGACCATGCATTTTTGCAAGGGGAAACTGAGTAGTAAGAATATTATGCTTAGTAGAACATACCCCATGCCTTCTGAAAGCCTTCACTGCTTGGAAGAGAAAACAAAATGAGAAACAACAGGAACTTACATGCATAACAGCAAAGATTGAGGAAGAACTGACAACAGAAACAAAATCTTTGACAACCTTTTTTAAAAGGTTTTACTTTCAAGTTCCCAGCTTCATGTGGATTCAATGGTTTCCATGGATCATCGTTGTCATCATCGTCGTCATCATCATCTGAATTATCTAATCCTGCATGATCTGTATGTCCATCATTGTTTTCGGCAATGTCAAAAGCAGGTGGCTCAGGCCCAATTTTACCCTCATTAGCTGCAAAGCTGCAATCAACCCAAGGTTCATTAAGATTGCTCTTTCCATGAGATCTATGAGCAGTTCCTCCAGAACGTCTAGAGGGGGACTGAAAGCTCTTGCAACTCTTAGAGTTTAAAGAGCCGCTCTTATAGTCACCATTCAGCCCTTTAGAATCTTTATCTCCTTTCAGAAAACTGTCAACTGCTACAGCATCACACGGATCTAAGAGAATAAAATCCCGATAAAGATCGTTGGTGGCTAACTGCAACCATGCATGATAAAATAGATAAGTCATATTAGAAAAAATAATAGCTGTCACTACATAACAAAAGAGTACACACACTTCATACCAAATATGAATCTAATTCCCCGCCATCACCAGTAGCGTCACCTTCAAGTACAACTAGATTGGCAGGAGCTTTCACAAACTGGTTCAAGGAAGCATCTTTGCTGGTGGTACTATCTAGGCAATTCCTTGGTTCAACTGCAATGTTAACAAATAATAGCCTATCATGCACAATAATTTTGCTTGACCCAGAAAAAAATCATAAATAAATTACAGTAACAGGATACCAGGTACATCATCTAAACACCAAAACAGATCATCTTCTTCATCAGGTACCACATGGGAGCCACCTTCCTCATGCTGGATGGGTGTTCTCTCTAGTTGATCCTGCTGCCTGTTTCAAAACAAAAACAAATTGCAATAAAACAAAACAAATATAATTCCAGGAAGATAGATTATCCTTATCAAGAAAGAGAAGAAACCAGGAAAATTAAGCAGTTCACATAAGCAAAAAAATGCATCAGAGGAAGCAAAAATCAGGCTTGAATTCAGGATTTATGGTAAGTCATTGTCTAGCACATACTAATTCGTCCATCTTCTGTTCTTTCAACCATATCATTTCTGAAATATATAAAAAAAATACATCCACCTCAAGACATCATGTACTAATGATTATTTGGTCTAATTCGAAGACTGGCCCTTCTAAATGTTTATGCAGATATCAATATATTTCAATTTTTAAATCTCTATAACTGACAACACAGTTTTCCTTTCTTACTGGCTAGAGAACAAATTTCCTGGTCTCTCCTCTCTATATCATCCTCCTTTTAGAAAAGGTAAGTCCCTAACTTGTTTAGCATTTCTAAGTAACCAAAGTCATCCAGACTCCTTTATATAATAAGACAGTGCAACTCATTAAATTTTTTTTAAGTTTCTAAAGCTAAAGTTTGTAAATTATTTCTTCTATTGATAACACAAAACCAATCACTGAATTTACACCAGAATTCCTCTCTTTTATATGTCCCCATTTTTTTAAACAACTTCAAATAATGAATTAACATTGTGAAGATTAATTAACTGCACAATTACAAAAATGTAACTTAAGCAGCAAATGAGGATAGATTTTGCAGGGTGCACCACATGTTGCTGGTGCAAACAAACAATATGTGGAGCATGGTACTGTCTCCACGATGGTTAGAGTATGAACCTCTCTCTCAACCTTTATCCCCTCCATCCGGCAAGTGGCAGGGCCCTTTAATTTTCCTCTTGTGGCTGTGAACTATGGTCTCGCTTGCACACAAAGAAGAAAGTCCTTTGGTTGGAATTTGAGAAGAGAGAACTCAGACCTCTAATTTGAATTTGCCTATCTAAGCTTGCAGGTCAACTCCAATAGAATTTCCCCACTCCTATACCCCATTTTGCTCACCCTTAAGAAGAAATTTAATACTCTTGTCTATTAAATATTTTCTCCTCTACTTTACCACATATACATTCCTTTCCTCTATTTTTATCAGCTGAGTGAGGAAAAATAGTTTATCATGTAAATGCCTTTCTTCCTCTTGCTGTTTCCACGGATCGAATGGAGTAAAGAAACAAAATTACTTGCAAATATGACATCTTTAGTCTCTCAACATGTGGCAACGGCTCAGCAGTTATAGCGCTTATAGAAATAGTGAGATTTACAGGAACAATAAGGTAGCTAGTGATATTCACAGATATATAAATATTCAGTTGAACAAATCAATTGTTCCCTCACCAACATTGTAATAAAGAAAAGAAATCTACAAAATCAAACATTTTGAAGCACATCAAATTGGTATCATAAAACATTATTGGACAAAATGATATCCAAAATCACACTTTGTTTGCTAAGAATGATAGAGCTAAATATGAATTAGAAGGCCCACTG
Organism: Vitis vinifera; assembly: GCF_030704535.1. Lineage (NCBI taxonomy): Eukaryota > Viridiplantae > Streptophyta > Magnoliopsida > Vitales > Vitaceae > Vitis > Vitis vinifera. The sequence goes on from NC_081809.1 coordinate 392,705, forward strand.
TTCAATTAATCTTAAAGTCTTCTGTTGCCTATAAATAAGTCATTGATTAATCAAAACCGACCCCATCAAATAAGAATTGAGTACAAATTGAAACATAAATTCAACGAAACACCTTACCTTGTATGTGAAACGAACTCCAAAGCATGTAAAACCAGTGTATAAAGATATTCCACCTTCCGACTATACACCTGAATTGAACCTTGAAGCAGCAAAGCAGCTACATTTCACCAAAAACACCCAATTTAAGATAAAATTATTACTTAAAGAACATAAAACGCAGGAATAGGAAAGAAAAGCCAAAACGTATAAAATGGAACAGGAACCGAACCTTCAGCAAAATTCACGTTCCTGCCGTCGTTTCCGGAAATCTCACCGGAGCAAATCTTGAGCAGATACTCTTCAAGGTTCTTGGCAAGATCCACGGACCAATTCGATTCGAGGTCACGGAGAGGCTGCACGGTGTGGAAACTGGCGTTTCTGTCACCGCTCAGGTCTTCCGCAGAGTGAATCTGATCTTCCATTCTGGTGATGCCCCGATTTCATTAGAAACCCTAGCTCTTGAACTTCTCTCGACCAAATGAAAAACAAAATGGAAAACCCTAAGATGGGGCTAGGTTCCGAAAGAGTCTCCAGAAAACGAGAGAAAAACAGCACAGTCACCGGCGAGTTTGCTCCAGCCGTTGGAGATTAGGGAGCGCTGAGAAGAGAGAGAGAGAGAGATTCAAAAGTTTCGCCACTATTTTTCCCGCTCGCCATCAAAGAAATCCGAAAGGGCAAGCCTATAAGCCCAGCCCAATAGATTTATAGCATCTGAAGCCCGTACTGTTGGGCCTCGTTACTTCAAAGTTCAAACTCTCTCTGGCCATTGGGTGCAGAGCATGTTACTACATTAGATTGAGGCCTTTTTGAACTGGCTTACCACAAGTTAAGATTTATTTTGAAATTCTTTTTAAGATAGTTTTCTATTTTTTATCAATTTAAAAAGATTACATTTGGTAAACTTTTGATACAAAACAGTTTTGCAAAAATTTGTTTCAAAAAATAACTTTTTATTTTTATAACAAATTTAAAGTATTTTCAATTATTTTTTGTAAAATAATTTGAACAACTATTATAGGGATGAAAGACATTCAGAACTTTTCGTATTACATAGCTATGCAATATCATCTTACATCGATTAGAAAAAAAAAATTGTTGTCGTACATGTAATGAGGTTTTTTTTTTTTTTTGTGTGTGCTTTCAAGTCAAAAAAATAAAAAATAAAATAAAAATTATTGAGTTGAAAATAAACAATATCTACATTGTAAAAAGGAGGGGGTCATTACAATTAATATTAGAAGAAAACACTTGACCTATTTAAATTAGAAAGCAACTAATCTTGATATCAGTATCAGACCCTATGTCATGCCATCAAGATACTTTTTTTTTTATAAAATAAATCATCTTTATACCAATGATATTTTAAAAAAATATATATATATGTGCTTTAAATTTGTATAGTTTTACCATGTGTTTATTTGAAACACTGTTTTAAATCTTATAAAGGAATTTTATAACAATCATGTGATATTATTTTCTACTAAGAGTTGATCCGAGGGAGATTTTAGAAAGCTTAAAAACATTTCTCAATGTTTGGAAACAGTTTCTTCATAAAAAGCCTTTTTGAACCATTTAAAAATAAAAATAAAAATTAAGAACACATTATATATCAAAACTACTATAATTTTTGTTTTTAATTTATATCAATTCAAATTACTTTTAATGGAAGTGTTTTCTTTAAAAATATTTTTCTAAATTTTGTCCAAGATTGGATTTTTCTTCAAAATAATTTTTTTTTATTTTAATTTTAGAAGTGTTTTTTAAAACTATTATTATAATTAAGTTATCAACTAATGGGTACGAGACAAAAAGTGTCTCTTTAGGATAATTATTCCTTTAGAAAAAGATCAATTATAATGTTAAATAAAAAAATAAAAATAAAAAATCTATAAATTAGGCAGTGTCACATATGTAAACATTGTGTAATTGTTTTGATCACTTTCTTTTTTTTACCTTGATTTTTGCACCCTCTTTTAACTATTAAGACAAACTTTGAAAAATTGAAATTAAAAATTCAACGGGTATATAGATTTTAATTTCCAAAGAAAAAATAAATTACAACTAAGGTGGAATAAGAAAATACTGTTGTGATACATTGGATAGGAAGAAGTAGTATACATGATTCAAAAATAAATTATGAATATTTCGAATGGAAAATTTTGAAAACGCAACCCTAAGTACTTAACACCCCCACCCCCCACCGAGGAAAGTAAGAGAATGAGAGACCAAACAAATCAGTGAGGACTCTATTGGATTTGAGAATAGCATGCAATGTTTACACTTGCAAGTTGCAACCTCCTTGTGCTTAATTTTATTAACAAAAATTTCATGCCATGGAAACAAAGGCATGAGGGACAATACAAAAAGAAACAAAAATACAGTCGGTGACTGATACAAAGGAGATCCTTCTTCGACAATCATCATCATCATCATCTACACAGCCATCATGTCAGAAGTGTAGGGCACCCCAGAGGCCCCAAGCCACAGATGGCCGGAAATGAACCTTCCGACCGTGAAATCGTTGACATGTTGACCAGTAATCTGCTTGATGCCTCGCCATGTAACCCTGCTAGTGGTGGCTGAGGCAGGACCCCTGTTTCCATACTCTGCGTAGAAGCAAGTGTTGAGTCCAAAGTCACCCATCCATGGCAGCCACCCCTCTGGGCTGATCAAATCATCGATCTGTGACTGCATGATTATGGTTCTTGAGAAGGCCTTCCAGGGCCTCCCGAGGTAAGATTTGAACTTGGTTTTGAAAGGAATGTAGTCATCAGCAGCGGAGATGGTGCAGTTCTGGAGGACAATTCCAGTGGGCTCACGCCTCTCATTTCTTCCCTGAGCTGTCACGATGCATTGCTGGTTGTCTAGCGGCTTCCTCACCAGTATCAAGCAGTTCTGGAAGACCACCGCCGAGTCTCCAAAAATGAAGTCGATGGTCCCCGTGATGGTGCAGTCCCGGTAGAATTGACGGTGGGCGTGTACGTAGAGGGTGTCTTGGTATCCGTCCATCCGGCAGTTGTAAAAGATGGCCATGTCGGATCCCACCCGCAGTGCCACAGCTTGGTGCTTGGAAGCTCCTGCATTGTTCTCAAATCCTATGTCCTTGGCCATGAAATTACTCCCAACCGCAGCTGCATCATTGAAACAAAAACCTTAGACCCATTACCCACATTCTGTCTGTCTCCATGTTAGGGCTATCGGAACAAACATTAAGAAGATTTTAGAAATGGGGGTTGCTTACCAACTGTTGCTGTCCTGAATGTGCCGATTCCATCTATGAAATTCAAGCTTCCAGAGATAGTAGTTTTGGTAGGGCCGTCACCAATTAGCATAACGTTGGTCATGCTCTTTGTGAAGTTCACCTGCTCCTTATACACACCCTCTTTGACATACAGCACAAATGTGGTGTTGCCATTCTTGGGAATTTCAACCAGGGCTTCATTGATGGTCTTATATTTTCCGGAACCATCTTGAGCCACTATCACATTGGGTTTAATGGTGTCTGGTGTAGCCTGAAAGAGTTTACGTTGCCCAACGCTTGCCCATGAAGGATAGAGACCTCCCTCGTCTGAACGATACTCTCCTTTGCCTGATTCGTCAGACAGGAGCCTGCGGCTAATCCCCGGAATTTGCAAATTGGTGAGCACCGACGAGATCTCATCAATCATAGCAAGGCCATTGCTGGTGAGCTCTCCTGCGCTCTTGAGAAGAGCCTTCATCTTCTCTCCAGCATCGCCGGTAGTGTTCTCGAAGCCATCCAGGCAGGTTTCTTGGTAGGTGAGGGCCCCACTCAGCCAGATTTTGAGATCCTCCACATAATCATCGATTTTGCTGATATCAAAGACCCCCAACTTGTTGAAGGAGTTCCTGAGATCATCAATGGCGTAGTCCATGAGCTCATGGCAATTCTCAAGAGCCCCTTTGGTTCTTGGATCCTTCTCCAAGTCCCTCAATGTAGTAGAGTTCTGAAGCGCGGAGCTAATCTGGTTTATGGCCACCTGGAACGCTGTCCTCACCAGTTCCTTGGGGTCAGATGTGTTGGCCTTCGCTGAAGTCAGGCTGTTTACACAAGCTTCTTTGTAATCAGTGGGCTGGCAAATGGCCTGAATGGCTTTCACGGACGTGGATATGCCGCCTCCTGCCTGAGCATCATCAGTAGCCGAAGAGGACGACCCATTGCGGTGATTCACAGTAACAACAGTTCCCACCACCATTGCCACCAAGAGTATAGAAGAAAACCCCATAAGGGCAACTTTTTTCTTTCCTCGTGAATCTGCGTCTGCGGCATTGTTGTATCCCATCTTTCTTGTTTTTTTTTTCTTTTTTTTTTTTGTGTGTTTTGTTTTTCCTCCTTCCTGGAGACAATAATTGGGGCACCCTACTTTTGTTTGAGCAGAGACTTTCTTTTCTTTTCTTTTTTTTTTCGGATTTTTGTAGTGCCCCAATTGAACTCTGAATGGGTAGGTTTATGACAGCAATGTGTGTATATATACGTAGGAAATGCAGAAGGAAAAAGAGATGGTTTGAAAAACAGTTACTTCCGTTGAGGTAATGAGAGGTAGGAAAGTGAACGCCAAAAAAAGGAGAGCGGTGGGCGTGTTTTATCTCTAAAATTAGGTGAACGGTGAACCTCTTAATTTGCGCAAACCACTGGCGAATGTGTTTCCTTTAAGCATGGCCTCTGTCCAGTATGGCAGTCAGGCAATGTCTAATTCAATTTCATAGCTATTTATCTACACATATTTTTATGGCAGTCAGGCAATGTCTAATTCAATTTCATAGCTATCTATCTACACATATTTTTATATTTACTATTAATCTTGTGAATCCGGGTTACTTTAACATATTTTAGCTCCTAGTTATAAGTAAATTAGGAAAAATAATTACTATTAAATTTTGAGAGTAATTCTAGTAAAGCGCTATAGACAAAAATACTTGAAATTTGTTATCTTTCAAGTATTATTGATACTAAAAATATTTTTTTAAAATCATTACCAAACGTATTTATGTCCTTTTAAACTGAAAAAATATATATATGTTTTGATAATATATTATATATATCTTTAAAATAATACCTGCAAAGAATTATATTCAGTTTAAATGATTGTTTCCAACATGTAAAAGTAATTTTCAAAATTTTACCAAAATATCAAAAAACATTTTACAACAAAACACTTTTTAAGTATTAAAAAGTAAAAATACCTTCATTCAAATAACTCCCAAACAGACTTAAAAGTCTGAAACTAAATCAAGGATGAAAACGATCAACCAATTCCAAATCCTGCCTAATTCAAACTGATTTTTTACAAACCAAGTTGACCAAAGGGGAAAGTTATGCTGCGGCGGATGCTTTTGTTTTTGTTCTGATAGGTCATGTCTGAGCACTAGAATAAAAATTAAAAATAAGAAATCAATTTCATTTTTCACATTATTAATGCACTTATATCAATTTTAGAATGTAAATAGGAACAATGGAACCAAACTCTGCCTAGCTTTTGATTCCAATATTCTATATGATATTCTTAATCTATCTTTAGTCATAATGTTATTGCTATTTCACTTAATTTATTTAATGCTTTTCAAACATAATAGCCGCCAAGCCTGGAATAATAACTGTTTGGCACTTATTCTGCTGTCACAGTGATTAATTAATCATGGTGCCATTTCTCATTCCGTAGCACTACAATCATCTTCTCCACTCTTTATTTCCCGTTAGAAGAGTATTGGAATGTGAAGCGACCCAGACGTTCAAAGCTTAGCTCTCTGTAGTTCTAACTTGGCAATGGTGCCCAAGTGGACTTCGTCTGGGCCATCTGCAATACGCAATGTTCTTGCTGTGGCCCAGAGATGTGCCAAAACTGTGTCAGATGATAAGCCTGCTGCGCCATGCACTTGCATCGCCATGTCAAGCACCTTCAGTGCCATGTTTGGAGCTGCTACCTGTTCCAGCAACCACCCAAAAAAGAAAACACAAAATTAAAAGAGAATTCATGAAAGGATTTGATTTTTTGCTTCCAACTGTACAGAGCTAACTACCTTAGCCATGGCAATGGTTCCACGGGCCTTCTTGTTTCCAAGCCGATCAAGCTGGTCTGCCGCCTCAAGAACCAACAATTTGGTTTGCTCCAGTTCTACACGACACTGCACAAGGCAATCGATATAATGACAGACTATCCATCAATTCAAAACACAGACTTAAATGTCCAAATGGAGGTGAAGAAAAGAAATTTTAAGCTTAAGGGCCAATTCTATTTTCTAGTTGGTTACCATGGATAGTTTTATGTTTTCATTCAGTCCATTTGATTAGTTTTACCATTAATATTTGATTCATCAAAGTCTGGAATTATTTTATGACTAGCTTGCAATTGGACATCAACCCTCCGAAGAGTTAGATGCCAGAGTCCTGGGATCGAACTGAATGCTGGACAAGGGCACCATGAACGTTGGTCAAAGCTTAAAACTTAAAACCAGTTGGTGGGCAGAGAAACTAACTGTATTAGTTAGACACTGGATAAGGTACAGAGAATCAATTCAAAATAACCTTGGCAACATCTGAAAGGAATGAGCCTTGCTCAGCAATCAGTTTTCCAAAAACTCTTCTTTTGAGAGCTCTTTGAACCATCAACTGCATGCCACGCTCAGCGGCACCAATCAGTCTCATACAGTGGTGCAACCTTCCCGGGCCCAGTCTACCCTGCAACAATGTAAGGACAGTACCATGTATAAGATATACCATGTATAAGATATCATGTTCTAGCCTGCAAGGGAGAGACCAACCACAACGTGAACCAGAGAACCTTTAACACAACCTAACCAATGATCAGTTGATCTAACGTTTTTTAAGTTGCCAAACAGAATCGTCCCAGTTTTTCCTGGAAAAAATTCCTATCCGTTATCACTCTTATTATTAGGTCTTTGACCCAAGCCCATATGATCCAAATATCACCTATGAAGTAGCAGTAACGTTTTAAAGCTGGATGAAATTATCAAATCAGTTGATAAAATGAAACAACAGCCTCAGATGCCTCAGAACAGGATCAAATATTTTTAGAAGATATCTGAAAAGATTTTTTTTGATGAATAAGAAGATATCTGAAAAGATTAAGAGCAATTTAGTACAGTAGACGCATTACCCATTAGGTTCCTCAGGAAGGCATTGAATAACTTTACCTGGGCTATCTCAAATCCACGCCCTTCTCCTAGCAGAATATTTGTCGCTGGCACACGTACATTCTCAAATGATATTTCTGCATGGCCATGAGGTGCATCATCAAAGCCAAATACTGTCAGTGGTCTCTTTATGTGTATACCTGGAGTTTGAATATCCACTAAGATCATAGATTGCTGCTTATGTATAGGGGCAGTGAAGTCTGTTTTTCCCTGCATGTTATTAATATCACCTTCATTAACCCACATGAATAACAAACAGAATCACCCACCACTGTCATTCAATACAAGAACCACTAACCATGACTATAAGAAGTTTGCACCTAGGATCCATGGCTCCACTTGTCCACCACTTCTTCCCATTAATAATATATGAATCCCCCTGTCTGCACAAGGAATGCAGAGGCATCATAAATATATTAAGTAGAAGCTTCAATCAAAAGATTGGATCTTTGAGAATCACAAACAATTGTTACAGTTAACAGAACTTTAAAAGGCAGTACCAGACTGGCCTTGTACACAGATGGGGTTCCGACATGCCTAGACATGTAAGAGACACACTGGGGCTGTATCTTTCTATATATAAGTTTTAAATCTTAATATAAACCAACATGACAAATGTTAAAAGCAGGAGCTCAGCCTATTGAAGGATACAGGACCACACAAATGCAACACATCTATGACGTCCATGAATAAAAATGGAAACTAGTGGAGAGTAAAGGAAGGGTGCTCGGTTCTTTTCTTGCAGAAAAAAACCCACTAATAAAATTGCACCTATTGATTTAACATGTAGAATCAACATCAGATTTCAATATGCCAAACATTTTTATAATTGAACTCTTTCTATCAAGAAAAATGGAAAGTGAGAAGCATAAAAAGAAAGTGAAGGAAAGAAAGAAGTAAAGAAGGAAACAAATAGAATATCATTTGAAAACAAGGAGCATTCTGATTTTTTACTAAAAAGCACTTTTATTTGTAATCTGTTGTATAGGGTAAGTTGTATATAGATGAAGGTCCAATGCCTCAATTGACTTCGTTGATTGGCTAGATTCTCATCAAGGGAGGGAGTAGTTTTTTGAAGTCCCTCTTGTTTTCGGTTATGCCTTTTGGGGACTTTTGTATGCATCCTGTGTATAAGGAAAGAAGTAAAGAAGGAAAGAAAGAAGTAGAAAGAGAAAAGCATGTGCCCTTGGCACACAAGAGTTTAGCACATCAGAAATAAAAATACAAACTTCTTCATTTTACAGGAATAAGGACTTAACATCAATGAGCACAATGCTAAACCTCAACACTAATGCCAAGTGGCCATCCTTCCAATACTTGGTTCAACCATATTCTCTAAGTCCAAAAGAAAAAAGAAAGAAAGCTAAAAAAAAGGATATTCCCCATACATCTTACTAACTAAACTACTCTGGAAGAGGGGAGAAATATTTCACCTTCCTTTAAGTTTGGATTGTTTATAAATTGTTTGTCCCAATAAAGATCATCTTCTAGCCCTTACACAGAGATCCATCCAATAACCTTAAAAGAAAATTTCAGATCATTGTCATTTTAATACACACTCTACATGCTGAAGACCTAAAACTTCATAAAATCATAACAGCTGACATCCCATAATGGGTCATATTTAAAATAGAATATGCTTAAAATGCCATCCTTTCTTTGTTTTAACAAAGCAAGCATCATTCTGGATGTTGTTACACTTTTTGCAATCAAACTGGGTCTTGTGCTGGATGATGGCATGATGAGAATGATAAAATTTACGCAGGGCAATGCCAGCATGCCATCAAACTAGGTTTTATGTCCTTGCATGCATCCTGCACACTAGGGTTGCCTATAAAAATAGACTTGAAAGATGCTGCATGAACTACCTTCTAATAGAGCATTCAATATTGGTGGCATCAGAGGATGCAACTTGCGGTTCTGTCATTGAAAATCCCGACCGGATCTTGCCCTCAAGTAAGGGAATAAGCCACTCATGGAGCTGTTCTTTATTTCCGTAGCGCAATAATACCTAAAATTTAAAAATGAAGGGAAATAAACAGATCTAGCAAAGAATGAATAAAGACATCTCAGATATTTTTCAAAAAATCTAAAACTGTTACACCCTTAATGATTCCTAAACTCCAATATCTGGATGTGTCTCGATATAAGAATAAGGTAAGTTGTCTGTTGAAGAATGATTAAGTGACAACCATCATTTTCTTCACTTTCCAGAAGGGAGAGAATCTCAGAGCAATTACACATTCTGATGAAGGGAAATGCAATGTAGTATTCAACCACTTTATTATTTCTTTTTTTTCTTTTTTTTTTATCAGAAACGAAACCACTTTATTATTTCTCGATCCTACGAATCTGAAAGTTTATATTTTTACCTCCATATTTCCAGTGTCAGGAGCTCCACAATTGAACACCTGTGGAGCCCAAACAGAACGACCCATGATCTCACAAAGGTACCCATATTCAAGGTTTGAGAGGCCTGCACCCAATAGATTGGATGCATCATCAGAGAGAATTCTCCCAACAGAAATCAGATTTCTTGCCCTAGCAGCGCTATCTGCCTGCACATAAACATAATTCAAATGTGTTCATTCACAAGAATACTATCTTCGACAAACACAATGACTGACTTCAGAAAAGCGAGACTAGGCATTTCAGGCTACATAATATAGAGAAACATAAAGATCAGGAATTTGGAAAACATGACTAGGGACTGAGGCAGAACTAAGATACATACAGGTACCCATAAGTTCCACAAGCCTTCTTTCTTTGCTAGCTCCTTTAATTTCTCCTCTTCTGGGTGTACTGTCCAACGTAGCGTAGAATTAGCAAGTTTGCTGAATTCATTTTCCATAGGGTATATGTGATCTTCCATAAACTTAATCAATCTGCTTCTAAGTTCAAGGACCTTTTTTCTAGGAACAAATTTTCCTCTGCTGTTTGAAAGGCTTTGATCTTCAGTCTCTCCCCAATCCTGTGCCTTTGGACCTGAGCAGTGAGACAAGGAAACGTCATTTTGAGAAATTGTTTTAGGCAAATGACATAAATGAAGAGCAAACAAAACATGGCATAGCATTTTCAAAATGCTGGCTGTAGTACATGTAAAAAACTGAAGGTTCTTATAGAAATATAGATGGCCTCTTCCTTCCTCTATCCATCCTAAAAATATGGAATTTGACTGTAAACTGGAGAATTTAATGATTCATACACATCAGAAGTTTAGACAAAGCAAACACAAGAATTTACAGACTTGGCCCTCATGATTCCACAAATCAAGAACAGTTTGTTGCAAAATAACGGCAAAAAAGCCTGGATCTTTTCAGACTGACATAATACTTCCAGAACCTATGATAACAATGTCTTGGAATCTAAATAGATAAACTAGAAAATGCATGGGATATCAATGAGCCAAGCATATAGAACCAAAAACTGATGGAATAAATTTATCTTGTATTCCTGTTTGCCTTTTCACACAAAGTTTAAGTATGAATTTTACCATGAAACTGACAAGTAAGCTCATTGACATGTTTCAATGTTAGAAGGATCAGTAAATGTTTTAAAGAAACACACTGAACAAGAAGAGAGCAAGCACTCCAAACTGTTCAGAAACAAAAAGATGTAAGCCATATAACACATCAATGCACTGCCCCCATCAATAACAACCATAGCAAGCAGAAAAGCAACTGAGAGGAACATCACATATTAAATGGCTCAAAAGCATTAAATGCAAAAATAATCTCATATAAGAATCACCATTAACAACATCGAATATAGGCTCTACTTTCAGATTCTTGTAGGGTGATTTAGCTGGATTAAATTCCAACAGAATAACTCTACCCTTAGTAACCCAATCCATCTTTAGAGGGTAGTGAATTCTCCTCCCATCAGCACATTGTGCAGGTTGAGCAAATACGTCTATAGTTCTGAGATTCTCAATTTGAGAGAGATCATCACCAACTTTTTTTTTTTTTTTTGCTCATTTTTAAACTTTAGATTCTAAAGGTCGTGTCTGAACCCAGTACAATCCTCAAATGTGTCCCTTGTGATGGAACAGTGTAAAGATGCTTTCCCTGTGATATTTTTGAATAGCCACTCCTGCACTCTTTCATATGTTCATTATAGACAATATGGAAGGAAAAGTGTAGGAAAACCTTTTAAAGCTAGCCATACTGAAGATTCAACATATTTCTCTGTAGTTGTTGTACAATCTGAATACAGTTTAGATAGGATGAGGAATTTCTAGCTCTCCTGAAGACTTGAATTGTGTAGGCTGGGCTCTGTTTCTCCCATTGTGCTCATTATCGATGTTTCCCTATATACAGCACATGTACCCGGGTTGCAACTCTTTTAGCGCCTTCTAATGGATTTATTAATTAAAAAATGCCACTCAGATGCTCTAACCCTACACTCTGGCTACTTATGCTTTGCTTTAGGATAATGATGCATTACGCAACTATGATAATGAATTACTGCTTCTGGAAAGTTTGTTGCCCTTCTAAATCTGAGAGACATGTTTATTGATATTCTGAAACAAAACTGAAATTGATGGACAGTATAGCTACCAGATGGAGGATGCTCAGGAAGCAAAGACTTTTGTTCAATAACCGCCCATGCAGTGTCTATGAGAGAATTAGCTACTCTGCCTGTATGTTTGGCCCGCTCACCTCCGGAAGCATTACCCTGCATTGTTTATGATAAAATAAATATTATATCTATGTTTTTGACCTTTCACAACAAGTTCCATATAAAGCTTCCAACAGATTATCAGGTTTTCTCTTTTCAGAAGATACCATAATCCATCTACTGTATACTCCTGCTAAGATTGATGCCCCACGGAACATGTTAAAGGCAATATAGAACTTCCATGCAGTGCCAGGCCATGGTTTTCCCTACAACGCAAAGATTCCAATAAAATTAAGCCCTTTAAAGGTTGAGCAGATAACAGCGGATGAAAGTATCTAGGTTAACCATTTAATGGACCAGACCATAAATATGCTATGAATGAAATACCTCAACCCTCAGTAATTTGAGAAATAGAAGCCACCATTCAATTTGTCCTTCTAGGAGGTATGTCAAAGATAAACCCTCAGCAGCATTAGTTAGTAGTAACCATCCCTCTATGGTTTCATTTGAATCTCAGAAGGAACAAGAGAAAAGAGCAGAAATATTAAAAATTACTCAAAAGGATTCTTTCATCAAACTGTTTTTCTCATTTTCCCTTCCTTTTTGTCATTCTCTCCCAGATCCAAATGAAGCCTAGCTAAGATCTTTTGTATCTTGCCTCCTAATGTTACTGTTTTTAACCAGTGATGGATAACTCAGCTGGATCTACACTTGAAATTGGAAGTCTCCTCCACCAAAACATTGAATAATGGGTCCAGTTTTCTGTATTAACAAATGTATGTATAACTCCTTTTGCTGCTACATACTTTATTTTATTTCAATTTTTGTATTTAAAGAGCCACTGAGAAATTTCTATAAGTCCTTCAGTTTCCTCATAAGAGGATGTATATTTCAGGAATGTACATAGAAAACCATTATCCAGTCAGAACAATTGATATAGGTCTTACAGCAGCAGAGCAGTATTCTGCCAGATATTCTGACTGTGAAGGAATCCCTTCTGGAATGCCAGTAACTTCAAAACCTTCATCCAGTCTATCAGGTCTGAGATCCTTAATGTAAGGCTGCCAGAAAAGGGAAAAGCCAAATCAACTTGTAAATTCACTAGTCCAGCACTAAGTTTCAATACTAACTAGAAGCAATACCCAACAAAAGGTGAATCAAACAATAAAGATGTCAAAGAGAATGAAATGCTACATGCTCCATAATTTACAAAAAACAAGTTTTTAAAATAGCCTACCCATGTAAGAAACTGCAGTGCAAGGGGTGCCTACTTACCAAGCAGATGTTTGCAACATCACACATTTGATTTCCAAGCGTAGACAACTCCCAGTCAAGAATACCAACCACTCGATCCTACAACATTGAAGTATACGATTAGATGTGCACCTCAGATCATTTTAGCTCTTACAGGGACAGAGTAGGGGTCTTGAATAGGCTCCATCCCATCCCCTCCTAAGTTTCAAATATTCCCTTACATTTTACAGAATTGGTAAGGAGGCATAAATAAAATTATACTATGTATTCTTTTCCAGTCATAACTATTAGATTAAGGGTACACAACTCTTGATAGCCAAATACACATAGTAACTAAATTCAAATAAGGCATGAAGAAAATCCAAAGATAGCTGAATGCATGCCACTAGAGTAACTTCAGACTTTTAAAGTACCAGACCTCAATGGGATGAAATACAAGATTGTCAATGCGAAAGTCTCCATGAACTAGGCCTGTTGTTACTGCCCTAGAATCTTCAAGAGGAATATGTTGCCGCAACCAGTCAATCAGCTCAAACATCTTGGGATTTCCCACAGGCCTACCCTCACCAGTTGAAGCAATATATTGTTTGGCCCACCTCTCTATCTGAACAAGCATGATGTTATTCATTAGATAATTTTTGCATTTACAAGTATGACCAGTATTTAACTTCATTAGAATTCATATAGACTTGCAAGACAATAACAAGTGTAAAGAATTAAGAAACAAAAAGGTGGGAAGCCTATGCCTGCAGATGAATTAGTCTTGTATGAAAAAACAAATATATGTATAGGCCTAATAGTCAAAATGAATGGAAACTTTTGTGCACCTGTCGCTTGCAGTAGCTGTCACGATGCCCATACTTTTCTAGACCGATGGAATCCACATCAGCAGAATGCAAAGCAGCTAAAGCTTTGGCAATTGCCCGATATATAGCAGCCCTCCTGTTAGGCGTTATACCCTAAGTAAACCACAAAGCAATTCAATCCATCAATCCAAAGTGCCCTATACATGGTGAACCAAAATTTCAAGTTTATGAGAACTAACAAGATAGCTAGGATGCTAGAAGGACATATTCTGACATCTGGTTGAGATTAGTTGTTTGGATATGGTATAATCTACTGAACGGCTACATTTTTTGTTAAACCGCAACTAAAGGGATTTTTTTTTTTTTTTTTTTTGCAAATTAAATACCATATCAAACTGCAATAAAATTGTTATGAGACATAAAAAAAATTCCCAAATTCAATTTAGAAGATAAAGGCCATAGAAAAAGCAATACCGGTAGCTTGGGATCTAAGAATATGCGTCCTTCCAAGTATTCCATGATGTAAAATGCAGTACCAATCACACTTGTATCAATACACAAGCAGAAAACCTTAGGAACTGGAACCTGCGTATGAAGACCTAATGCCCGAAGAACCTGTCACATAAAAAATTTACCAAACTTATCCCATTTTATATTCCACTATCCATTCGTTTGGTTTCCAAGAAAGGTGGGGAAAAAAAATCATCTTGAATCTTCCATCTATCTAGCTTGGTTCAGGAAAACTTTAAATCCCAACTCGAAAAAGACAAATAGCTTAGTCCGAAACAATAACAAACCTAGACTTCAACATTTTTAATTCCCCTGCTACCTACATTTTCTGAGCAACCAAACATGGTATACAGAATCCACCTGAAATTCTCTCTCCACGGCATGAGCAGATTGCAACAACTTCCCCGGCGGCTTCTTTCTCACCACATATCGCTTCAGGGAACCTCCCTCACCGACTTCCATGAGAAATGTAGGATTCGACTGACCGTGCCCGAACTGATTCACAATCGTACGCAACCAAGCCAAAGTCAGAACAAGATAAAAACAAAATCTTCTCTATCCGAATAGATAGAGAGTGAGAGAGGAGACCTGCGAGATTGTGAAGCTAGAGGAAGAGACAGGGAAGCCATCGACGTTGGCGCAGGAATATCGAAACAAAGCCTCAAAGTCAAAAGCGTGCGCCGGATGGACTCGGCCGAGTAGATCAGATGTACGGCTTGCCATGTGAAATGGAAAATAGATCTCTGAGAAACCTCTCCGAACCGATCAAAACCAGAGTAAAGTTAGCTTCCCGCTGTTTGGAAAAACCAAGAAGCTTGACTTGGGATAAAATCATAAATAAGCTCGGAAGATAAGCCGCATTCGCGTGTAGGAAAAAAAGAAGCGTACTCGCTGGTTTTCGATGGCAATGGATATGACGTGTACCAGACATAACACTCCTATCTACAAAGGGATTAGATTAGATTATGTAAGAAGGTTAACATAATAACAACATTATCACCAATTAGAGGACAATTTGTGGATACAGACAAACAATTTATTTTAAAATAACGCTGGAGTTGGCGTGGTTCCCTCTTTTCGAATCCTTTCTTCAAGGTCTTGGAATCACACCTTGAACCTTAACAAGCACAAGGGATGCAATGAATTTGTGGAAAAAAATAAAAATGGGAAAGATTGAGCATTTATTCAGGAAGCAAAATATTTATTTTTTTTTAAGAACAAATTGCCAAAGACAATTACACTTTTAAAATTTAAAACAAAAAATGTTATAAAATTTTCCTGCCCTTGGTATATTTTGAACATGTTATTCTCCGAAAAATATGATCATGATCATGATTATAATGACTTCAGATTTGATATGGGCCCAACTTGAGATTGTGTTGATTTGAGATTTGATGTGGGTCTTGTGTAAGATTGTTGACTTCGGATTTGATATGACTTGAAGATTAGTTTAGTACGGAGAGTTGATTTCTAAATGAAAGGTTTAGCGTCTTATACACCACACAAAAATAATTTTCAAACCCTTTTGGTTACATTATATTCCGTCACCATTCTCATTGCATTCCTACATTCTCCTTTAGGGCAAGTTTTTGGAACGGGAGACGAGAATGAAAACTTCTCCCCCAATGAATTTGGTAATTTTAGTTTTTGTATGTGGATGTGTTAAGACGTAGGTAAATTAGAAAATGAGAATGGAAAAAATCAATAAATTAACAATAATATTTTTTATTTGCTAAATAGTAAAAATTTGTTTAGCTATATAAAGTAAAATAAAGAATTGTTTTTTAAATAACAAGTGAAATTTATTTTCATCCGAATTTTTTAAATAAAATATATATAAAGAATTAAAAAAAATCATAAATAACAAATAAAATTTGAGGTAGAAATTTTCTTCTTGCGGGCCACGGCTAATGTTTAACTCAGAAGAGAACTTGTTACTCATAGGGTACCATGTCCTTCATACAAATACATACTAACAACAAACAGGAAGCAAAAGATAGAACAAAAGGGAAAAAGAAACTGGGGCCAAGCAGACACGTACAGCTCCTTTGCCTAAACCTCAGTGTTCATCAACAGCTAGTGGAATGGAAGTCGCCTGAAACACAACCAAAGAAGAAAATAGCATTTATTTATGAGACCCCAGATCATCTAAAACATTTGCCAAACAGATTAGTTTCATGTCAAACCAGATTCAAGTCACCCATACTCCAAATTAAAGATATCATCATCAACTAGGTGTGGGCTCTTGGCGCCAAGGTGAAATGGATGAAATATTTTAAATGTCTGTTATATCTAAAACTACGTTTTTAAGTTTCTTTTTTTCAAACTACCATTTTTTGTTCTCATGCCACCAAAACCTGATTGAAGAAGTTAAAGGGAATTCTGAGTTCATTTGGTATAAGAGGACTGTGGGGAAACAGAGGGATAATCACCAGATCCTTGAGCTTGAGAATGTAAAACATTTCCAGATATCTCCGAGTCTCTCGCCTCTCAAGCTTTGACACATGCTTCCAGAACCCGTAGACCCCAGCCAGTGTCAGTAGTCTCTCAGTATATATTTTCCATGTGTACCTATAGGATTGAATTTTTGAAATAGTGAAAGATAAGTAGAAGAAGATTGTTGTCATGCAGGCTCACCAGGCAAAATTAATTATCCATACCTTTCATAGATTCGTTTAAGCCCTCCATTAGAGATCTCGTCCCAGTAGCTAGGATCCTTCTGGCATCGTTCAAAGAAGTCAGCTAAACGCAATGCAACCTGATCAGGATGATATGGATCGATATGGAATCCTGAGAGACCATCCTCGATAATCTCAGCAGGGCCACCATGACAAGTAGCAAATGTAGGAAGCCCACAAGTCATTGCTTCCACAACTGTAAGCCCAAAAGCTTCATAAAAGGCAGGCTGCAAGAGGTCAAAAAGTTCAAATATTGAGAATTGTAATAGTGAAGAAAAGCATTCCACCCTAGTTACCACACCACATACCTGCACAAAAGCACCTTTTGTGTCTGCGATGTAGCGATAGAGCTCACCATTACGAGCACGGTTCATTTGTGCTGGTATCCATCGAAACTGACCATGCAAGTTGTATTTCTTTATAAGGTCATGCATCTTTTCAATCTCTTTTGTTTCTTCTCTATCCCTTGATTTCGTCACATCAATGTAACCAGCAACCACAACAAGATTTACGAGTTCCCTTAGTTTGCTGCTCTTTCCAAAGCACTCAACAAGCCCCGTTATGTTTTTCACTCTATCAAGTCTTGCCATGGAAAAGATAATAGGCTTTGATCGGTCACTCAACATACCACTGCATTAACATAGACAAGTCATTGGACTAAAAAGCAGAAATTACTTTTGACCATGCATGTGGAAAATAGAATTTTGTTTGTGAAGTTAAATCCACAGTTCACTCTCTTAACATCCATTGCTAAGATACTCACATGTGGTCATCATTCTGCTCTGAATCATATAAGAGGCTTTCAATAGAATCATGTAGAGCAGTTAGTCTCCTTTCCTTTTCTGAGTATGAGAAGTATATGGACATGTCTGCTCCTGGAGATACGATATTAAACTTGGGATCAAAAACATCAATGCCATGAACAACTCGGTACAGTCCTGGAAGAGTGAAGGCTGTGTGGCTCTCATACTGTCCAACATGATTCTTGCTGAAACAAAGAGAAAGCATGTTAAGGTACTAGTATTATCAGCAAAATATTGGAAGCCAACAATCAATAATGCATCCAACCATATAAATAATAATAATAAAAAAAAAAAAATTCATACTAGATTATGTTAAAAAGAAAACAATCAGATTGCATCAAGCTGTAAGTTAAAAACAGGGCTTTTGAGGCTGCAACTGAGCCATTTGGAAAATGGCAAACATGTCGCAAGCTCAGGTTTTACCTAACCTCCCTAACCATGAAAATGCATAAACACATTATGCACAGAACTCATGAAGAGAGAAGTGATGCATGCATCCTGTGTCAACGTTGGTAATGAAAGATAGGGTGCTGTCCACAAGTTATGGTTGCAATGCTGTGAAAAGAATATTACAGTCCTTGAGAAAATACTAGAGACTCCATAATAAAGATTCCTCCATGCAAAATTGTAAAACAAATTTCAACATGTTAAGGTGACAAAAAAAAATTGTACAGGATGATGCCTCATAAAGAAGTCATTCTGATGCATCCATAACATTCTTCTACCATAAAAACAGATAATATCACTTGTTTCCAACAGTAGAACAATAAATCATGCTGAAAGTCAGAAGATAGCCAAAGGATGAGCAGTGAGCAATTCCTGACTACTAAAGATCTAACCTTCCGGCAATCTCTTGGTATGTACTGGTGATTATAAAATCTGCATTGTTCATTGCAATTAAATCAGCAGTAAATTGGCTTGAGAAATGGTACTTATCCTCAAATTTTCTCCAATATATATCAGACTCTGGATATTTTGTTTTCTCCAAAGCATGAGCAATATTGCACTGGACATAAAATGCAATCAAACATCAAAAAAAAAAAAAACAAAAGGAAAGAAAATGATATGCTCTCACATAAAAAAAGCAAACAACAAAATGATCATAGAAAACCTGCGTAATTCCCATCTTATAAGATAATAAAGATGCAACAAGATTCCCATCACTATAGTTGCCAATGATCAGATCTGGAACTCCCTGTAGCTCGGCAGCAATTTCATTTGATGCATCCTATACAATGAAAAAAAAAAAAGAGGTAATATTACCTGAACATGCAATGGGCAAAAGCAGATAAAGTGTTGAACTTTGTAAATGTGATTGTTACAAACAAACAAAACAAAGAAGGAAAACCCATGATAATTTCATCAGAAAGGTTCACTAGGCATATAGGGTTCTTTCAGAAGCAAGTGAAGCAACCATAACCCTCCTTGCCTTATCTGAGGCTCAATACATAGATCAATACACTATATTCAGCACGGAAAATCAACTTGGACCTTGAACCAGAAGCATGTCAAGCCTAAAAGTCATGTCCACAATAATACCGCTTTGTAGCAGTGCCTCCTCCTTGAGTATTATTTTCAAATTTCACATTATTAAATGTGAGGTAGTTTCTTAAGCATTATCAAGTATCACGATGAACAAAAGGTCACCCTTAGACAAACTTGTGCATTATATTGAAAAGGCCAGCAGCTGCTGCAACCACAACCATCATCCCTTATTTATACACAGATACTTCTGTTATATTGAGGACATCAGAGGCTAGTTTGCTTTTCCGGCCCTTGAGGCCTGGCTCAAGTGGTAAAGGGATGCCGAGGGTTTGTGGGAGGTTTTTGGTTCACATCCCAATGAGTGGGCAAAAATTTACCTATCAAAAAAAATAAAAAGAGAGAGACAAGTTTGCTTTTCCACATGTTATACCCATGTTCCTTTTCTTTTTAGATCAACATGCAAAATTTTGAAGAAAAAAAAAAAAAGAATGTGGCAAATATTTGGTTTTATATAAGTCATGAACAACCCCAAAATCTCCAAAAGTTCTTCCTGCAGAATTCACTTGTTAGATAGAGAAAAAAAAAAAGAATAATTTCATGAAGATTCCAAATAAATAATCCAGAAGCAAGAATAGCAATAAGAAACCTATCAGGTACACTATATGTAATGACCCGCACCCAACCATGTAGATATTGTCCGCTTTGGGCCCAAGATGACCCTCACGGCTTTAAAACGCGTCTACTTGGTTAAAAGGAGTCTTTACATATATAGTGCCAGAAACTTGCTCCCCTATCCGAAGTGGGACATCACAAATACCCCCTCATGCAGACACAACGTCCTCGTTGTGTCCCATGAGATTCCGGGCCAAACAGATAAACACCCCTTACGGAGCCAAACAAACCCCTGCATCGGGGTCGGGGATCGGCTCTGATACCATTTGTAACGACCCGCACCCAACCATATAGATATTGTCCGCTTTGGTCCCAAGATGGCCCTCACGGCTTTAAAACGCGTTTACTTGGTTAAGAGGAGTCTTTACATATATAGTGTCAGGAACTTGCTCCCCTATCCGATGTGGGACATCACACTATATTCATTCAAACATCATTAAATTTTAGAAGCATTGAGGGAAAATAAGAAAAGAAAAAAAAAGTATTAATAGAAATAGAACTCAATTATTAACCAGCATTTACCTCTGCAAAGGTCTCCAGATATGGCCATACATCAAACCTTGAGATCCATTTCCTCAGAATACCGTTTTCTGTTCTAAAAGGCACTCGAAGAATATGTGTATGTTCTGTACCACTGATTCTTTCAAGTCTCTGATTGCATGTGGTCCCCTTTGCATCAGGTATAAGTCGGGTAACCTAAGATGAGACCATTTTGGAACTATAAGATGTAAAATCTAGATGGAAATCTTTTTGCCCCCAGATGAGGAAAAGACAAAAAGATGAAAAGAGGATAACAAAGAAATTGAATATCATCTGGACTTGGAGTTAAGAAAAAAAAAAAAGGGGATTAAGCACACTTACTATGAGAATTTTAGGAATGACATCCAGTCCTTGCTTTTGTATTCTAAGAAGCATCTCATTTTCCAAGGCACGCACTTGATCCAGTATATAAACAATCTGTGCACCAATAACCGACAGTATAAATTGTTAGTGGTAAATGGTAATTGAGAAACATGTCTATATCCGTAAGCCGGGAGGAACATCTTGGAATGCAAAATAATTAAGAATGGATGGACTTTTGCATTTTCTACTATCAAATATAGTAAAAAACACTGCACTGCAAAGCAAATAAACAATAAATAAATAAATTTAAACTACCTGTCCACCTGTGTCAGGCAAACCTAGCACATTTGCTTGGCCAAAGTATCCATGAGGAGACACAATGACAACATTAAACACCATAGGAATCCTCCCAAGAAATGTCTCCAGGGTAGAGGGATCAGGAGCCTGAAGGATTTCCAAGAGAAGATGCACCATCTCTGAGACACGTTGTGCTGTGTCACCCCAACCTTTCTCAAAGCCCATTCCTTGTAGTCTACATTTAGAATCATAGAGTAGTCAATAATCTAGTAGTACAAAAATATTTGCTAAGAAATCAACAATGTTGGACGTTAAAGTTAGAGAATATACTCAAATTCAAATTCAGAATATGGTGTAAGTGGTGGGAGCTTAGAAAGATATTCCTCTGCCCTTGCCAAAGCAGACTGAAGTCTGGATATGTTCTGTATGCGATCATTCAGCATCATCACCTACACGACATATTTAAAATTAAAATCTTCAGCATGAATGTCCATCAATGGAAGTTACAAGAACTTTTCAACTTTTGATTTAGTTTCATATGTGGCTGCAAGCATGGATCAAACTGCAACTACCTGAATCTGGTAATTATTTAAGCTCAAATTAAAAGAAAGGCAAATGGAAGATGATTACTCCCTAGAAAAATAACAACGTGGTGAATGGAAGATTTGAATGAAAAGACTTAAAATAATTCATCCACTATAGGCAAAAATATATATGTAATAAAATAAATCAATTAAATTAATCATTACGAAGAGAATTCAAGAGGACATGAATTAAACAAACTTACATGCCCATCATGTTTGTGTGCTCGAAGAAAATCAAGCAAAGGCTCCAAACTTTCTTTGTTGCGGAACATAATTGAAGACAGGTGACGATTGAGGAACTGAACTCCGTTCCCAATGGATGAGGACCGGGTTGGTCGCGGGAATGTTGCATTAAATGGCTCAAAATCAAGCTCAAGCACATAATTTCCTTTGATCCTGACTCAGATTTCAAAATCAAATTTCGGATTAAATCTTAGGGACAAAAGATAAAAAATTAGGAGATTTTACAATTTTACAAACTTAGAAACCGAGATCAAAGAGAATCCTTACTGTCCATCCACAAGCTCTTCTTTGAATTGAAGATATTCTGAAACACTTAATTGATCCACATTGAGTTCATAGACATTAACCCGAATATATTCCCAAACACCAGGTCTTGGGCGAATCGCTATGGCCACAAATGGAGGCAGAACTATAGCTTCCTAACATCAGCACAACCTAAAAATTAGGAGGAAGGAAAAAGAGAAAAGAAAGAAACAAAAAAAAAAAGAACTACAAAAAATAATTTCTTTGTTGATTTAGTTGGTGTTTTAACATCCAACAGAAATGAAAATCAGGCAGCAAGTTTATAACACT
Organism: Vitis vinifera; assembly: GCF_030704535.1. Classification (NCBI taxonomy): domain Eukaryota; kingdom Viridiplantae; phylum Streptophyta; class Magnoliopsida; order Vitales; family Vitaceae; genus Vitis; species Vitis vinifera. The sequence goes on from NC_081809.1 coordinate 415,342, forward strand.
CAAGCATATGACTTAGCAGTGTAATTTGGATGGGTAAATATTCACAGAAATAAAGTAGAAATGAGGTATAACTCAACTGCAAAATGCAATGCTATGTATTCCCATAAAATTCTTAAAACTGAACTCCCCAAATGCCCCTTATTTTAAGCAAGGGTTAAGAAAATTGATGAACTAATCTCAAATCAAAATTTTAAACTATTATGTTGAACACAGTGGACTAATTGAATCACAGAGACATTTAAACGCCCCATCAATTTAATTGCTCAGCAGGTTAACCTGTGCAGATTTTAGGACTTTGCTGAAAGGGCTATCCCTGAGCTTCTGCATTCCTTCATCTTTTCCAACAACCTTGTCCAGCTCATCTATCATGTGATGTGGTTGCAGTATTCCTTTCCCCTGAGCAACATACCTACCAAGATGACCCAAAAATAAAAAATAAAACAACAACCAAATCTCAAAACCCAGATCAATTTAATCTGAACAAGACTTCATAATACCATTGTCTCAAACTACAGTACATGGGTAAGAGGCAGAGAGACCAATCTAGAATTCAAGCTTTATTTGGCATGCAATAAATTGAAATTATTCAGGAAAATATGGACTCCGTTTTGATCATGAAAAGGACATAGTGAAGAAAAGAAAATTGCTGACAATAGTTTGAGGAAACGACATTCGAGTAATTTCAGCATTTTGTTTTCCTCTCCTAGCACAACCACGACCACCACTTTTCAGAGGGAAAAGAAAGAACAATGGTAAAATTAGCTTCATGAATCCAACTTAAAGTTAGTTTTAGTATCTTGATTTCCATCTCCCCCTTTTCCCAAGGAAAAATCGTAGAAAAATACTAACTTAGAGGTTTAGGAATTCAATTTTAAGAAATATTCAACATTTCTTTTTCCCTTTACCCTTTCTCCATGGGAAAGGAAATGAAAATAGCTTCAGAAATCCACCACTGTGAGCCTTTAGCTTCCCTTTTCTGGTCTTTGCCTTTGGAAAGGAAAGAAAAGTGCTGAAAATTGGATACAACTTAAGGTAATCCTTCAGCATTTGGCTTTCCTTCCCCTTTCCATCTAGATAAATTCAATATGATTTTTCAACACAAAAAAAAGGGGGAAAAAACAAAAGCAACAAGAAAGGAATGCATGTTAAGAATCAAGACCATAACTACTAAACTCAAAACAAATCCTCTATCTTACGTACAATCTAAAGAACCTCAACCTGAATTAAAAAAGAAAAAAAAAAAAAAAAGCATTGCATGTAAGAATCAAAGATCACAAGTAAAAATTGACAATGTGAATGCATGAATCTCCATTACTGTGACCACAGTGAGAGAGGAACAAACCCAGTGAAGAGAGAAACAAGCTCGTTCCGGTGAGCAGAGAGGGTTTCCTGAAACCTCTCTCTCATGCTCTGACCATCGTATCTGTGAGGCATGGTCGATCTTCAAACAGATGGAGAAAGACCAAAAACAGAAAGGCAAAGAAATGGAGAGAGATAAAGAATGAGGAGATTGAGGGTGGAGTGGTGGTGACATATAAAGCAAAGAAAAAGCCGAGTTCATCAGAAACGGACAGAGGGGTGACGCGAGAGAAAGCGAAATGGCCACTGCATTCTCAACTGCAACGCTGCACCTTGGCACCTGGCAGCCACTGGTTAAAGGTTGATGATAAACCGCCTTCGCCTCGCCCTCTGAAATCGAAACCGTGGGTGCAGCCGTTAGTTGATTTCCAAGGCACTGAGTCTTTGAGCCCTGTGATTTTCAGTTTCACGTTGTGCACTTGCTTTCGCGCGTCTTTCGAGAGTTTTTATAACGCTTTGCCACGAGATCTCTCCTTCTAAGCTCGGCATACTCGTAAGTCGTATCACTTGAGGATTGGTTCCAAGGAGTTGCATTTATAAAAATCGAACTGTACTACCATTATCACTTGGACATGGTAGTATCATATAAAACCAAAAAATTTCATATAAAAATGATAAAATAAGTTACCATTTCAGTTTCCAAGTGTTTTTAATATAAGCCCATGAGGGAAAGTTTTATAGTAACTCTCCTATCATACTTAAACTTGGAGTTAAATTTGCAACAATGAACGTGGATATAAAATATGAATATGTGTACGGACAAATGACATCAAAGATAAAGAAATGAAATCTAGATATAAAAAATGAGATTTATCACAATCATTTTTTGATATGATAGTATAAAAAATCCCAATTTTCATTTACAAATAATAAAGCTAGGTACCATTTGAGTTTGAAAGTGCTTTAAATATATGTTCATGAATTGTAGGAAAAGTTTATGGTAACTCTATCATGACATCCAATCTCGAAGTGACATTTGCATCAATGAATGCAAGTATAACAAAAAAAGCGTAAATATGAACAAATAAAAAATAAAATTAAACTCAATACCAAGAAATAAGATTATTATCAAAAGAAAAATATTAGTATACCAAAGTAGTACTTATAAGACAAAAGATCTAAATCGTTTTATGTGTATAATCTTATTCAACAAACAAATGAAATCAATATATAAAAGTATAAATAAATGAAATATATATATAAATAATAGTGTCTAATTAATAATAGTTTTTTTGTATAAATACTGAAAAAATATTGTAGACACCTCATATTTTTTTATTATTCAGATTTTTATAGATTAATCAAATTTTTATTAAATAGTGTTTCACATGGAAAACTAAAAGCACTTTAATAGTACTTTTAATCATATATTATATAATAAAAATGATTTTTTAGAAGAATAACCTAAGTACATGTCACACATTTACTTTAACTAATTTTTAATTTTTTAAAAAAAAATTGTTAATCACCTAAAAAAAGTACTTTCAAGTATTAGAAGGCTATTATGACCCTTTCAAAATCATTTCCAAACAATTTTTAATAAAACCTTATTATAAAAAAAAATCATGTGGAAAACTATACTAAAGGAAAAAAAAGTACAATATTTTTTATATTACTTTAACAATTCCATTAAAATTCTTGTCAATAAAACCCAATTAAGACAAAACTTAGATGAATGGAAAAAGAGTACATTGTAGTGATATATTTATCAACTAGTTCCCCTCATATTAACATGAATATAGCTTCTTTAATAACTCGATATGAAGATCTTTGAGTCAACACATTTGAATATTATATACTTTTTGAATGTTGTGGTAAATAATGCTTTTGTTAATGGGTTTGTTAAATTACCACTCAATCTAATTATTTGCTTAACATTAATTTTATCGCTATTATGGAACTAATTGTGTAAAAAAAAATTGAGCCATATATGCTAGTCTTATTGGCCTTAATTTATCCTCCTTTATTATGTGATATGTGTGAAACATTATCATTGTATAAATGACTTGTATGATTCTTCAATTTGTTGGATTACTAATTTCAACTATATATATTTCCAACTTACTTCATAAATAACAAATATTTTTTAATGATTTGAAAAAATAATTACGATTATTTGTTTTATAAATCGCCATAATATTATGACATAATCACAGGTAAACATTATTATTTAGGTTGTTCATTTCAAGTGAACGAACAATCGTGAGAAATTTGTTTAATCTATACATCGAAACAAAATTATATTTTTCCCTTGGACTCCAATTTTTTTTACAACATATTCTCTGTGTTATTTTCTTATAATGAACTTTTACTAATTTTTTCAAAATGGTTTTAAAAAAATGAAATCAATCTTATAAGCCAAACCTTTAAAACAAAATACTAATTCACGTGGAATATTAAAAAGTATGAATAAATTTTGTTATAAGCTTAAATGGTTTGATTGAGAGTTTAGTGTGGTACCGAATGTGTAACATAGATTTTTTGATTGATTAATAAATTAATGTAAATTAATCATAAAAGAAAAACAAAGTTTGCATAATTGTGATTGGTTTTAGGGAGAAGGAGATTTAGAAAAGAGTTAATATGCTTTTTTTTTTATGTTAACTAATAATTAGATAATTAGAATAGAAATATATTTGATAACTAGAGTTTTGAATTTTTTTAATCCTATAATTTCAATATAATGAATACGATGGTGGTATTGAAATTGTAAGAGTTTAAAGGTATGTTTGGTAACTGCTTTCAAAAACAATTCTGAAAAATAGTTTTTAAGAAAAATTTTTAAATTTTTGTAAAAATAAAGTCTATTTGAAAATCTAAAATATTTTAACTTATTTTTAATATTTTTAAATATATTTTAAAAATAATTTTATATTTAGTGTTTTATTTTTAATCATTTTACAAATTTATATAAGTATTTCTTAAAATAATCTTTAGAAAATAAGTGAAAATAATATAAAATAATTAAAATATGTTTTTTGTTTTTAAAAATAGAAAATAAAAAATAGTTTTTAATTATTAAATGTGTTTTTTTGTCTTTTTTTATTCTCAAGAATTGAAAATTGTTTTCAAAAACAATTTTCAAATGGGCTCTAAAATTTTCTTAGTTAACTTTAACCAATTTTTGAAATTATAAAAAATTGATAAATAAGAAAAAGTTGATTTTCTCTCAAATTCAATTTAGCATATATTCATTATAATAATAATAAAAAAAACAAACATTGACATTTTTTTTTTTATCCTGGAAACATATTTATTTGAAAAACAAGAAAAATTATTGAAAATACATATCAATAATTATAGATGTGAGGGAGAGTGAAGATACGACATTAAATAATCTCGACTTCAATATTAAGAATGAGTAAGGCCTCTTGGGATAGTTTTCTATGAGTAAGGCCTCATTGGGATAATTTTCCATTTTTTTATTTAGCTAAAAAATATTGAAAATTGAAAATTGAAATTAAAACCAAGATCATAATTTTTAAAGAGCAATATTAGTAGAGTAGAAGATCAAATAAATCAAAATAAAGCTCTTATTAACAGCAACATTTTTTTACTTTCATATTTATATTATTTTTTTAAAACCGGCCATATGCCCTTTGAAGAGGATTAGCAAAACAAAAAAAAGATGTCCTTACTGAGTTTAAAAAAAAAAAAAAAAAAAAAATAACTTATTGGAAATTGATCCAAATAGAGCCTAAGAAGAAAACAAAAAAAGTTGTATAAAATATTTATCTAGTGGGCTTTAAATACTATTGGTGAAGAAACAAAAGATAATGTATAAAGAACCAAAGGAATTGTTTCTAGATTTGGAAGTCATATCCATCTTTAATCCGTAATATAAGGACGATTGATTGAATTACAAACCTTAAAATGGGGTATGTTTGGATGTGGATTTTCTTTCTTTTGGCTTGTTACATATAGCATGTGGCATTTCCAATAACCAAACAATTAAGATCAGAAGAATATTGCAATTTGGAAGGAATCAGTCAATTGCTTAATCCTAAAGAGTCACCCATTACTAAATTTGGGACTGAGAAAAAGGAAGGTTTAACAAAGAATCAGATTCACTAATCGGGGCTGAATCCCGACTTTTTTTTGTGAAAGATTGGATAGATGCCGATCAAGTGGGAGTGGCAGGAATCATTCAGTTACAAATGAACTGAATGTCACTTTTTCTTTTTGTTTTTGTATTACCAACATTAGATTCATAAAGAGACAAGTTATCACACCTTTATTCTCAATGATCATCTGAAAGTTTAGTGAACTGATTTTCCTGATAAAATTAAGAGATGTGATGAGGACTGAAGGGGGAAAAAGCGACGAATGCAAGCAACTGCACATGAGTCATTATGCCAAGTGATGTTAATACATGTTCCAAGTGTTGGATTTGTGTTTGGCATATTTTGAGTAATCTAATGCACAAATTATTTAATTTTTTTTTTTGGTAATAATTGACTTGTCAATATATTTAAAATTTTAATTATATTCGAGGGTTAGAATTTTGTAACCATAGTTCTTGAGTTTTAGTGGTTGTATTAAGTTACCAATTCCGTTAAAATATTTAAGACAATATTTGGTTTTCAAAAAATGTGATAAAAATAGAATAGAAAAAAAAAACGAAGGAAAATAAAAATGGATTTAAAATCATTTATTTTTATATGCTACTATTTTAATTTTTTTATTTAAAAATTAAATAATTTGAAAATATATAAGTTATTTTTTAATTATATTTGATTTTTCCTCATATACTTGTTGGGATTGAGCCATATGGGCCCAACATGGCTGGCGCTTAGTACATTCGAAGGGAAGGCCAGAGGCCTAGAGCCATGGCCCCTCAATCTACCAATTGTTTAGCTCAGATGGTACCAGGAGATAGTTGGACATAAGGTTTAGTCCTAATTTCGAATCCTTCTGGGGATGTTCTCTATGTTGTATAAAGGGACAAATAAACAATTGTTTATAGTAGTTCAAATGGTACTAAGAGTTGGTTGGTTGTATAAAGGGACAAATAAACAATTGGCTAAACATAACTTATTTGGTTCACTAAATAGTAAAAATTAATGGATATAAGTACATACTTATAGAGGCTAATGGTTGGCCCTTAGACCCCACCTTTGATGGTTAAGTTAGTAATGTAAAAACAAAAAAAAATTAAAAGGGAAATGAGGTGGAAAAAAAAGGTTAGAGATTTCAACTTTTTATTGATATCACATATGCCTCTACTGATTAATTTTAATTAAGAGGATGAAAAACCATGGTTAATGATAACACAAAGGGCGTTGTTGGTAAACATAGAAATTGCAAGGTAAATCATGATCTTGACAGACTCCTTTACTTGTAAAGTTTGAACTCATGACCTTTTATTATAAAGTGGAGTTGGCATACAATGATAAATTATCAAATTGATTCAAAGATTTAAGTTATTAAATAAGATGAGTCATAATATATATTAAATTAATTAGGGATGCAATTTGAACTTGTGGACAAAATGAATCCATAAAGTGCCGAAAGGGAGAAAGTTAATGTTGGCCAGGCAGCATGTCTAGATCAACTTGGTGATTTATAACCTCAGGCAAGAGAACGTGAAGAGGAGGAAGTGGTCTCAAAAGACACCACACTTTTCACCTCCCTCAACTCCTGGAAGCTTATTGTTAATTAGCCCCCCAGAAGCAAAGTCCAAGTACATCAAGCAACAAGATTCGCCCCACCTCTGGTCGGTTAAGTCCACTGAAAATGGACTCAAAGGTGGCCCCGTACCTCCAATGATTAGGTTAATATTAAGCAATCAATGAAAAAAGGAAGAGAGAGGAGCCCTTAACATGTGCACATGTTGGTTAACTCTAATCTATAAAGAGAATAATATGGTTAAAAATCCATGACCTTCCATACCATGTTAAACCATCAAATTGATTCGAAGGCATAATCAGGTTATTAAATGATGATGTGCCACAAAATGAATAAAAAATGTGCCTTCTAAAAGGGAGAAAATTAATGTTGGCCTAGCGGCATGTATAGATCAACTTCAGGGCTTGATTGATGCCTTACAAGAAAATGTGGAGAGGAGGAAGTGGTCTCAAAAGACACCTCACTTTTCACCTCCCCCAACTCCTGGACACTGTTGTTAATGGCCCCTCAGAGGCGGTAGGTGGTGTTTGTTTTTTTACTTAATTCTAAATAGAACCTTAATACTTAATAGTATTAAATATTAGGTTGTTTGTTTTTGTAGCATTTTATTTTTATTAAGTATTAAAAAGTAAAAAAAATCATTGTGTTATTTTTTCTATTTAGAAAAAGCCACATATTTTGACTTTTTCTATTTAGTAAAAAGTTTATAATAAGTCATAAAAAAGTAAAAAAACAAACAACCTAAATTCTAAAACTAAATGATTTTCAGCAAAAAACCAAAAAAACAAACACCACCTAAGTCTACCTTCTGGTCTTATATCCTCTTTCTACAGCTTTTACAGACTTTACCTAGAACCAACATGCAGGTTATTCCAAATCTCAATTATTTGGCCAATATATATAATCTTCCCGTAAGGCAAAACCATATTGATCTTCCATATCTTCTCAGTGCTCTCCTCCAAAGAGATATATGAGAATCTTTCCTTCTAAGACTCAAGATTATCTGGAATCATATTTTAGTGAGGCCCATTGCTCGACCAATGGCATGCTCACAACTATAGGGCACAGCAGGGTGGGCCCTGCTTGAGACAGTGGCCATGGGGGGGACTGTCAATGAGTCAATAATTTTGGAAATCCACAAATTTGAAAGCATCTAATCCACTGACGACCAACGGAAAGGAAATCAACAAACACCTTTATTTTTGCTTTGTTTCACTGATATATGTACATATATTCTCAGACTGATATATGTACCGATATTTTCTATCGTGTGCCACCACTCCTTGCAAATGACATCATTGCCCCTTGGAAAAATCTGTATCACTATGAGCAACAAAGCCTAGTTGGCTATGATTTTCACTGCCCTTTATGGAGAAGAATCACAAGAAGCTGGGAAACCTCTATATAAAGGGGTCTATGTTGTGGTATTCATACCAAGAAGCAAGAAACACAGCGGACTGTTTAGTACATTTGGTGTGAAGGTATTTAGAGAATGGCACCAAAGGGAGATCCTCAACTCTCGGAGGTCGGGACGGAAGCCTTTGGTTTGTTGGAAGAGATTCTTCCAAGCAGATATCCTCCCCCTCAAGGGCCTCGACAACGTCAGTTCCAGCAAGAAGAGGCTGTGCTCAACAACTTCGAGGCTGCTAAAAAGTATGGGGGAATGGCATTTGCAGATCCCCGAAAGAGAAAACCAGTTCCAGTTCGCAAGGTATATTATTATGAGGTTGTGTAGCTTCTTGCAACAGAGTCCTGTCTGTCATGCTTCCTATTATAATAATTATAATAGTGATGGAGTTCAGAGTTATGCCGAGCTTTAATTTGCTGCAGCTGTAAATTAGCACTATGTATCTTCAGGCTCTTTAGTAAAAAAGCATGTCCCCCTGTTGTATTGTGGTATATATATATATATATATGTTTGTATTCATATGTGAGTTTGACTTGCATGATTTTCTATGTTCTATACTCTTAACGCGACTGCAAAATTTTTAACAAAAAACAGCTTAATTGAGGAGAAGCAGCACAGTGATGGGAGTCATATATGTATATATATATAATGTTGAAGCTTCAAATCACTCAAAATCTCTGTTAGGAATCTGGAGCTCTAGTTCCATGAAATAGTTGGGGTCTCTAATGGGCTTTAAGGAAAGAGGGAGTCCACCCCTCGGCTTATCTGGGTCCTACCCGATGGAACCTCCTTCGGGCATGATTAGGTTAGGTCCTTTAATTATGGCTGATTAGTCCATTTGAGAGTGATTTTACCATAAAAAGTGTCTTTGAAAAAAACATTAAAGTTATATTTGGTTCCGAAAAATATTAAGGAAAAAAACTGTTAAAGAAAATGATTTTTTTTTTTTTATGTTTGATTTCACTATAAATTTTTTTTAAGAAAATTAAATATAATTAAAATTAGTTAAAAATTTATATATTTTAAAATTATTTAATCTTTATATAATAGAAGAAACTAAGTGAAATGAGTTTGAAGAAACATATAAAAATAATTTATTGATTTTAAATCTTTTTTTCTTTTTTTCTTTTTTTTTCTTCCATTTTTTCTCTCTATTTTCTTTTCCTTGAATTTTCATGAAATAAAAAATGTTTGATAATATTTAGAAAACATTTTTAAAAATTTGAAAAATCATTTGTAATACTGAAAATCACTTGTAGTGTTTTATGGAGAAACTTGAGAGGTGATTCTAATTAAAACACTTCATTAGAAAGCATTTCCACTAAAAACACCTTCAAATAGAAATATTCCCAAACACAAAAATGTTTTTGAGTTTTTTATAAGCATTTTTAGTAAAAGTGTGTTTGAAGTGTTTTTTTGAAGCATTTTTAGTAAAAGTGTTTTCTTTCAAAATTGTCAGACCAAGGAAAGCTTAAATGCAAATAATGTAGTTCAAGAATACAAAAATAAAATAGTCTACATTAACGAATAGGAGAGAATCATTTTACTATACCGTGAAAAACAGGGGCCCTTACTCATGATGTTTTTCATTATTCGTTACATCTCTATCCACCTCTATAACCTTTACAATTCCATATCCATCTTATAACATTTTTTCTTTATCATCGAAAATACTTATAGAAATATTCTAATACAATTCATAATGTATAAGTTTTGGCTCAAGATATACAAGGAAAATAAGATCAAGAGTGTAGTAAATGGATATACAAGATTTTGGGTCAAAGTGCACTCAAAGTACTTTTAAGGGTCAGAGGATATTTCAACAAAGATTTGAAACTCCTCATTTTAATACATGAAACATATAGTTTTTAAATAGGAGTTGGATGGTTAAACCACCTATTAGGCTCAACTTGGTTCAATCGGTCGACCTTCTTGTTGAAATGGTTGATTAGCTGTTAGGGGGAAAAAGGAAAGACATTAAGTTATTATTGGATCATTTAGTTGAACTAGTTGAATGTCCAATTTGTTAAATTAATTGAGGTCTTGCCTCAACTGGTGGCTATTAGACCTTAGAACACATAAGACTCTTGAAATCACCCTTAACCAACTGATTGGATGATGGATTGGTTCCCTTGTAATTTAAGTGTTTATAAGAATTTTACATGTTAAACACAAAAACCCTAGGAAAATTTGACTAGATAAATTCCTTGACATTTGAAAACCTCTTTGAGGAAATATGACCATGTACAATTCAAGTTTTTCTATGAAAAATAAAATAAAATCTATATTACAAAAATGTGAAAATGATGTAGGTGCTAGGATGAATTTAAGTGCTTAAACAAAAATATGAAATGTAATCCTAACTTAGTGTAGTTAGAGAGTGTTTATTTTTTTAGCTTTTTACTAAAATCAATTTATTTTTAGACTTTAGGTAATTTGTTTTTCTACTTTTTCATGACTTATTATAAACTTTTTTATAAATAGAAAAAGTCAAAATATTTAGCTTTTTCTAAATAGAAAATATAATATATTGATTTTTCTTTACTTTTTAATGCTTAATAGAAATAAAATATTAAAAAAACAAACCGTCTAACACTTAATACTATTAAGTGTTAAAATTCTATTTAGAATTAAGTAAAAAAAGAAACACCACCTTAATCTTACATAAGATTAACCAAAAATTGACTTCCAATCTTGATGAGATCTTCTTCTTAATTTCCTCTCTAGCTTAATGGAGTTTTTCTTTTATTTCTCCAAGGAAATCTTTTTAGCTATTATGCTTAAATACAAACATTAAATTCATCTATTATTATCAAAACATGAGATAAACCAAATCTTGGTCTAACATTTTCTCATCAACCAAACATAATTAGAAATCCTATTTATTATCCAATCACTAAAGTTTTAAACTAACTACATAATTAGTCACTATAACATTTTTATAATAAGATAAATTATAATATTTTGTGATATTTGAAAATATGTTAAATCATTTCATTTTTCAAATGATTATTTTCTAAATTAAAAGAAGAACAAATAATAATAATTGATTTTATAAATGCCTTAACAAATAAAAACAACATTTTTTTTAATGAAAAAAGACTATGAAGTAGAATACCTACAAATTTGATTGAAAGATGAGCCACAATAATCTTCAAAACCGAACTTTGTAACATTTTTAAGAAAATTTAACCACCAAATGAACAATTTTATATTACAAATATCTTTCTTAACTAAACAATATATTTTTCTATTTGTTTCCCTATAATGGTAAATATTTAGATTTTGAGATAACTTCAAAATATTCTTCATTAATAACATAATAAAATTAGGAATATTATTCTTTTTATTATAACAATCAATAACTATTTTTGAGTAACCTTCAATCTCTAGATTTAAGAACCCATAATTCTTTGTGACTAACATGCTATCTCTTAAAACTATACATTCCGCAATAATTATTAAAGCATTGTCTATATGCCTACCTGCAAACATTTTTGTAGTTTCATTAAAATCTCTAATAACCTATCCTAATATGTTTTTATTCTCTATCTTTGAATCATAAAAATTTAATTTGAATCTTCCATTAATTGGAAGAACCCAAATAATCCATTTTTCAACCATTTGAGAGACTTTGTGTCTTTCATTTTGAAGATAGGAGTTAATCATATAATGCTGAAGATTTTGAAAGTTTAAGATAGTTTTCTCCATTACAAGAAAAAAGTTGGTTGGATCTTCCTAAAAAATACCTAATTTCTATGAATCCGTACATTTCACAAGATAATGATATTTTTTTCCTTAAGATGCTTGAAAATTTTGCAGTTAATCTTATAGTTTTTATACGCCATTTCAAGCCAAGATAGGAAGTCACCTTCCTACAAGTGAGGTATAGAATAATTATACTTAATGCAATATAAAATTCCTTGAACAAAAGGACAATATTTAAAAATATGATCAATATTTAAAAATATGATCAATATTTTGATTGCAAAGATGATACATATTTGTAATATCCAACCTTCTAACCATTAGAAACTCATGTGGGGAGAAAATCTCTAACAACCAGTTATAAGAAAAACTTTAATTTTGATAAAAGATTTAATTTTCAAATTCAATAGAGAATTTTGGATTTAGGTGCATCAAGGCTTTCTCATTATCCAAGTTGTTCACTTAATGGTAAACTTTCCATGGAGAAACCCAAAAAATCCTATCCTTAATGATATAAAAACAACATTCGACATTCAATGAATGAAAACATATAATTTAATAATTAACTGTATTCAAACAATATGGAAAGAACATTGAGTTGTATTTATATTTATGTCAAATTATGGTCTATTCGAATTTCAAAGAAAAAAAATAAAGTTTCCTTAAAAAAAGAAAAAAAAAATCAACTATTGTTAAAATAAGTTTAGTTTTTATCCATCTTTCTCTTATTTTTTTATAAAGAAAATTTAGGTTTAAAATTTTCTTATAAATTATTACTAAAAACACAAAACCAACAACATACAAATCACTTAAGGTGAATACTAAATTAATAAAAAATCCACAAAATTCTCAAACCAAAATTAAAATTCTACCATATGCTATCACTATTTTTGCCTCATAATTTATTGAATTCTTATTATAAATTCCTTAAATTTATATATATATATATATATTCTTTATTCAAAAATAAAAATAAAAATAAAAATACTAAAATAATAAAATTTGGATTGAAAATGAATTTACCTCTTACAATACAACAAAACCAAAATAAATTACTATCAATTTGAATGATTTTTTTTTTAATTATAACTCTAAAACATAATTCTTCAATCATTTCAATTAACTTTGAAAAAAAAAAAAAAAAGATTAGCATTTGACACTCTTTCCCAAATTAAAATTTCAAAAAGTTAATGAATTAATTTCAATAATAAAACACATATTTCAATCACAAATCCATAAATAAAAAATACACCACATAAAAACATAAAAACATGTATTAACATAGAAAATTTTCTAATATTTTCTTAACAACTAGGCATTATTGGACTTAATTATTATCCAATTACCAATTTCATAACTAATTACATAACTAATCATTTTAGATTTTTAATTATGGTAATAAATTCTAATATTTTAAAATAGTTGGGAATATTTTAAATTGCTATTTTTAAATTGAAATGAGCAAAAAAATATAATAATTAATTTTATAAATGTTTTGAAACATGTAAAAATATCATTTAATGTTCAGAAATAAATAAAATAAACAACACTACAAGGAAAAAGATATATGGTGACATTTATAATAAGTCACTATAAACATAGGGTGTCACTACAATATAGCGTCACCTTATCCACTGACACCATAGAGGGTATCAATTGGTGACGTATTTGGAAGTGACACCAAAGCAGATAAATGGTGACACATTCAGAAGAGACACCATATGTTTTTAGTGATGCTTAATTTGATATAGAGTTGTATGAGATATATAAGGTGTCATATTAAATGCATCATCTTTGAGTTATGATGTCACGTTAAATGTATCACCTTTAATTTATAGTGTCACATCATTGTAAATGATTATGGAAGATATGGTTGTTTTTTGTTGATTAGTTTGTAGATTTTTGTAATGCTTATTAATAAATAAGACTAACCTGTGTAAATTGTCCATAAATATAATAATCATATTACATTTAACTTATATTTTCATAATGCTTATGAATTAATTTGTAACATATTACATCATCCAATAATATTTGTATATCAAATGTTCACAAAATGATAGTACATCAAACACATCAAACCCACCAAAACTAAAAAAGAAAAGTGAATACATATTAAAACATGATTTAGAAATGTTAAGCTTCCCAACATTCATGTATACTTGCATTTCATATGCATAAAACCGGCTAACCATAAAATGACACAAGAGTTGCATCCAAAAACCCAAAATTCTCAATTTCAAATAAAGTAACATTTATGTCCTATAATGTATGACATAAGAGTCATATCTAAAAACCTAAATCTTGTTGCCTCTTTCTCCTTTCTTTTTATTCTTCATATTGTCCTCCCAAGAGTGTATACCTGCATTTCATAGTTTAATGAGTTTTAGAGTTCTTATTGAAAATAAAAATGTGATGTTATAAACAATAAACAAATCTAAGTACTAATGTTTTCTTTTTCTTTTTCCTTTTTCTCATTTTGGTATAAAAATAGTTCGTAAAGAATAAGTAATGTTATACAATATCAATGGAAAATTCAATCATATAACAACTAAGGGACTTATCACGAATGATCATGATACATCAATATGATTCATGATTAGTTATAACACAAAAGTAATCTATTTTTCTCTAATTTCATCAAATTCTACTTGAGAATATGTTTTATTTGTCATCAAACTGAAATCAAATGAGAATAACATTAATATCACAATAATTGAAAGTATGAAATTATGTACAATTCATTAAACGAGTAAAACCTTTGATGCAATAACTGTAAAATCAACAATTATTTCTTTAATGAATCTCATAACAAAGTAGTCATATTTGAACTCAGTATTATTTTTTTACTATTAAATTATTTTTAAACAAAATAACAATTATTAATATATTAGTTCATTTTTAAATACTTTCATAAGAATATATTTTAACTACAAGTTATTTTAATTTATCAAAAGATTTTTAGGAAATGAGCTATTATACATTTATTATTTTCTTATTTTTCAAAAAATATTTTCAATCATTTCATACACGTTTTCAACTACTAAAATTATTGTTTTTATAGAATAAACAAAGAAGCATACACTTCTCCTCCACTTACTAAGTCAACTATTACAATCACCATAATATTTTATTCACCTACCAATATCTCATTCCATTTAGATAACTCTCTCAACAAAATCATTTCTACAATACTTTTTACTCTCCTATGATATTGAATATTTTATTCCATTTAGGTGACTCTCAACACAAAGAAAAGTAGGAATGTCTTCTTAGGTTAACTAAACAAAGACTTTTTTTTTTTACTTTACAATATGTATAAAAAAAAACAATTATTTATTACAAGGAATGTGGTAGAAAGGTCATTTCATTTTTAAAGATTTTTTTAGAATTTCTTAAACATTTACAAAAAATAGAATCTAACAATTTTATTTCTAAAAAAATTGATCAATTCAAAAAAGAAAGAAGAATGTTATTTTTTAAGAAAAGTTAATAAACCACTTTATTCTTGAATTATCTAAACAAAACTTATTAAAAAATATTTTATCCCAAATTTATTTTCAAAACTTTCTTATTGAAAACTATCTCATATATAAATTATTTTATTATATAGAGAAATTCTTATTTTATTCTTTTTTTAGAGAAAAATTCACTTGTTTATTAAATATCAAAGAAGTCTATTTTTATGTCTATTATATATATATATATATATATATATATATATAAATTCTCTTATTTTCATACAAGAAATTTCCATTTATGCCTAAAATACTTTTAGAAAAATCATTGCCAACAAAATTTTATTTTTAAAATTATTTTCAACATTCTTATTTAAAAAAATTATCATTGGATTATTTTCAAAAAGGACAATCCTAAAAAAATTAACCATTTATAACCCAATTTAAACTCAAAAATTATCCCCAATATTATTTTATATTCCTAAATTATTTTCAAACAAAATAACAATTATTAATATTTTGATTCATTTTTAAATACTTTCACAAAAATATATTTTAACCATATATTATTTTAATTTATCAAAATATTTTTAGGAAATGAGTTATTTTCCATTTATTACTATCCTATTTTTCAAAACATATTTTCAGGCATTTCATTCACATTTTAAAATTTCAAATACTTTTTATAAAACAACAAAACATGTAAATTTCAACTACTAAAATTATTCTTTTTATAGAATAAAAAAAGCAACATACACTTATCTTCCATTTACTAATTCAACTATTACAATCACCCCAATATTTTGTTCACCTACCAATAATTCATTCCATGTAGGTGACTCTAAAATAAAAAAGTCATATTTATAATACCCTTTACGACTCTGATACCCAATATTCTATTCTATTTAGGTGACTCAATACAAAGAAAGTGGGAATGTTTTCTTAGGTTAACCGAAGAAAACCCTAAATAACTTAAGTGCTTTTGGATTAATTGAGTATCATCTTGTAGTAGATGTCAATCTCTATTGTTAGACTTCACCAAAAAGCTCCTAGCACGGTGGAAAAAAGTATCAAATATAGTCAAGTCTTCAATAAAATACTATTTCATGCGAAAAATTACTACAAACTAGTGTATCTCTCATTCTCAATTAGACAAAATTTTTAAAAATAATTCATTTTTCTTGTTTTCATTTGTTTTGGGGCTTATTAGCAATGAAACAAAAAAATATGTTAGAATGTTAAACCTAGTTTTTACTTCCCTGGAACTTGATAAAAAACACCATTTACAAAACCCACATCATAGATATACTAAATCAAGAGATATAAAACAATTATACTAACAAAGTTTTTTGCATTAATAAAAAAAATGAAGATGGTAGATAAGAGATTTTGACTTACCCGAGATTTTACGAAGCAAAGAATATCAATTATGGGTGTGAGAAGAAGGAGAAGAAAACGATGGTTAGGGTTAAACAATAAGATCTTTTATATTAGTTAATATATATATGGAAACAATGGACTTTTCATATATTGTTCCTACTCACTATTTTTAAAAAGGGCCCATTAAGTTATAAAATTTAAAACTTTTTATTTCATATGGTGTCACTTCCAAAAAATGACACCGTAAATCTGAAATTAGCATCATCTAACTATCCTAATTGAAAATTTTTTATATGATGTGTCACCTTTATAAATTTTAAGTTCAATGGTGTCATTATTTTAAATGCGACACCATAAATAGTGACATCATATATTATTTTTGTAGTAGTGCAACTTAATACTTAACTATTTTCAACACAAATGAACGGTCTAAATATTTGGCATTTTCTTGGGGAAATGTTTTTGCAATAGGTGGTAAATAATAAAAACAAAAAAACATAAGATAATTTATAAAAAAGCACAGAATTGTTTTAGGATTTAAAAGTAATATTTGATTTTCAAATAATGAATCGATTCTTTCTCAGTCGTGATGTAGGGATGATTGAACAAATTATTACATGCAGATTTTCTTTCTTACTTCCGCTTGTTACGTGCCAAGTGGCAGTTCCACTAATCAAACAATTAAGATTAGAAGAATATTACAATTTGGAAGGTATCAGTCAATTGCTTAGCCATTACATGTAACCCATTACCAAACTTGGGATTGAGAAAAAGGTAGGTTTAACAAAGGATCAGATTCACTGATCAGGGCTGAATCCCAACCTTTTTGGTGGCAGATTAGATGGAAGCCAATATCTAGTGGGAGTGGAAGGTAGCATTCAGTTACAAATGAACTGCATGTCACTGATTTTTTATTATTAACACTAGATTCATAAAGAGAAAAGCTCGTCATCTTTATTCTCAATGTGGATAGTAGATCGTATAAAAGCTTAGTGAATTGATTTTCTTAGAAAAAATTCAGAGATGTGATGAGGACAGAAGAGGAGCAAAAGTGAGGAATCCAGACAACTGCACATGAGTCCACATGAGTCTCGATGCATGTTAAGTGCTGTTACTAGATGTTCCAGGTGTTAGATTTGTGTTTGGCACATTATGAGTAACCTACTGCATAGATTCTTTGATTTTTTTTGGTACTTACCATTAACTTGTCCGTACGTATACTTAGAAATTTCACTCAATCCAAAGCTTCAACTTCACCACATAAGTTTTTAAGCAAGGATGGTTGTGTTAAGTTATCCATTACGCTAATACATATATAATTTAAAATACACTTACAATAATTTTTAATATTTATAGAAGAATTTAAATAATAAATAAGATAATATTTAAAAATAACAATAAAAAATGAAAAAACAAATTTTTATATCTTTACAAAAAAATGAAAAAATAAATGATATAAATTATAATTTAATATTTTTTCTTAAAAAATAAAAAAAAAGAATAAATAAAATAAATATCGTGATAATATAAATTATAAATATTATAAAAATATTAAATCTAGTTTGAATTATACTTAGGTTATTTGAATCTTATTCCGAATTCTACTCAAAGTTTAGATTAAAAAGTCGAATTCAATCAGAGTAATCCACCCGATTACACCCGAACCATAACCTTCGTTAAACTCATACTTGGGAACGCCCATGAAATAGTGGAAGTAAACAAATAATTTCAAGTACAGCAAGCAACAAGATTCACCCTACCCCTGGTTAGCTTACTCCACTGACAATGCACTCAAAGAGCCCCTAGGTTGGTCGGTGGCCACTGCCTCCAACGATTAGGTTAGTAACGGGGGAGAGTATTAAGCAGTCAATGAAAAAAAGGAAGAGAGGGGAGAGAATTGATTCAATGACTTATTAAGGTTATTAAATTAATTAGGGTTACAATTTGAACTTGTGGACAAAATGAATGAAGAAGTGCCGAAAGGGAGAAAATTAATGTTGGGCTAGCAGCATATATAGATCAATTTGCTGCTTTATGCCCTCCGGGCTTGATTGATGCCTTACAAGAAAACGTGGGGAGGAGAAGTGGTCTCAAAAGACACCTCACTTTTCACCTCCCTCAACTCCCGGACACTTGTTGTTAATGGCCCCCCAGAAGCAAAGTCTCTACCTTCTGGTCTTACATCCTTTTTCTACAGCTTTCACCGACTTCATCTAGAACCAACAGATTATTCTGAATCTCAATTATTTGGCAAAAATATATGTAATCTTCCCCTAAGGCAACAACCATATTCATCCGCCGCATCTTGACTCCTCCAGAGAGATATGAGAATCAATCCTTGTGAGACTCAAGATTATCTGGAATCATATTTATTGAGGCCCATTGCTCGGCTTATGGCATGCTCACAACTAGAGGGCACGGCAGGATGGACCCTGGTTGAGACAGTCGCCATGGGGAACGGTCAATAATTTTGAAAATCCACTAGTACGAAAGCATCTAATTCATTGACGACCAACCGAAAGGAAATCAACAAATATCTTTCACCTTCTTTTTTTTTTTTTTTTTTCCTTTGTTTCACTGAGAAGACGAGTGTCATTCCTTGCAAATAGACAGTATTGCCCCTTGGAAAAATCTGTCTCAGTATGAGCAATAGAGCCTAGTTAGCCATGATTTTCACTGCCCTTTATGGAGAAGAATCCCAAGAAGGTGGGAGACCTCTATATAAAGGGGCCTATGTTGTGGTATTCATACCAAGAAGCAAGAAACACAGCAGACTGTTTAGTACATTTGGTGTGCAGGCATTTAGGAGATGGCACGAAAGGGAGATCCTCATCTCTTGAAGGTTGGGGCGGAAGCCTTTGGTTTGTTGGAAGAGAATTTTCCAAGTAGATATCCTCCCCCTCAATGGCCTCAACAACCACGTCAATTTCCGCCAGAAGAGGCTGTGCTCAACCACCTTGAGGCTGCTAAAAAGTATGGGGGATTTGTAGATCCCCGAAAGAGAAAACCAGTTCTAGTTCGCAAGGTATATTATTATGAGGTTGTGTAGCTTCTTGCAACAGAGTCCTGTCTGTCATGCTTCCTATTATAATAAGCTTTAATTTGCTGCAGCTGTAAATTAGCTTGTAAGAATATGAGCACTATGTATCTTCAAGCTCTTTAGTAAAAAAGTATGTCCCCCTGTTGTATTGTGGCATATATAAATATGTTTGTATTCATATGTGAAGTTGACTTGCATGATTTTCTGTGTTCTATACTCTTACGCGACTGCAAAAAATTTAACAAAAAAAAAACAGCTTAATTGAGGAGAAGCAGCGCAGCGGGACCTTAATTTCCTCTTTGGCTTCATGCGGTTTTTATTTTTCCAAGGAAATCTTCTTACCTTAAATACAAACATTAAATCCAAGGGCTATCATCAAAACAAAAGATAAACCAAATCTTGGTCTAATAATTTGTTTTATGATGATAATACCAAGGCTCATAAAAATAAAAAATCTAAGAATTAATCAATTAATCTCAATAAGGAGAAACACATTTCAATGACAAATCCGTAGTTCAAGGATATACCACATTATAACAAGTTTTAACTTAAAAATTTTTCTAATATTTTCTTAATTACCAACCAAGATTAATTAAAAATCCTATTTATTATCCAATAACTAATTTTTTAACTACCTACATAATTAGTCATAATAAAAAATTTATAATAAGAATAAATCCTAATATTTTGGAATATTTGAAAATATGTTAAATTACTTTATTTTTTCAAATAATTATTTTTTAAAATTAAAATAAGAAGAAATAATAATAATTGATTTTGTAGATGCCTTGATATATATAAAAACAACATTCAAACAATTTAAACAACTAATAACATTCAATTTTATTTATATTTATATCAAATTAAGGTCTATTTGAATTAAGAGAAAAAGAAAAACCAAACATCAACTATGATTAAAATAAGTTTTTTTTTAATCCATTTTTACTATTTTTTTTTAAAGAAAATTTAGGTTTAAAATTTTCCTATTAATTATCACTAAAAACAAAAAAACCAACAACAAAAGAAATCACTTAAATGTGAATTAATAAATTAATAAAAAAATCCACAAAATTCTAAAACCAAAATTAAAATTCTACCATATGTCATCACAATTTTCGCCTCGATTGAATTCTTAATAAAATTAACTTTCTTAAATTAACTTATATGTATTCTTTGTTCAAAAATAAAAATAACAATACAAAAATCATAAATTTGAGTTGGAAATGAATAGGTCTTACCACACATGCAATAAAACCAAAATAAATTGCTATGGACTCTAATGATTTTTTTTAATTAGAACCCTAAAACATAATTCACACTTATCTAAATATCACCAAAAATCAATCATTTGAATTTATTTTAAAAAATAAGAAATCAGCAATTGACACTCTTTCCCATATTAAAATTTCAAAAATTAATAAATTAATCTCAATAATAAAACATATATTTCAATCACAAATCTATAAATTAAAAAAATACACCACATAAAAAGATGTATTAATGTAGAAAATTTTCTAATATTTTCTTAACAACTAGGAATAATTAAGACTTAATTATTATCCAATTACTAATTTGCTAACTAATTATATAACTAATCATCATAAATTTCTTATTATGGTAACGAATTCTAATATTTGGGAATATTTTAAATTGCTATTTTTAAATTGAAATAAGAAAAAAAATATAATAATTAATTTTAAAAATGTTTTGAAACATGTAAAAATATCATTTAATGTTCAAAAATGAATAAAATAAGCAACTCAATACCTAACTATTTTTATACACTAATAAAAAACAAACGGTCTAAATATTTGACATTTTCTTATGAAAATAGATTTCTTTGAAAAATAGGAAAAATTAGAAAACATATGTATTAACAATTATAAATACGAGGGAGAGTAGAGATACTAAAGGGAACAAGGGTCGATATCAATATTAAGAGTGAGTGAGTGGGAAATTTTTTTTCCCAAAAGATTGTAAATGCTAAGAACAAAGAAACATAAGATAATTTATGGAGAAGCATAAAACTGTTTTAGGATTTAAAAGTGATATGGAATTTTCAAACAATGAATTGATTTCTTTCTCATTTTCTATACAAGAATAATTAATTACACAATTTGATTTAGGGTTTAAAAGAAATATCTGATTTGATTCCTGCTATCTTGGAATGAATATTGATAAATTATTACATGTGGATTTTCTTTCTCACTTCCGGTTGTTGCATAGCAGGTGGCATTTCCACTAATAAAACAATTAAGATTAGAAGAATATTGCAATTTGGAAGGAATCAGTCAGATTGCTTAGCCCTAAAAGCAACCCCATTACCAAACTTGGGACTGAGGAAAAGGTAGGTTAACCAAAGAATCAGATTCACTATTCAAGGCTGAATCCCAACTTTTTTGTGAAAGATCGATAGAAGCCAAAGATCAAGTGGGAGTGGAAGGAATCATTCAGTTACAAATGAACTGAATGTTACTGATTTTTTATTATGAACACTAAAATCATAAAGAGAAAAGTTCATCATCTTTATTCTCAATGTGGGGTGTAGTAGATCATATAAAGCTTGGCGAACTGATTTTCTTACTGAAAATTAATCGATGTGATAAGGACTGAAGAGGGGCATCCAAGCAACGGCACATGAGTCCACATGAGTCGGGATGTTGAGTTCTGTTACTACAAGTACCAAGTGTTGGATTTGAGTTTGGCACATTATGAGTAATCTTAGTGCACAGATTCTTTGGTTTTTTTGGCATTAGCTTGTCGATATACTTAGAATTTTAACTAAATCCAATATATAATTATAATTTAATATTTAAAAAAAATATTAAATAATATCAAAATATCAAAAAGTCCTGATGGGGGAGAATATTAAGCATTCAATGAAAAAGCAAGAGAGAGAAGGAAAAGAAAAAAAAGGGAGTTCGATCAGGGAATTGTTTACAGATCCTCTCATGACCTCACCCTTTTTACGTGTATAGGATGATGCCATATCCAGATGTTGGTTAACTCTAGTTTAGAAGGAGACTAACCATGGTTAACAATAACGCAATGGACGTTAGCAAACATGAAAATCTCGAAGTTCATCACTACGAGTCTACGAGTTTCCCGTATGAGCTACTCGGCAGGCTCCTTCACAAGTCGGGTTTAAATTCATGACCTTTTATAAAATGAAGGCTCGCACTCGTGCCATATTAAAGATTTAAGATTATTAAATAATAATGAGCCCACAATATGTATTCTTTTCAAAATTAAGGTTGGCCTAGCAGCATATATAGATCAACTTGCTGGTTTATGCTCTCAGGGCTTGATCGATGCCTTCAAAGAAAACGTGGAGAGGAGGAACTCACTTTTCACCTCCCTCGACTCCCGGACGCTTCTTGTTAATGGCCCTCCAGAAGCAAACTCTAAGTCTACCTTCTGGTCTTATATCCTTTTTCTACAGATTTGACCGACTTCATCTAGAACCAACAGATTATTCTGAATCTCTATTATTTGACCAGACTATATATATATTCTTCCCCTTAGCCTTGAGCTAAGGCGAAAACCATATTTATCTGCCACACCTTCACTCCTCCAGAGAGATATATGAGAATCTTTCCTTGTGAGACTCGAGATTATCTGGAATCATATTTTAGTGAGGCCCATTGCTCTGCCTATTGCATGCTCACAACTAGAGGGCACGGCAGGATAGACCCTGGTTCAGACAGTGGCCATGGGGAACTGTCAATAATTTTGGAAATCCACAACTATAAAAGCATCTAATTCACTGACGACCAACCGAAAGGACATCAACAAATATCTTTCACCTTTTTTTTTTCCTTTGTTTCACTGAGAAGACGAGTGTCATTCCTTGCAAATAGACAGCATTGCCCCTTGGAAAAATCTGTGTCAGTATGAGCAACAAAGCCTCTGTAGCCATGATTTTCACTACCCTTTATGGAGAAGAATCAAAAGAAGGGTGAGAGACTTGGAGCGCTTTCTATATAAAGAGGTCTGTGTTGTGGTATTCATACCAAGAAGCAAGAGACACAGCAACTTGTTTAATATATTTGGTGTGCAGGCATTTGGGAGATGGCACCAAAGGGAGATCATCATCTCTTGAATGTTGGGAGGGAAGGGTTTGCCATGGTGGATGAGTTCTTTGGGCCCAGGAGGGTTCCTCCTCCTCCCCAAGGGCTTCAACGACAACGTCAATTTCCACCACCCCATGTTCATAGCCGCCCGGTTTCTCCACCGAAAGAGGCTGTGCTCAACAGCCTGGAGGCTGCCGAAATGTATGGGGGAATGGTATTTGTAGACTACCAAAAGAAAAAACCAACTCCACTTCGCAAGGTGTATAATTAATTTATTAGGTTCTCTTCTTTCATATAGTAACTCAAACATAGTCTTGTCTGTCGTCCTATTATAGGAATTATAATAGTGATGGAGTTCAGACTTATTATGCTAGACTTTGCTGCAGCTGTAAATTAGCCTACGTTGTAAGAATATGAGCACTTTGTATCTTCTAGCTCTTTAGTAATGAGTATGCCCCTACTGTTAGTATTGTAGTATATATATATTTACCCTCTTTCTCTCTTTTCTCTGCATATACATATTCATATATGTATGTATTCATATGTGAGTCTGGCACAATTTTAACCAAAAAAAAGAAAGAAAAAGCAGCTTAATTGACGAGAAGCAGTAGAATTGTGGATGCCATATCGAATTGAAGGTCATAAGGGTAATAGATTAAACAGTATTGAAGATTCAAATCGCTCAAAATCTCTGTTAGGAATCCTTTAGCTCTAGGACCATGCATGGAGGGTTTAATTACCCAATTCAGAACTTACATGGACTGGATCAACCATGGAATTTTCGGGATGTTGGAGTTGCAGAGTTCTACAGTTATGTTTTTTAGCAACAGCTTTGAGCAGCAGGATGCTTGACAGATAGCATTTACCATAAATATATAAATGACTAAAGACACATAAATTCAGAAAACACTCTTGTTATTTCTTAGAAAAATGAGCACCTCAACCTTGGGGACTTAGGCCACAAAACCCTCCTACAAAACAGCTATGGTCTGTCATTTCTGGGTGCAATGCTGGTAGTGAATTTGGTGGTGGTTAAACGAGTGGTTAGAGGAAGAAGCAGATCAGTTACACCCCACCCCTACACCCTAAATTTAGGGAGGGCATACACACAAAGCATCACTAAATTTAGCCAAGCCAAACCAAACAACAAACCAACATTCCCCGCAGAGTTAGACCTCCCATAGACAGCATTAGCGGTAGGCATTTGTTTAAGATGAAGACAAGGTATAAAGAAAGGGCCACAGTACGAGAACTCGTCCCCATCAATTAGAAAGGTGGGGGGACAAGGAACAGCTAGTCCACAATTGGGATTTGGAAGTTGCAATGGCCACTGCCAGAGGAATAATCTTATACTCCTTTCTTCTCTGTTCTTTTGCTCTAGTCTCCTCTAGAGCCAATGCTGGCTACCATCCACGAGTCGGTAGAGGTCAAGGCGGTGTTGCCCACCACGGTGGTCGTGGTCGTGGCTCTATCCCTGGAGAAACAATATTTAACGTTCTACAATATGGTGCCAAACCCGGGGGGAAAAAGGACAGCACTGAGGTGAATTCAAGCATAAGAATAAAAATTTGATCATTAAGTTTTTTACTTTATTTGTAAGAACTACAACACAGCTCATTTTTGTCTAACATCAGGTAAATCTTTCCTAGGAAAAAATATATATATTAACAGTTTTATTTTCCAAGCTACCAAACAATGGAAGGAAAGAACCATCACCATCAGTTACTTGGTTATCCTGAGCGTTAGAATATTTTTAGGAGACTACTAGAATTTGCTTGACCAGAAAGATGGGCATTGTTCAAGCCAGGCATACCCAACATTCTAGCATTATTCCTAAACCAATATCGTTCCATTTTATTTAAATGATTCTTTGATGATCTGAAAAATATTCCCAATAGTCGGGATTAACACTTTGTTAAATTGAGCTTATCCTAAACAATACAAATTAACACTTGATAGTAAGCAACTGCTTTACTCTGTTTTTGTTGTCTTTTCTTTTTCTTTTTGGTTATTCTAGATTTGACCTGAGAAAATTTTCATCCTGAACAGTCTCTAAATCCCAAATGGATAAGGAAATGTGTCATGGGGTTAAGTTCAGTCCATCTTGCCAGGGCAAGATTCCGAATGAATTGAATATTAATGTTGGATCTGATGAGTATTTTGCCTTGCAGGCTTTCATGAAGGCATGGGTTGCTGCATGCCACTGGAGGGGGAAGGCAAGGCTTCTTATCCCTCAAGGCATTTTTTTGATAGGGCAGGTCACATTTCAAGGGCCATGCAACAGCCCAACTCCTATAATTGTTCAAGTGGCAGCAACCCTGAAGGCAGTGACAGACATTTCTGAATTTGCCTCTCCTGAATGGGTCACATTTGAAGACATCAATGGCTTGATAGTCACCGGTGGAGGCACTTTTGATGGGCAGGGAGACGTTGTCTGGAAATATAACGACTGCCGGAGAAATTCTAACTGCCAGCTTCTCCCAACTGTAAGCCTTCTCAATTATGTATCATCCGCATTATTCACCTGTATCTTTTAGTATATTTTGGTGTGATTTTCAGTAACCAGACCGCATATACTATTTGCCTAATTTTTTTCATTTGATTTGATGCAGTCCATAAAGTTCAACTCGATCACCAATGGAAACCTTCGCGGGATCAATTCTGTGAATGCAAAATCATTTCATATAGCCATGAACAGGTGTCAAAACTTCAGGGCATTTGGTCTTCACATAACTGCCCCTGAAGATAGCCCAAACACAGATGGCATTCATATAAGTAGTTCCAATTTTGTGAAGGTATCAAAAAGTATCATCTCCACTGGCGATGATTGTATCTCTATTGGGCAAGGATCCACCAATATCAGCATCAACAAAGTAACCTGTGGCCCCGGCCATGGCATCAGGTAACTCCTAGAAGCTGCCTCCATTGTAGTAGCCCCTCATTTGCTGATGGTTTTCTAATCTTTTTGTACTAATTCATTTCTATAACAGTATTGGTAGCCTTGGAAAGTACCCAGATGAGAAAGATGTGATAGGGATCATTGTGAAAAACAGCACCTTGATGAATACTGACAATGGCCTTAGAATCAAAACATGGCCTGGTTCACCTCCAAGTCAAGCTTCAGGAATTCTTTTCCAGGATATCATCATGAAGAATGTTAAGAACCCCATCATCATTGATCAACTGTATTGCCCATCGGGGTCTTCCTGCAGAACCCAGGTTTGCCCTTATCACTGGTTTATGTCGTATTGAATAATACCTTCTTCTATACTTATAACTGAGGGTGTGTTCTGTTCTCCTGTTGCTCTATGTGCAGCCATCAAGGGTCAGGATCAGCAACATTCATTACCGAAACATTCGGGGAACCTCATCCTCACCCCTTGGAGTCAATCTAATGTGCAGCCCTCAATTCCCTTGCCAAAATGTTGAATTATTTGACATCAATTTGAGATACAGTGGCAAACGGAGAGTTTCAGCTCTCACTTCTTCTTGTTCTAATGTAAAAGCAGGCTTTGGTGGGGTACAAATCCCACCACCTTGCCGATAGTTCCTTACTGTTGAAACTACACATCTTTGTTGCTGGATTGAGCACGATTTGTATCATTTGAAAAGGAAGGAAAAGACCTCAGGAATTAACATACATATGTGTTAGGGGCAAAGCCTACTTTACAGATATTTGGTATGGGAAAATAATTTTATTTTTCTGTATCAACCACAGCCAAGCAAGAAATTCGTAAACTGGTTTCAAGTATGATCCACTGTAAACCAATCTGGATACTTAATGCAGTTTTTGTTAGACATCAATAACCCGAATCACAAAACATCGATGGGGAAAAAATTCACAAAAATGAAGTAGAAAATCTTAAGAATGAATTTCTTGAAGCTATAAGAATAGTTCAATTATACTGGTGAAAGAACTAAAGGAGTCATCACTCATAATTTTCTTCAGAAATGTTACTTCTCTTATTTGAAATCATCACCCAAAGTGGCAGTTGGTTCATATTTCACGTGGCTTAAGTCACAACCAGCTCAAAATAACACCTCACGTAGCTTTATGAAGGAGCGAGCTGCTTCTGGAAGGAATAATTTGCAGAATTGAATGGAAGATGATGGAATATATAGAGAATTCTAGGAACACGTAGTTCTGTGTAGCAATCTCTAGAGAATTCTAGATTTGTGATAACCTTATTACTTTGTGCTTATAAATAGGAGGAGACTTGTTTGACCAATTCCAAGCACTTGAAAACATACGAGTCTGGTAAAGTGTTTCAATACAAGTTCCTTTCTGCGAGAACTCTTTAAACATGATTTCTTTGTTCTTGTCTAGCTTTCGGTTGAGTAATATTGCTTAGCCTAGCAAACTTTTGAGTTGAGTAGTATTGCTTAGTCTAGCAAATTAAGTACTTGGGGGAAAACTGACTTGTATGCGACACTTAGGTAGTGCACTAGACAATGAGTCCTATTAACTATAAAAGGAGATGTAATCAGCTTCTCAATTCTTTTCTATGAAAACCAAAGCAATTGAATTATTGATATACCCTTCAAAATGCCCTTATCTATGAAAACAAAACAATTGGATTATTGATGTGCCCCTCAAAATTCCCTTACAGTAGGGAAGCTGCTCAGGCATTAAGTGGTAAATGAAGTGAAACATGACAATGCTTAATTTTACATTCAAGCAATCAGAATGAAAAGAAACTCCACACAGGAACATGACAATACTTAATTTTACATTCAAGCAATTACAATTGAAAAAAACTCCAACATTTAATGTCTGAATACATCAGTTTAGTGAAGGGATTTCAGTTTACTAGAGATCATAAATATCACAGTTTAAGGAAGGGTTTGAAGCTGAGCAAATTTAGTGAAAGTATTTCAGTTTACTGGACATCATAAATATCACAGTTTAAGGAAGAGTTTGAAGCTAAGCCATGTGCCAGGAGAGGATCAACTTTTTGTGCCAATTGATCAAAGAAAACAAAGCAAATGACATTATTCAACATGAGTGATTTAGCTGTTTTTGCGACCCTTTTACTTATTTCCACTGCAGAAGCTTCAAATTCTAGGAGCCACGCCTGTGGCTCGGCGCATGCAGCTTCCCCGCCTAGAATAACTTCATCAGCTCCAGCTCCAGCTCCAGCCCTAGCTCCAGCTCCAGCCTTTTCCGCTGAATCACCCGAAAATGATCCGGCACCTGATGCTGCAATGATATTTGATGTTACCATGTATGGAGCAGTGGGAGATGGTAAGACAGAGAATGGCATGGTAGGTTCCTTAATTCTTACATTTGCCTAATCTTATATATCCTGTGCCGTGTAGATAATCAAACATGGAGTGTCGACATCAAAAGTATACTCTGTAAGAATAAAATGAGGAGAGAGTTAGAAACCAATGTGGTAAAGAAAATAATAAGGATCAAATATGAAGCAATTCCTGGTTATACACATGTCCAACTAACATTATCGGTGATTATGTTATTTCCCAACTGTTTGTAGAACTATCTGCTCCCTCCGGTATAGATATTATATCGATTCATGGTTTGAAAACATGCCCACCCAGTTATAAACCCACAGAAGTGCAGCCAATAGAGTTCCACTCCGAGGTGTGGAATCAGCTTTGATACTATTATGTATGACTTACTCCTCATATGGATATTGTCGATTTTGAGCCCAACAAACTCTAATAGGTTTATTTAGTTAAGAAGAGTCATATTTATGGTGGTAGGAACTTTTTCTTCCCCTATCCAAGGTCTGCTCCAAGTTTTGTTTCCCATACAACACATTTTCCTTGAAAATTTGGAAATTGACCAGATTTCTTGGCAAAAAGTCATCTTGTCACAAGTTTTCTAAATCACAACATCTGAGCATTCAAATTTTCAGCCTGTTTTGACAAACAAAAACCAGTTATCAAATCTATACTCATGCAGTAATTAGTAGTTAATTCTTTCTTTGGTAGAAACTGAAAATTTTCAGTAATGTGATGTGATTTAACAGACAAAGAAATGGAGTTACATCTGCATTTATGATTTTGCTCTTTCTTTTAGGCATTCTTAGCAGCATGGGATGATGCATGCAATCATCCTGGAAAATCCACTTTATTAGTACCCAATGGGACATTCTTCATTGGCCCAATCTCATTTATTGGCCCTTGTCAAAACAATCAATCCCCAAAGGTAGAGATCAGAGGGACTTTGAAGGCTCCTTCCAGCCTCAAGGCCTTCCCCACACCCTCCTGGATTATGTTCCGACAATTGCAGAGCCTGATTCTCACTGGAGAAACCACAACAAACACATCTTTGTTTGATGCCCAAGGAGAAGAATCATGGAGACATGCCGATTGCAGACACAAACTAAAATGCCAGTTCCCTACAGTAAGTTTCGATCCCTCTTATGTTACTCTTTTTGACTTCATAAAACACCAGTGACCCAAGTATTTAATTTTATTGGCATTTCAAAATGGTTGATGCAGTCAATAATATTGGTCAATGTTACAAATGGGAATATCAGCAACATCACTCTAAAGAATGGCAAGGGATTCCATATGGGCATCATAAACAGTGACAATGTCACTGTCCATGGCGTCAACATTACAGCCCCCTGGAACAGCCCCAACACCGATGGCGTCCACATCGGTTACTCCACCAACATCCACATCACTTCTTCCACAATTGGAGTCGGAGATGACTGCGTCTCCATTGGACCCGGCAGCATCAACATAACTGTTTTCAACACCAAATGTGGCCCAGGTCATGGTATCAGGTAGCATTTAGCCTTTTTTGAATACTGCATAGAATTTACCTGTATCCAGTACTGCAGAAATCATAACCTTACCAATATGGCAGTGTGGGGAGCCTAGGCAAATACTCAGCTGAGAAGGATGTGGTGGGAGTCAGAGTGAAGAACTGTACAATCAATGGCACCCAAAATGGGGTCAGGATCAAAACATGGCCCGGATCTCCGGCAAGCAAGGCGTCTAGTTTTTGGTTTGAGGACATTGTAATGATCAATGTCTCAAACCCCATAATCATAGATCAAGAGTACTGTCCCTGGTCTACCTGCACCAGCTCCAAAGTAAGTGTCCTGACTCCTAACCACATTATAAACCTTACAAATGTGTTTCAAGTGGTAAAGGCTCTCTGGGCTCAAAAACAGATAATGTCTAAACAAATGGTAACGGGTTGTTTCAAATGGTATCGGTCCTGACCCAGTGTAAAGGTTTATCTGGCCCTGTAGACACAACGATGGGGAACGTGTTGTCATATCATATACACAAACAGAAAATCTCTCTAACCTTACTGATCTATTGTTCTTATTTTTTTCTCTGCGCTCAGCCCTCGCTTGTGAAGCTCAGTGACATTCATTTCACGAACATCAGGGGCACTTTTAATACCAAGTCTGCAGTAGCTTTGATGTGCAGTTCTAGTGTTCCTTGCGAGGATATACAGCTTCTTAACATTAATCTGACCCACACAATGGCAAGCAGCCTTCAAGGAGGAGGTCACTTGAGTGTGAAGGGTGCTCTTCATCGTCTAGAAATTAATGGTTCTAGCTTCTGAGTTGAACTTCTACAGTTACCCAATAACTAGCTAGGAGAATGGTTGCTGAGAGACTACTATTCTTGGATTCAGGTAGAGTGAAGAGCCACTCCCTGACAGCCCAACATTCCAGGGTTCTAATTTTGGTTTGTCATTGAAGTTCAAACGTTCTACACTAGAGAGTTTTGAATTTCCAAGCTCTATTTTTGGCATATTATGAGTGTTATAATTACCAGTTTCTTCCTCTGTTAGTGGTTACCAATGGCGTTAATGGGTTAATAACTTAATATAAAAGGAAAGAAGTTACAAAAAAGAAAATCAAATTTTAATATGTCAATAGGATTCATTTTAAGGCTTATTTTCATATCCAAAAATTTAACTTTTATATCAAAACTAAAGTTTAATGCACAATTTTCTATTAATTTTTATAAAATAAATCCAAATCTCTCCGATGCTTCAAATTATAAAATAAAAAAATAAAAAACAGAGTTTTAAACATACCAAACTTATTATAAATATTTTTAATTGTTTAAAAAATCTTATATAATATGTACATGTTTATAAAAAAAAATAATAAAAAACATTTATTAATTTTCTAATTTAATACAAGAATTGAGTTTGACCTCTAATTTTTGTTCAAATTGTGTGAAGTCAATGTTAGAATGGGGTTTTTATTTATTTTCCAAATCAAATATTATTAATTTTACATTAAATCACGCATTACGCAATTCACCAATATTTTCTTGGCCAGTGGAAGTCGCAACTCAGCTTATTATTGCACTAAAGGCTCGACCAGCAATGGCGTTGTTCACCGGTCGGCGCACTCTAGCACGCTTCCTCTCTCGAACCCTCTCTCAATCCTTTTCTTCCTCCTCTTTATTGGCCTCTTCTCGTTCTCGATTCGCTTTCGCCCTTATCGATAAGCACTCCCCGCCACTCGTTTCCAACTCAGCCCGAGTTCCGACACGCTTGAAGACGTCTGGGTCCGGATACTCGCCCCTGAATGACCCGTCTCCGAACTGGAGCAACCGACCTCCAAAGGAGACGATTCTTCTCGATGGGTGCGACTACGAGCACTGGCTCATCGTCATGGAGTTTCCCAACGATTCCAAACCCTCCGAAGACGAGATGATTGCGGCTTATGTCAAAACTCTAGCTGCAGTTGTGGGAAGGTATGTATGCCCATTTCATTCGCTACTCTCTGATTGCTATGGTTCGATTTTTTATGTGCTTGTTTTTTGTTTGATGTTCTATTGTGTTTTCCTTGTGGGCTTTAAGTGAAGAGGAGGCGAAGAAGAAGATCTATTCGGTTTGCACGACTACATATACTGGGTTTGGTGCATTGATATCCGAAGAGCTTTCTTACAAAGTTAAAGGTATTTATTTTGGGGTTAGGGTTTGAGGGTTCCAGGTTTAGTTTTTGATACTTTTTTTCTTGATTTCAAAGTATGGGTGTTTGTTAGAATTGAATTATTTTGAGGTTCTGATTTTTTGTGGTTTAGGGTCTAAGGGGCTTTTTTTTTTGGAACAAGTTTGTTGTTTGTTTCAATTTTGGTAAAGTCATTTTGGTCTGTTGTTTCTTTTTCTTTTAACTTCTTGTTTGTAACAAATTATGGGAGTTTGGTAGAACCAGCTTGATGTGTTGTTGCTGGTGCTCCAGGGTTTTGGGTTTTTGGGGTTGTCTTTGTTATTCAGTTTGTTTCAGATTGTAGGTATTTGTTTTATAGAAGCAGCTTGGTTTGTTGAATTGGTATTTTATGGTTTTGGTGTTAATTTTAGCCTTTTGATCATCTTTGAAACGTAGGTAACTGATGTATCAAATTTAACTAATTAATTCTTTTTCTTGGTGAATAGAATTACCCGGTGTTCTTTGGGTGTTGCCTGATTCATATCTTGATGTCCCCAACAAAGATTATGGTGGTGAGAATCATATAAAACCTGTATTTTACTAGGAAAGTAGCAAATTCTTTGGATTTGAATTTCCTAAGCATAACAAATTTTCTTTGTTTTATATTTTTCTGGACTTCCTATTAGGGGATTTGTTTATCGATGGGAAAGTCATCCACAGGCCACAGTATAGGTACAATGAGAGGCAGCCAACCAGGAGTAGGCCACGCCCAAGGTATGATAGGCGCCGTGAAACAATGCAGGTTGAAAGAAGAGAACCAATGCAACGGGACAACTGGGCCCAAGATCGGAGAGAACCAATGCATCAACCCACGTCCATGAATGACCAGAATTCACCTCAGGGTGGCGGTAGAGATCCCTCTCTGAACTAGGAGCAGTGCCTGAGAATTCAAGAGTCACCAAAATTCAGAACTTTGAAAATTGAATTAAGGTTTGATGTCATATTTTTCGTGTATTATGGACAATGACTGTGTTTCCCTTGCATTGCAGCTGAGTATGTTTCATGGTGAACTTAAACTCATTGTCTATAATCTTTTTGAAGATAAGACATGTGGATGTTCTGTAGGTCCATTCAGATTTTTTTTTAACAGATGAGAGTACAACCTGAGGTTCTTCTTGAATTGTTCTTAGTATACACATTGATAATTATGGAACATCGCTAATTATTGCAACAAATAACCTTCCGTTGTTTATTCTGTTAGTTTGATCATTGAACATCATTAGTTATTGCAACAAATATGCATTTTTTGTATTTATTTGTTGGTTGTCGCCATCACCAATGACTATGTTTTTGAGCCCCAGTATCATTTCATTCTTTTTTCTCTCAATTTGTTTTGTTAGGAGTGTGTTTTCTGCATCATCACTTCCAAGTTCATAATGCAGACATGTTTGTGTCTGATTTGTAAAGGAAACCTAAGTTTGAAGATATGAGACTGTCACTCTTTTGGGTTCAAAAGCCTGTGTCTTTTCATGTTTAAACCAATTCACAATGTCCATTTTGTGATGATTTCATATATCTGCTTTGTTGCTAACTGATTCTCCTTACACAAGTGCTTGAATATATTATGCAACAGGAATCATTCATTTGATAAGAGAATTTCGTATGTTGACCTCAGTCTATCTAGATGTAGTTTCTGAATAAACATCCAAAGTTTGCATACATGAGATAGAAAAAGTCTGATGGCATGCTGAGTATTACGAGCCCTGCATCTGTATTGACACTAGGCTTGGGGCTTTGCCTTTGAGTAGCTCCTCACTGCCACAATACATCACACCATAATATGTCGTACTAATATGGTGGGAGTTTCTGTTATAGCTTATTGTCTTTACCTATGGTCACAATCAGGCAGCTGTTCAACTCTCACACGATGAGAGATGTGGTATAACTACTCTAAGCAATGTTGAAAACTCTTTTTTGCACATTTGAAAGGGGGGAAATGGCCTGCAGTCTTTTGCTGTAGGCTAAGACTTTAAGAGATGTCATTTTCTTACTTGAGTGTGGATGGATGATCCTAGTTGAAATGCAATGTGTGGCAAGACTTAAGATATGATACTAGTTGGAGATGACATCTTTCTTTGTTGGATGGTTTGGGATTATTGACGTTGCTAATCAAGAACAATCCAAATGGATGTGAGAGATGAACCTTCTTTCTTTTGTGTTAGGCAGATCTGTGTGGGGAAGCTTCTTGCTTTTCTGCGTTGGTTGAATGTTTGCTGTCTTAGAATGAATGCGGTTTTTACAAAGGTGGGTTAACTGCAAGAGTTAATACAACATTTGGATATTTGATGTAACCAAAATGTTGGCATTTAAGCTTTTGTTAAGTTTTGCTGTCCCTTTCATAAATTGACAGATATTGATATAAAAAGAAGGCAGGTTTTGGGCATCTATGTGGACACTCTGCAAGGGTGATTAAAAGGGTTGCTGGAGTTGTGCCCTCATGGGGGCCATGAGGATGACTCAATATCCATACTTGGAACCTTCACTAATTGTTCCTAGAGTATCTGTATGTAGTCCCGCCTGTTGCCTTCTTTCTTGGTTTTTGTTTAACATTTGATGCCTCCATATCAGAGATAGATATTATATTGCCTTCATTAGTAGCACCCTTGGGGACTTGGATGAAACCTGCATGTCTGGGATTAGTACTCTGTTGATTTATTTGTTATCCATATAAATAGTGTTGGTCCATGTTCAAAATGAGTGATTAATATTACTAAGAGCTTTGAATGATTTTTAAAAATTTGATTGAACACCTAATTTTTTGGAAGCAAACGCTTTCAAACCTTAGGAAACGTTTTTAACCGCGTTCAAAATCACTCCTAACGGTTTTAAGTTCTAACTTTAAATAATCTAATTCAAGGACGGATGCCTCAGAAGATAAAATACAGGGCCTTGGGCCTTGTTGATCTAATGCTGTTCTGTCACTTCTGCTTATGCCTTCTATACATTTTTATCCTCTAAGACTCATTTGATAACCCCCAAAAGTTCAATGGTAGATCAGGCGGCAATAAATTTCAAATTTCAAGCTATGGTGCTTCAACTGAAATAATCTTCAACAATTAACTTGTGATTCTAAAAAAAAGAAAAAAAAGGTTTGATTTTAAGATACAGTAAAAGGTAGTTTTTGAAAAATGATGTTTGGAGAATCAATAGTTACCTTGTAAGCATGTCTTTATAAATTTCTTCTCTCTTATATTCATTGATTTAAAATAAAAATTAATTTTTATTTTGCTGAACAACTCCTAATGCATCCTATGCTAACATAACCTTTAGATAAAATGAGACGGTAGACCACACAACCACTCACTTGGTGCTTTTGTTCAAATTAAAATGCTAAGTGAATAAGTAGATTCTATTGTTTGATTGCATATTGAAAAAAAAAATGTTTAGACTTTGATGATGATAAGGATACATATGTAATTAAATCCTTTTATTTTGTATTTTATATTTTGATCTCATAAACAAATTTGTATCTTCCTTCAGCCCTCTAGATTTTATGATACATTTAAAGGATGGATGCAGAGGGTTGGAATGGTAACAGAGGGATTCACGGCCTTTTCCCCAAAAATATCCACAAATCATATGCGTATGTTGAAACGGCGTCGTTTCATTGCAAGTCAATTTCGTCTCTCCCCCGCTAAAAGGGGGTGCCTAAGATCCAGAATTGCCATCGCCTCGCAACCGACCGAAAAGCTGTGAATCCAAAAGCGAGGAAAATACGCCAGACATCGGGAAGCTGCTTACGATTGGCCACTCATCAACCACCGCCACCGCCACTACCGCCACCCCCCTCTCTCTCTTCTCTTCCGATCTGCTTTCTCACTAATCCGCGATCTTTTCTTTTTCCTTTTGATTTTTATCAGAGGTAAGCTCTCTTGATCGATCTAGATCTTGGTCGTTTCTCTTTGATCTACAATTCACGGCGGGATACCATGAACTCCAATTACGGAAAAACCACTAACTCCCAAAGAGGAGGAGGATCCGTTCCCCTCAACAACTACCAGTTCGATTTCGGACTCGGATCCAGCCGTTCCCGCCCTCTTAACGACCAGAAGCAGCAGTCTTCTCATTCTTCTTCATTTTCTGCGCCGCAATCCCACCCCTGGCAACCCAACAAGCCCTCATGGACTCACCAGCCCGCACCGACTCAGACGACTCGCTCCGGCCCGTCGAATGGGCCAGCTTCTATGGTGGGCGATATCTTTGGGAAGAGTTGGGCTCCTTCTCCAGGACCGAGTTCTGGTATTGGAATTGTGGATAAAAACCCGAATTTGTTTGGAGACCTCGTGGGCTCCGCTCTAGGTAAGGTTAATAGTAATGTTCCTCTGAAAAATAGCACGCCGGTGTCAGCACAATCGACTAAGAGCCCATATTCAATGGGGAATTTGGCAGATTCATTGCCGAAAACTGGCAATTCAGCGAAAAGTGGTGGGAATTGGGGGAATTCGGAGAATTTTGGGGGTTATTCTAGTGGATACAACAATAGTAGTAATGTCAATAAGAGTACAAACCTTGGAGGGCCATCAACGCAAAGTATGGCTGGCGCTGGTGGAGGTGGGGTGGGGATGACTTCCAAAAAAGACCCATTTGGTTCTTTGGTTGATTTTGGATCAAAACCAATGGGTAGTCTTAATTCAGCAAGTAAGGGTAGTAAGGTTAATTCAAGGGATGAGGCATTCGGAGATTTTCAGAATGCTCCAAAATCAAGTGCATCTGCCTTTCCATCAAGTGCCTTTCCTGCGAGTAATTCCATGGGTGGTAAAGTTAATTCAAGGGATGAATTGTTTGGAGATTTTCAGAATGCTTCAAAATCAAGCGCATCCGCATTTTCTTCAGGTTCCTTTCCTACCAATAATAGCAATTCCATGGGATCAAGTTCAGGTTTTGATCCGAAGATGGACAGCTTTGGCATTCCCACCCAGGATTTTGGTTCTCAGAATCAGCCTCCTGTTCAGACCTCCAATGTTGATCCGCTAGACATGTTGTTTGCCTCTTCAGCTTCTGCTGGAACGGGTCCAACAGGGTCAGAAAGAGTTGGAGAGCAGCAGTTTTCTGAAGGTGATGATTGGGGGTTGGATTCGGACTTTGGAGGAGGACATGACAATGGCGGTACCACCACTGAGCTTGAAGGTCTGCCTCCCCCGCCTGCTGGGGTTACAGCTGCCTCTGCAAAGAGCAAGGGACTGGATAATCACAAGCAGGGGCAATATGCTGATGCAATTAAGTGGCTTTCTTGGGCTGTAGTTCTTCTTGAGAAAGCTGGCGATGATGCTGGCACCATGGAGGTCTTAACATGCCGAGCTTCATGTTATAAAGAAGTAGGGGAGTATAAGAAAGCAGTGGCTGACTGTAGTAAGGTATAGCTTTTCATGTTGTCAATAAATAGTTATGTCTAGGGATTGAGAATTTATTTTTTATTGCTCATCTAGTTACAAGATGGTGGCCTAGAAGTTATATTGCACAGTTCTAAAGCCTGTTTGAAGAACTCACAAGTCGATTGACTGCTGTTCAGTTACCAGTGACAATGGGGTTACATTGATCCCTTCTGAAAATAATATGTTTATCTTGACCACTTTTGGGGACCTGCAACTTGATGGATGCTAATATTATGGGTTTGGCAGGTTTTTTACTGCAAAACTATCTAAGTTGGTAGATTTCCCAAACAGTCTGGCACAATGCAACTAGTCAGATTTTGATACTGAAAGAACATAGCTTTAGATGTATTTAAGACAGTATTTCTCAGTTATTGGGTGCCGCAGATTTAAAGGTTTGCGACCAGTTAACTGATTCAGGCTGATGTGCAGCACTACTACATGTGGGATGTAGTGCAATGTCACATTACTCTTCTACCATTTACTTATGGGCATGGATATTAGTCTTCTGGATTTAATTTTATCATTATATTCTCTTAAGCTTTTTGAAGAAGAAACTTCATAGACTGCATTGTGTCTTGCAGGTGCTAGAACACGATGAAAAGAATGTATCTGTCCTTGTACAGAGAGCACTTCTCTATGAGAGTATAGAGAAGTACAAACTTGGGGCAGAAGACCTGAGGACTGTTTTGAAATTTGATCCTGGTAACAGGGTTGCAAGAAGTACCATTCACCGCTTGACTAAAATGGCTGCGTAGAGAGTTTTACATTTTCGTTTGATTTAGCTTCTTCATTTAGTCATAAGGTCAATACCCTTTTCCCCTCTTACTAGAAAATTTGTGGGGAACTATATTATTTTGCTTGGATAAGTGGGCATTTCTGATAGTTGTGGTCTTAAGGAGTGTTTTACATATATCATGTGTTGTATTCCATTTCAACCTTTGCTTGTGACTGGAAATGATTTTTGTTACGTTGTTCAGAATTTTGAATTTCAAGTGATTGCATTTCTTTTTCTTGTTTTGCATATGTGGGAAACAGTTGTTATGTGGTTTGATTCTTTGTCTCCTCCAATTTCTTGTGTATTATGAATTGAATTTGATGTTGGAACTATATACTGATGTATATTAACATAAACCAGTATATCATGTTCTTCATTGATTGCTTTAAGATTTTGTTCCAAATTTTAGGCTGAGGTCTTTGTATGGGGAACATGGAGCTACTTCAATCTAGCACAGCTGTTCTAACATTCACTAGTGTTAATTGTTGTGAGTTGTTACATGTTACATGTTATGGAGAAGTTGTTGATTTATTTCTGTCTCCTTTGGCCTGTAGCTCACTGTTTTCTATCATTTCTTTTAACCTGTTTAAATAATGCTACAGCTAGGTTCTGAGATGATTTTGAGATGTGTGTATGTGAAAATCTTAACTGACTATTTTGTTCTTTTTCTTCCTGAACTTTCTTAAAACTACGAAGATATCTTTGCAAACCTTTAATGGACAGTTAATTGTGCATATTTGTGTGTATATGTCGATGTGTGTGATTCTGAAATTCAGAAAGATGCTAATTCAATCTAACACCCCAGAAGAGAATACTCTCGAAGGCTGGACCTCTAAGTTGTGGTGGTGGTGATTAGGCGGGGAAGCACAGGGCCATGCCTGGAGTTTGTTTGCTTGAGGAGTTCCAGAGGCATCTGATGATAACTCAAGTCTCCCCTGAGGTTACAGACTTACCACTGTCATTCCTCTGTTTGTCTCTTAACATTATTAAAGATACTTCTTAAAGGACAGACAAGTTAAAATTCATCTAAAATTGCAGCCAAACTCTGAAGAATATCCTTCATTTGCAAGAGGTGTTCAACACCATAAAATCTTTTCTTTGTTCCATTTCTCCAACTATCTTTAACCTAAAAGTTAAAAGATTACTCTTTTTATCTAGAAAATGAAAATAAAACAAACAAGGAAAAAATTTGAGGATCATAGAGAAGGGGTAGTTCTAGTTAATTTCAGATCGTAAAGTGT
This sequence comes from Vitis vinifera, assembly GCF_030704535.1. Classification (NCBI taxonomy): domain Eukaryota; kingdom Viridiplantae; phylum Streptophyta; class Magnoliopsida; order Vitales; family Vitaceae; genus Vitis; species Vitis vinifera. Next base: position 455,726 of record NC_081809.1, read on the forward strand.
GTAAAAAGGAAAGAAAAAAGTTCTAGTTAATTTCAGATCGTAAAGTGTGTAAAAAGGAAAGAAAAAATTGGTAATTGGAGAAAATGGATCTAGGAGTGCAGAAGGGGAATGAGGATGAATCATCTGAGATCATATGCTAAAACCTTGGCTGTGGGTTTTGAGAGACACGTCTAAAAATAAAGGCTTCCTGCCAGAGACTGATGCTGTTGATATGGTGGAATATGGCTCTGGGATGAGGGTTGGGGTTTTAGAGGTGCATAAGGGCTCTTGTTTTAGATGTGTTGAAAGGGAATGAGGATCAAATTTTTCCTATGATTTTCTTCTTCATCCCAAACCATGGTTATGGGTTTTAAAGAGACTCTTCTCAGAATAGAAAAGGTGATGTGCTTTGTCTATCATGTCCATGGACAGATGTAATGATGGTGAAAAAGGTCTAATGATCATATACAAAATGTTTGTTTTATTAGGATTTTGGTATGCCATTGTTGCATAGAGAAAGGAGTGACATCAGCCTCCATTAAATTTTTTTTTTATATATATCAAAAAAATAAAATTTAATGGAGGATGATGTCACTCCTTTCTCTGTAGGGTAGTTTTGATATTTCATAAAAAGATTAGATGGATCCATTGTATGTTAGTGAACATTTCGAAGGTTAGTGACAAATTGGAAGCCTTTAGAGAGGTTTGTGTTAGTGTTAGAAATTCTAGGGGAGGTTTTGTAATTATCCTGAAGAAAATGGCTTGTTTTTCTTCAATCATTCTTAGTTGTTGATAAGTTGAATATTCGATTTGCTTTCCAATAGATTGACCATTTGATAAGGATTAAGTAAATATTGGTCAATATTGCCTCCATAGTTTTGTTTCTTTTAAGAGAATGTGACCTCATCATAGCATATATGAATCAAATGAAAATAATGTCATGTATACGGTAATGACTCAAACATTTCTTTTAGCACTGATGTCTTGCCTTTTTCCTGTATATCAGTATTGTCAATAGTCGGGAAATTAATGTTTGGAGATATTATGTGGAATCTAGGAATTGTGATGCTCACATTGATTGTTTTTTCCCTTGTGTGATGAACCATGCAGATAAAAGAAATTTGAGGTGTTGTTTATAGATTGATTGCAAATTGCTAACCTTGCTTAAAGTTATGAAATTTAATGTTTAGCATGTGTCGCCAAAGGGTAGTCATGTTTTAGCTAGGCGAGGAGTTAACAAGTTTCTAATTGTATTGACTTGCTCTGATTTTTGGAACTTACAGAATCACAGATCTGTACATCCTAGTTAGTGTTTAGCAAGATATTAGGCAATAGAAAGTGAAAAAAAGCACACAGCTGTTAGAAAGAAAACACTCTAGAAATTTTCCATTTGTTTTTATCTGGGGTGAACCTAATGATCTGAGTCCCCATACGAATGTGTTCACTAGCAAAAGTTCAGTACCTAGACTAAGCTTGTCTGTCATATGTATTTAGGGATGTAGAAGCCACTGAGATTGTCAGACTCCAAAACTCATCTCTTCTCCAATTGATATGTAGCATTTGATCCAGACAGACTATCAACACTGTTGTCACCTCGCGTATCATGTGGGTCGCGTTGCTGCTAGATGGATGGACACGCGATTCTCAACACACAAGGGGTTCTTGATTCAGTGGTTGTACCTGCAAAAAGGCATCCGGACAGGGTGTCCGGATGCACCCTCCGATGATGTTGTTAGCCATAGTAAGAGAATAAGATATATGAGGCAGTTGGCCTTTTACTAGGTATCAAGAGGTTACCAGGAGATCATCCCTTTCTTCTTCATGTGAAGTCATATATATACAGCTTCAGGGGTACTGTTCCTCTCATTAATGGTGAGGAGATATTTTCTGTTGTGATGATGACAATAGGTGTTAGTAGGAGCACTATCATCCTACGAATGGCTGTCAGAGACCATGGTAGGTGATGCGGCTGTCAGAGATCGTGGGAAGTGATTATGTAGAATGATCGTGGGAAGTGACTTGCTGTCACTTCCTCTTGTCTTCTCATTCTGTAGGTGATGGGATGTGGGTCATGGCTGCTTGCTGTGATTGCGTGTAAGACTCGCTTTACTTTAATTGACCATCCAGACGATTTATATCCGGATGGATCATGCTGATTATCCGGATGTGTTGTGGAGACTATCCGGATGTGTTGTGGAGACTATCCGGGTGTCTACGCTCTGCCAGCGTCGTTTGCTCTTCCTTGGATAGGAGAAGCTGAAACGTCGTTTGCCTTTCCTTGAGGGGTTCCGGATAGGATAGCCGCACCATGCATATCTTTAGGAGAATCCGGATGATGATGGTCCGGATAATGATGGTCCGGCTGATAGCACGTGTCACGCGTCACCATGAGCTGCGTGCCACGTGTTTCCCAAGGGGAGGGGTCCCTACAAACACCTTAGAAAGGTGAAAAAAAAATTTCCAAAGCCAGATTGGGTCCAAATCTTTTATGGGAACGTCCCAATTTAGCTTCATATTGCCTCTCTTTCATCCTCCATTCTGTTGAAAAGCAGGAAAGGAGACAAAGACATACGGTTAGGGCCATGATTTCCCACTCCATAGCCAGTCCCTGATTGGAAATCGGAGACACCCAATATTCAGCCAAGCTTTTGCAACTTTTTAAACATCAGCAGAGGAAATTGTTGTTATAGGGCTTCAATTATCATGCTGTATGGTGTGACCATCTCCACCCACTGTGGCGGTAGGAAGCATGATTGAGGAGAAAGGGGGGGAAAGAGGCCAAAGGAGGATGCCCACGTTATTATAAGGGAGAGGGACGAGTGGTGAGTGAAGCGTTTTGGTTTCTTGGAAAGACACCAAGGGAGAAGTTAGGAGACAGACAGAAACCACTTCACTTTACACCTCTCTCCTTAGCTGTTTCCTAAAAGCCTGCCCCCTTTTCCTTTCTTTTTGTTTTGCTACATTAATTCCCCACCTCCCTTCCTCTCTCTTTATACCCACAATGCCATCCTTGTTTCTTTTTGTTCTTTTTTCTTTTTATTTTTTTATGGAAAGAAACCACAAAATAGAGTATTTACACATTCAATTTGAAAGAACTGCAATAATATTTGAACCCAAACTTAGTAACATTTCTAGGAAAATCTGACCTTCAAGTGAAAGACTTTAAATTATAGATACTTTTTTTAGCTAAACAATCTATTATTCTATTTGTTTTTCTATAAATATGCCAATAAATACAAACATTAAGATCTTGAGTTATTTCCACATATCTTCCATTAACAACATAATGGAACTAGGAATGCTACTTTTTTTATTTTAATTATCTATCACTACTGTTGAGTCACCTTCAATCTTTAAATTTAAGAACCCAGTTACTAACACACCATCTCTAAAAGTTAACATATTGACGTATTGCCCATATGCTTATTTATAGTCATTTTTATTATACCATTAGAATCTCTAATAAGCCATCTTAATGCACCTCTATTCTCTGCCTTGAGCCATCCTTGTTTTCAATTTTAGGTCTTTCTGCCTTGCATGATCATTTTTCTCTTTTTATTTTAGGGTGTGTTTGGTGCCTGAAAATACAGTACCATATCCAGAAAAATAATCTAAACCCTCGTACAAATGGGTTTTGGTTTTATTCTTTTTTCTGATTCTAAACAAGGATTTACTTCAGCATTGTAAACATGTTTTTTTTTTTTTAAGTAATAAAGCCTTGAATTTGGCCCATATGCTAGGGCTATGGGCTCTAACCCAGTATGAGCGTTTATTATTATTATTATTTTTTTAATTTTGGGTGAACTAAAGATGGAAATTAGAATAGCACGATAGATATAGAAAATTTTAAATTCTGTCAAACAAAGACAACTTTCATGAAGTGAGAAATAGAATAAAAAAGCGTTTTTTGATAATTTATTTTTAATAACAATTTTCAAAAGCTCTAAATGTCTAAATGATCCCGAGAGTTGGGGATCGCTGGATTTATTGAATTTTCAAAAAAAGGGCATACCCTCGTTGATTCCAAACGAGGAGAAATGAAGGAGGGAATGGCAGGATTGAGATATGAGGAAAACAAGAAGGTCATATAGTAGGAGTAGCATTCCAAGGTGCCAACAACTGCGAGTCCCTCCCTCCACTGGGCCGTTAAATTTTAGAACTGCTATGACGCGCGTTACAAGTTACAACAGCTGCCCACACTTACGCTTCATCTAGACAGTGCTGTCACCCAGCCTCCCCACCCCTACGCGCCACGTCCTCACCCCGCTTCCGTCACCAAACGCACCACTCCCGTACCGTCACCCTCATTTCACCTTCGTATTTGTATTAGCTCTCCTCATTGGCTCTCCACCGTCCGATCAGATGACTAGTGTGAAAGCTATCGCTGGTGTTTGTCGTGTTGCGTGTTGATTTCTTTTGTAACCGTCGTCGTTCTATAAATGAAGGCTCTCAGTGAAGCATCTTTCCTCTCTCATCTGCATTTATGGAGTGCTTCTCTTTGGCGTAGTTGCTACTTGCTAGGTGTTTAATTGCTTTCTTTTTTCAAGATGTGTGGAGGTGCAATTATATCCGGCTTCATCGCCGCAAAGCGTGGCCGGAAACTCACCAAGGAGGACCTCTGGTCGGAGCTCGATACCATCTCGGACCTCCTCGGTTTGGATTCTGCTAACGGCGGTGATGATTTCAACCCGTCTGAAAATAGGGTTGCTCCAAAGCCAAAGCAAGTGAGCAAAGGTGAGGTTTTGTGTCTGGGTTTTTTTTTTCTGGATTTTTGGGTTTCTTCGGTTTTATCGATGGAAAAAGATTTCATTTTTTCTGGGGTTGCAGGGACGAACGAGAATACCCAGAAAGCGATTCGGGTGGAGGAAAAGAAGAGTACCACCACTCCGAGGATTCGGAAGAACGTGTACAGAGGAATCCGGCAGCGGCCTTGGGGAAAATGGGCGGCGGAGATTCGGGACCCGCACAAGGGTGTGAGAGTGTGGCTCGGCACCTACAACACCGCCGAGGAAGCCGCCAGAGCCTACGACGAAGCCGCCAAGAGAATCAGAGGCGACAAGGCCAAGCTCAACTTCGCTGATCCCTCCTCTCCCCACTTCCCTCCGCCCATCCCACTGCCGCCATCCAAAAGACGATGCGTTGTTCCAGACCCCACAGCACAGTCAAGTTATCAGCCGACCGTACCACCACCACCATTAATGACCTATCCTGCTCCGTACGAGAACGAAGCAGCGAGCGAGTTGGAGTTTAAGGAGCAAATCTCGAGCTTGGAATCGCTCCTGGGTTTGGAGCCGGAACAGGCCGCCACTCAGTTGAACGAAATCACCGAGTCAGACTCGGTCGACCTCTGGATGCTGGAGGACCTTGCTTCCACTCACCCTCACCACCATCGTCAGCATGTATGCAGCGCTGCGTTTTGATGCACCACTCTGTAATGGTTCCAGTGCATCGCAGATACAGTAATAAATGCATGTGGTTGCATGCATCGCCGTCGGTTGTCGTCATCTGCGTTTGCTTTAAGACCCTTGGATTTTACGGCGTTTGTCGGTGCATGTATCTACTGCTTTTTTTCTGTTAATTTCCTTCCTAGTCCTTCCTTCTTCTTCTGCTATAATTAGACTGCTCATTATATTATATGGGTAATAATGTAAAAACGTCTTTGCTAAATTTTGTGTGCATGGAGTACAAGTGTTGGTGTGTTTATAGGTTATGACGTCATAAAAAAATGAGGGTCCTCCACGTGTTAAAACTACGAGCATGTCTCGACTCTCAACTACAAATTCACAATTTGAAAAATAAAAAATGGAAGAGATTTGTAACGGAGGTGATAAAACGCGCAGAACTTCCTCTATTGTCCATGTGAATTAGGGGGTTCATCACAAAGCTGTTCGATTTTAAGGGCCTAATTACTAAATTAATGATTAGATTAGAGAGTTCCTTTTTATCTAATTAAGATCGTATTAATAGTGTTTTTTTTTCTTAAGGCCTTAGATGACGTCAAACCATTATCTTATATCAGGATTAACATTGATTTTAGTCTCATTTATAATGATTTTTTTTTCTATGTAAACATTATTTATTGAATAAAATTGCTCACTATTGTAGCTTATTAGAAACTTCTTCCCTTAATGATGTGAAATTATCACTATGAATTTCATAAAGAAAACTTATTTTCTTTTCAGTTCTTTCCTTGTCAATAAGTTGATTACCCTATCTCGGCCGTCCCAAGGGCTATTCTTCCCTTTTATCTCTTGCCTTGTAGCCTTCTTCACGTGGCCTTTCCCATCTTAATAGCTTTGTCAACTTTCTTGTGACTCTCATCAACCTCATGCATCCCTTTGCCACACCTTTACACTATTATTACACGTTCTATTAAAACCATCCATTATCAGAATCTTAACGTGACACATATTTTTAATACATGCTTGGCAACGCAGGACAAGAGGTTTGCTTGCTTAATTATTAAGCTCAGACATTGTTTCTATTAGCATATGAAAGATGTGCGACTTGTAGTCATGAATATAAATTGTTGTAATATTTTACTAGTAAAGCTTCCCGAGCCATACTTTTCGACCCTTTTTGAATGAAAACCACCCGTAAAGCAGAAGAAACAAAAAGGGTGAGGAAAATATCAAGCGAAGCAGCAACCAAGAGGATAAAGAAGGTTGAAATGTTATATTTATCAAAGTTAGATGTGAGGGATTGGAGCAATAATTGGAGTTTGAAATGGGGAGAAATATATTTGACGCTGGTAAACATTACGTCTCTGGTTGGTGGGACTCTAACCGAATCATTTGATTGGAGTGGAGTTGCAGGGGAAGATGCATGAACCAAATCTTAGCGGGTCCTTCAGCTGTATGTCTATGCTATCCAATTTTCCTTCATTGGATAAAAATATGAAATGCTCCATAAAAGAAATTAAGGTGGGTCAGCTCCACGAAGAGGGTGGCTTTCTGGATGAGAGAGTTATGATTTACTTGCAGATGTGGGGGCCAGGGGGCATAAGTCCACTTAAAATAAGTACTGGCTGCTTAATTTGTGGGGAGAATGGATAAATTCCTTCCGTTCAAGTCAAAAGAGGCCGCCGATCAAGATTCATGCATGAGGAGTCAGCCAGCCCTCCACTTGCCTGTCTAATCCTCTTCTTTTCTTAGTTCGTAGTCTCCTACTCTTATTTTTTACGAGGATATTTAGTACACTGCGTTCTAAAACAGTTCTCAAAACTTTTTATTTTTATTTTTATAACAATTCTTAAATCAGTTCTTATTTTCAAAACTGATATATGAAACTAATTTTCTCAATCGATTCTCCCTCATCTCATTTTTTTTTCTTAATTTCTACAAGGAAAGATTATTTATACAGGATATTTAGCGTATGATTAGGTGTGTCAAAAAGAATATATGAAGAGATAATATTTTATTTATTTATTTATTTTTCTCTATTTAACTCAACCCAACCCAATTGGGCCTTCATTTGGAATATAAAAAATTTGTTATGTATAAGTTCTAAGGAATCAAATCCCCCCAGTCAAGATTGCTCCTCCTTTATATGGAAGGATTACAATCTAACCCTTGATTATGTAAGTCGCTTTGGTGCCGTCCCACCTTTTCAACTTCACCCTTGTCTGTCTCTGTCTTCTCTTTTCGTTTCTCTTGATTTTGTCTCTCCCTCTTGGTTTCAAAAGAATAGAAACCATTTTTAGAAACATTTTCAACCTATTCATTTATAATTATTATCAGACCTTTCTTGAGCCAGGTCTGTTTGGCCCTCATTATTAGATGTGTGGCCTACTCTACAATTTCTCAAATCCAATGCTTCATCAGGAAGAAGACAGATCTGGTGTTACCTAAAATCAAGGGAAAATGGAGGATGAATTGGTTCCAAGTCCTCGATCTTCATGTTAAAAACTCCCATATCATGACACCCTTGTATGCTCTCAAACTAGCCTTCTCAATAATTATCCATAAAGTAGATACAATCCGGTTTGAACTCGGACAACTCCTTGGTACGTATGGAAATTGACCCATTATGACCCAAGGATCGTCTCCTTGGTTATTCACAGCATTCCACATACTTTTACTAAAATCAAACCTAAATACCAGAAACCCAGCTGTTTCATTAATATCATTCCACTCCCTAGTCTCTTGAGACCTGCAAAATATCCCCAGATGATTCTATCAAACACTTCATTCAAAGGATGGGATGTGTGAGTGGGTGCCACATGAATGACTTGCCCATCATCGTCATCACATCGATTCCAGTTTCCCCATTGATTCACGATATAGAAGCTGTCTCTGTAATGGAACTGATGTCTACCACTACTACATTAGGTGGAAATGAATAATGAAAATAAATATTTTATTTTTATTTATTTTTCTTATGTTTTGATAATTTTAATTCTTCTATTTAGATGGATTTGGTAATCTAAAATGTTAAAATGATTATTTGTTTTTAATATATTTTTTTTAGAGTTAAAAAGGTCCAAACTAATGGAAATGAAAGGGTAAAATAATAATTTTAATATATTTTATATCATTTCTTATATTGAATGAATCAAAATATCTTACATGTGTGGAATTGGAATCATTTTTAATATTAAAATACACTTCAAGAGTATTAAAATAGACAGATGACAGATGACAGGACACACAAATATCCGTGTGGATCTATGTTTGCAAACTTCCTACATACCCATATGTGTTTTTGTTTTTAAATACAGAAAAAGGTTAAAGTATGTGGGCTGTGTTCCTGCTCCTTGCATCAGATAGGATTTCACAGAATAAGCAGATATCCAGTTCTACTTCTTAGTTAATCAATGCCCACATGTATATTTCATTGTGGATCATCAAACATCAAACCTCGCCGATTTCAAATGCTCTTGACTGATTAATAATTTCAAAGATAATCAATTCACGAAAAATGAAAACTATTGGGAATCCATGCGCAATCTTCCTACATTTTGGAAGAATAATTTTTTTTTTTTTAAATCACAAGGGTACTAACTGGGCTCTGTTGATGCTTAGAGACAACTGGGTATATCAGAATCAAGGTATATTAAGCACATCAAGGGACAGAGTTCACTGATTACCACCCATCAGGAGACGCTATAATTGAAGGCTTTTTCCTCGTAAGCTAAAGAACCAACACAAGGGGCAATACAGAGTTCACCTTGTGCGCCTTGCGCCTTTTAAAGCTATGCATGTACCTAATCCTCCCAATATTCATTCAGAATTACAGATCTAAATCATATAATCTTGTCTAATGAAGTCAATCATAAAACAAAGACAACTTAAAAGAACATGAAACCAATTCCATGTAAAGGTTCGTAGTTATGTAGGCCGACTCAGACCCATTAGTAAAAATGATAATGCGCTCCAACTTTTCACGCTGCCTAAGTCCATTGTCCAGAAACAACTATGTGGTAAGGCTTCCAATCAATCCGTCAACAGATTTTGTCTAGAAAAACACCCCCCTATTCTGGGGAAACAATACCCAAGAATCAAGAGGTCATCAGAAAAATTCTCTCAATGCTACAGCCCAACGAACAAACCAAGGAAAAATAGGAATGATATCTCTAAGAGCCTCTTTTGGTGTTCCTATCACCCATGAAACACAACATCTTCCTATCAATTTTGGGGCTTTAGGGGACTCTGGATTCAGCATAAACTCTCTCAATGCACCTTCCAACACTGTGAATTGATACGAGATATCTTCCTTTTTCTCAAATTTACGAATATCAAATGTATCATTAGTTATACTTTGGAAAAAAGGAACACACTTTTATCGGTGAAGTAGTTCAAATATGCCAATAAAAGGATTGAATCTACGTAAAGAAATCATAAAGGAGATTTATAGAAACAATGAGAATATGTACAATATATACAGTGAATAGTACATAGAAATTTTGGCAGAAGATTCAGACAACCCAGATAACAGATATATTATCCAATTCTCATCCATTAACGGGTTGAACACTGAGGAGAAACGGTACCAAGTTAGCACATTGATGCAAATCTGAATGGAACCTTCTCCCTTGAAGCATCGCCGATATCATCCGCGAAGATTCGAACAACCCTCTTAAACGCAAAATGCACGCAATTAGAGAGGGCAATCCAGCAAATCACCTCGTACACGAAATCGAAAGCGGGATCGGATGACGAAGACGGAGATTCGTCCCAATTATGCCCTCCAAACCTATCAAAATTCCATCCCCTGCCACCGCCGCCGAACCCACCAAACGGACCATCGTCCCCGCCATCACCAAGGAACCCGAAGTCTTCGCCGTTCTCCGAATCTCCGGTCAGTGATCTCCTCCTCGTGCGCCGCTTTCTCCGTAAAGAAGTACGCCGAGCGGTCTTGCACGAATTCGATCTCACCGGAGGCGGAGCTAAGGCGTCCACCGGGAAAATCATGGCGGAGATTTGGAGGACTCCGGCGGTGGAGGATTGCTCCGACGAATCGAAGACAGAGAGGTGGTTGTTCGAGACGACGTTGTGGCCACGGAGGAGAATCTTCGCAAAGCTTAGCCCTTGGCTTACAGTATCGGCGATGAGACAAATCTCCATGAATTTATCAGATGCGTTGAAGAATAGATTTCGAAACCAAGAAAAACCTAGGGTTTCCGCAGCTTGAAATTCTGGCGGAGATTTTCCGGGAAACCCGAGAGAATAAAACATAGCAGGAAATTCGAATTGGACTTTGATTCCAAGAAAAAGACAGGGCCGAAACGCACGGAACGTGTTCAATTGGATTTGGGGCTCTTTCAACTAGTAGGTCGGACAAATGATGATTGGGCCCAACAAATTGGCCCAACCCACTAGTACACCCTATTCTTCCTTAACTCTAGGCCCAACCCAATCGATTCCACATCCATAATTCCAATCTGGGCTGACCCGAAACCACTCAGCCACACAAAACCCTAACCCTAAGTAGCCGTCATATGATATAAAAGCTGGTGTCTCTCCATTCGGAAGACTCTCTCGTCTCTGGTTGCGAAGAGAAGCCATGGTATCGCTGAAGCTTCAGAAGCGGCTCGCCGCCAGCGTTCTCAAGTGCGGGAGAGGCAAGGTCTGGCTCGATCCCAATGAGGTCAACGAAATCTCCATGGCCAACTCCAGTACGACTCTTTCTCTCTCTCTTTGCTCCTGATATTTCTCTGCTTCGATGGAGGTTTTTGTGTGTTTTCTTTTTTCTTCATGATTTGTTTGATTTCGGGGAAAATGCAGGAATAGAATCTTTTGTAGCATCTTTGATTTTGGAGGGACGGTTGAAGGATTCCATTCCTTTTGCGTTTTTTTTTTTGTTTGTGGAACTTTCATGGACAGTGGATTTTAGTGGTTTAGCAGATTGATGTTTCTCTGTTTATATTTCTTTTATCGTTTTTGTAGTGTAGCGTGGTACTCTTGAGATGAATCGCTGTGAACATTTAGTTACATGCGAAATCCATTTCTTCTTAATCATGTTAAGAAAAATTCCCCTTACTAGGTGCATTCTTACAGCAAAGTAGAGTGGTAATCTTATTGGTTATCACGTTTATGTTAGTATAAAACACTATCCTTATTGAAAGAAGTAGACTTGGTAATTCTTGGGTTCAATTATTTGCTGGAAGTTGTTTTTGAAAATTGCCTGTTTAAGCTCGTCCAACATCAAAATCTTGCTGATACTCCTCTTTCTTCTTCTTCTTGCTGTACTTGATTCTATTTTCTCCTCGTTGTCTTTTTTTTTTTTTTGGTTTGGGTGGGGCTGGGGCTGGGGCTGGGGGGGGGGGGGGAGTGCTGTTTTGTTCTGTGATTCTTATTTCTTTGGGTTTTCCTTATAACTTTGGTATCTTCCTTCAATAATATGATGTGTGTTTTTTTGTGAAAATGTAGATGATCTCGGGTCATCTAATGGAATTGGTTTGCTGAATTCTTATTTCATATATATTTATATATAATTTGCTGTTGAAGCTTGGGTCAAAGCCATATTCTAAATGATTGTTTGTGGGGCCTTATATTAATCTTTGATACTTATCATTTGTCGATTTAGTATATTACTTTGGTTGATTTTTTATTTCTAAAATCCAACTAATTCTCCATGCAAGAGTTCTATTTATCATTTTTGTGTAATGGTATCCTTAATGATTGCTAATGCAGGGAAAAATATATTACTTTGGTTAATCTTTTATTTCTAAAATCAAACTAATTGTCCATGCAAGAGTTCTATTTGTCATTTTTGTGTAATGGTATCCTCAATGATTGCTAATGCAGGGCAAAATGTAAGGAAACTTGTGAAAGATGGTTTTATCATCAGGAAGCCAACTAAGATCCACTCTCGATCTCGGGCACGGAGAATGAAGGAGGCCAAGAGAAAGGGACGTCACTCTGGATATGGTATGGTTAATTGTTAAATGTATAGGGTCATGGTTAAATGGCTGCATATCTTTATAGATGCAATGTACAGTAATGAATCAGTTGATGTACATAACCTTTATTTGAATGTCATTTCAAATCAACAGGTGTTTATGCATGACATTTCTTTTTTACTTGGTTTTAGACTTATGAAATGAAGAACAGTTGTTTATGTGTAATTGGTTTCTTCATTTGCAATAGTTTTCTCAATTGCTGTTTGCAAGTCTTGATGCCAAGTATTGGGAAAATTTTTACTAGCTTTGGCAACTCATTATGGTGCTTACCTGGATGTGTTCTTTGTTTTGTGTTTCCTGTTTTTAAACAGTGTTTATTTATTGTTTGTATTTGTATTTGTTTTTTTGTTTTAAGGCCCTTATTTTCTCATTCTTTTTCTTGTGTTTTTATTTTTTTTAAAAACTACAATGAATGTTATACATGTTTTAAATTTATGTCCAACAATCTTTAGTTTAACTTTTGAAGACTCATGAATTTTGCACCCTTTTTTGTTTGTCTCAAGACAAAGTGAATGCCTCATATTTGCTGGTAATTATGGTTACATGCCTCATATTTTCTGGTATTCATTGTTACAATCATATCATAAAACTTTAACTCATATGATAATTTTTTTATTTTTTAAAAATATGTTAACTATAGAATGGGAATATATTTGGTCTCACAATTTGTGGTGCATGTACCTGACATCTTTGGACATGTCTATTCCCATGGGAAGAGGAGAATAAACAATTCTCCATGTGAAGACAGAAATTATTAACTTTACCATGCTTTCAATATTTCATTTTCTTTATGCCCAAGTTAGATAATGCATGTGCTAGGTTGCTCTAGATAAGTTACCGGTTGGATTTCCCTCTTCACATTGATTCAGATTGAAGAGCTTAAGACCATAATGAAGCTTGATAATGTGTGAATTTTTTCAGGTAAACGCAAGGGTACAAGGGAGGCAAGGTTGCCCACTAAGATCCTTTGGATGAGGAGAATGCGTGTACTGAGGCGCTTGCTCCGCAAGTATCGGGAGTCCAAAAAAATTGACAAGCACATGTACCATGACATGTACATGAAAGTGAAAGGTAATGTCTTTAAGAATAAGAGGGTGCTAATGGAGAGTATCCACAAGTCGAAGGCTGAAAAGGCAAGAGAAAAAACTCTTTCTGACCAGTTTGAGGCTAAGCGTGCTAAGAACAAGGCAAGCAGAGAAAGGAAGCTAGCTCGGAGGGAGGAGCGCCTGGCCCAGGTATGATGAGAGTACAAACCTCTTCTTTCCACAGTGTCCTTTATAAGCTTGAAAGTATCTTTGATTGTTGGATGCTCAAAAATGATCTATGAAAAAAGATCAACATTGTTTCTTTTAGCTTAATTTAGTTAATGATATATGAGATATTGCAAGGATAATGAAAATGAGCTTGTGTGAATGCTAGGTGCTAGAATATCCCAAGCCCCATGTACACTTTAGAAGCATTTGTAATGTTTAAAACCAACCTGCACAGAAGTATAGGCATATGTGTAGTTTGTATTTTTATATTCAGATGACCTTGTGAATTATAATCATGTCTTAATGTACTCAGGGACCTGTGGAAAGGGCACCACCAGCATCTGCACCCCAGCCTGCTGAGTAAGAAATGTGAAATTTTGTTTTATCCATCTATTTGAAACAGGTGGATCTAACCCCTCTCTCTCTCTTGTAGGGGAACTAAAAAGGCCAAGAAGTGATGAGAGGTGCCTCTACCATGAACATTGAAGAACTGATAACAACAGATGACAATCTCTTGGTTTTCTGCAGTAGGATTTTGTTCTTAATCCAATATTGTTCTCTTTTTGTGGCCAATTTTTTCTTTATAAGAAATCTTGAACCTCTATTAAGTTTTAGGTACTTTCCCATATGTTGAGTGCTTTGTTCATTTATGATTTCAGCGAACCATTAAATTATGTGTGCATGCTTCAGTTAAACATAAGAATTTACTCGTATTAGTTGAAAGCACAGTTTTGGGTCTTAAAAGTTTGCTTTGTTCATAATGTTTGGAGTTGATCTTGTTTGTCTTGTTCTCTTCTTGCTGCTTTGCTCAAAGCCGATTACAAAGCAGCGGCTAAAAATGTCTTGAGTCCCGTTGCACCTTAATGCATTGAGGTCATTTTTTTCCGAAATTGGAACGGTATATTCAAACAGTAGCATATCTTTTTTTTTTTTTTTTTAAATGTTTATTTATTTTTGGATTTTAGTATCAGGGCTACTTACCTCTGTGCTTCGCTGGGTTGGGACGAGTTATTGTTATGAATTCAAGATTGCTAAAAACAATTGATGCTTTAAGCCTCAAGATTCAATTCGGGATGTGGATTGCTGTTATTCTTGAGATTGTGCTTTGCAAATTTTGATGGTAGCACCATCCAGGTGGTTCTTGATCTTATCAGCCAAGCTCCTATAATCCCTCCAAAATATTATCATTTTTTAAAAATAACTTTCAAAATTTGCTGTATTTAGAAAGAAGCCCCTGGGAGCCCAATGTGGTCCAATGCCCAAAATATTTTGGCTGTTATCCATGTGGTCCAATTCTTTGCCCCATGCCATCTAGCTGTAAACCAATATGGGCACATATTCATATATTGAGTTACCATTACTCCCAAGCAAACAAATTCCACGACCCTCCCACCTTCTCTAAATATATACTATAGTTGTAATATTAAGCTGCGATTTAAAAATAACAAAACATACATTTTAATGGCTGAAATCATCCCTTTGAACCAGTACTTGAAAAGGGGTCACTAATGAGAATGTGCCATATTTACACTTTGATCCTATTTATACCTTATTCTATTACTTTCTATTTTGATTTCACTTATTTATACCCTCATTAAATAACTTAGATTTCATTCTGCATTTCAACCATCTATATTGAAATTTTGGTATGATATTGAATTTGATATCATAATTTTTTTATGTCATATTCTTGTTGTCAAGAGAAAAGTGTGCTTAACAAAAATTAATTTGTACCCAATGTTAAAAATAAGCGATAAACCCTTGGAAGATGATTAAATAAAATGGTTACATGGAACCCATAATTTTATCCATTAATTCACGAAATCTGAAATAATTTAATCATGCATCGCATGCCAGTTTGGTTGCTTGCCATGCTTCATCTACAAGTCTGGCACGAAACCAACAGAGAAAATATATATATCTTAAATAATAATTAAGAAATAGGTGTCTGCGACTGCGAGCCACCGACTTCCTTTGGTTCAATCATTTCCAAGTCAATCAAGGCAACTACCAAAGGGGGAATATGGTGGCATCTTCCTTTGTGTATCAACTAATATTCCTTCTCTGAAAATTTGTACAGACCAATAAAAAACTCTGAACATTTAACACTCTTCTTAAAAACAACTTTTCGTTTTGTAGAATAAAAATTAATTTTTCGAGTCAATAAATTTTAGATATTTTTTATTTTATTTTATATACTGTGTTATAAGAAATAATTAAAAATAAGAAGGATAATTTGGAAATTTCCCAATTATAATTTATAGGGAAGCGTCTAGAAACTTGGTGAAAATAGTATATAGTTTTCAAAACATTAGTTCAGGCGTGCCTACTTCCCTCATCTCATAGATGATGAAAATTATGGGAGACACGTGGAAGCGTGGCAGCCAAACGTGATTAAAAGTTTCGTTGGATTAAGAATCCGATATGAATTTTCCGGTTCGGATCATTGAACCATCCGGATTGTATTAGATCCGAAACCCATATACATGAAATGGCAAAATTCAATATGAGTTTCCAGATTTTGACGTAGTTGTAGAGCAGTTGTTTTTATTTGAAGCAAAACCAAAACCAACAATTTCCGGCCCTTTCTCTCTTTGTTGCTTTCTCTCTCTGGAACTTGGATCCGGAGCCATCGTAACAAGGCGTTGAACGGCTCTCTATTTTCAATCAAAATTCTCAGGGGAGGGACTGAGAGACTTCAGAGTCTGATCGGAATCAATGGCGTCGGAGGACTTGATGTCCGGCGCTGGGGCACGCTACATTCAAATGCAATCGGAGCCGATGCCGTCGACGATATCGTCGTTCTTCAGCTTCCGCCAGAGCCCGGAGTCAACTCGGATTTTCGACGAGTTGCCCAAGGCCACAATCGTGTTCGTCTCTCGGCCCGATGCCAGCGACATCAGCCCCGCGCTGTTAACTTACACCATTGAATTCCGATATAAACAGGCAAGATCGTTTCGTTTTTTTATTTTTATTTTTCATTGTTGTTCTCTGGATTTATTTTTTACGCCTCTGTTTGCTTTGCGAGAAAAAGAAAAAGAAAAGAGTCAGATGAACAATAATTTGGAGTTCCTTTTTGATTTTTATTCCAGGTTGGGGTTAGAGTTGCTGTTATTTTCCGATTTTATAAGTTCTTAATAACCCTCGGTTTCTTGAAACCGAAGGCAATAGCGTTTGATGATTATTTTATCGGAGGTTGAGCTTAGTTGAATTCGGCAACTTTAGATGGTTTCTTGGTTGGAAACTTAGGTTAGGTTCAAATCACATTGACTTGATTAAAATTGATTTATTGAATAAGCTGATATCAGTCTTTTTGGGGTTTTTAGGTTCAAGATTGTGATAAATGAATTAAACTTAAAATTATATGATTGATTCAACTGCATTGTTATCCATTTCATTTGCAAGGAAATGAGTATCACTCATGCTAAGTAAGATCATTACCTTTTTTGTCAATCAATGTGATTTTCTTTATTGTTATGTGGAGTTCAAGCATGATAAATTATAAAACAGGTTAGGCCACTTACTTTTGGTGCCCTACTGTACATAGCCTTTAATATTCACAGTAGATGCATACACATGCTATGGCCATGATAGTGAAACTCGTACATGAACACTAGGAATTAACATTTGGTAAATGTCAAGCATGTAGATGTAACATGCACAAAAAGAAGTTTTGTAGGATTATTATTGTGTAATTATCATTGCATTCTTTCATTTTGTATCATAAGGGTAAAATACAGTTATTTACATCATTTTACATATGGCAAGTGTGAAATGAGACACCTAGGAGAGAGGTGTGTCCTCTTCCTTCAATGAGAACGGTAACAATGATAATGATAATTTTCTTTTAATGCTGGCAGATCAACAACAATCTTATAGTGGAAATTTATTGAATTTTCAACTCTGAATACGATTTTCATGTTGTTGTATACCGTACAAAATTTAGGTTTTTATTCTCCGTCAGTGTGATATTTCTCTTATTTCTTTTCCTTTTTCTGTCCCCAATACATAGTGGTGCCTTTTCCTTTTTGTTGGAAGTGAACACCTTAAAATTTGGTGTACTAATCTTTTGTTCTTATACTTCAGTTCAAGTGGCGGTTAATAAAGAAAGCTTCACAAGTATTCTTTTTACACTTTGCGTTAAAAAAACGAGTAATTATCGAGGAAATTCAAGAGAAGCAAGAGCAGGTGTGCTTCATTCTTTTTTCCTTGTTTTTTATTGTATCTGATAACGTAAGTTCGGGAAGATTCTCCCATTTATTGTTTAGTTGGGAAGGTGTGGGGTTTTTGATATAGTTTTTATTTAACATTTAAAGGTTAAAGAATGGCTTCAAAACATAGGAATAGGAGAGCACACAGCAGTCGTGCATGATGATGATGAACCTGATGAGGAAACTGTTCCTTTACATCATGATGAAAGTGTTAAAAACAGGTGATTGCTGGATCTTGTTCTTGTCAGATGGATGCTAAAAATAAAGCACATCTGTGTACTGCTAGAGTTCTTATGGGTGGCCTTTTTTTTTTTTTTTCCAGAGATATTCCATCTAGTGCTGCTCTGCCAATCATTCGGCCAGCCCTGGGAAGGCAGAATTCTGTTTCTGATAGAGCAAAGGTTGCAATGCAAGGGTATCTTAATCTATTTCTTGGAAATTTGGATATAGTAAACTCCCGAGAGGTATGTTTAAGCTCCTCATTTTGAACATAGTGATGCCTCTCTTATTTTGAGTCATTTGAATTCAGATACCTTTAGTTAGTTGTCTGTATTCTTTTCTTTTTTTTTTTTGCTAGTTATATTTATGTCATCTGCAAAGAGGTAGAACCCTTTCAATTATCATCTATGCTCCTAATATGCAATAAATGAGTTTCTTCTGTCTTATTATAAGTCCTATAATGCCCTGCTGCTTTGGCTTCTGTTCATGGGCTGAGAATAGATTGTCTAATTCAGTTAGAGTTTTAATCACTGTTTTGGCTTGTGTTCATGGATTGAGAATAGATTATCTAATTCGATTAGAGTTTTGGTCACTCTAAATTCAAAATTTATTGCTTCCATGTCTCTGAAGAATACTTCAAATTCCTCTCTCTGCCACTAAGCCCACCAAAAAAAAGAAAAGCACACTACCTCTCTTGCAAGATTTGCATCCTAACAAAAAAAAAAAACCCTCTATTTCAGGTCTTGTGCTGCTTTGACAAAGTTTTTAATCTTAAATCTCTTCATTTGGATTAATGCACTGACAAGGGGTCCTTGATAATGCTAATGCTTTATTACGTAGCATTTAACACCCTGCTTCTCTTAAGGTGGATATACGATGTTAATCCTTGAGGCCTAGTTCAAGTAGTAAGGTGTTGGGGTGGGGATAGAGAAGATTCCTGGTTTGATTCCTTGTGGAAGTACCCTAAAAACTACCATATGGCTCTTCATTTGTTTTGGATGCTCCCAATAGTGTCTATAATGGTACTAAATTCTCTATACCGAAGGTTTATTTTCAAGTCTTCTTCGGCTCCTTATTCTGATGCACACTAATGTTCTTGAAATGATATTCCTACCTAAACATTCTAGTCACATCATTTTGATAATAGAAAACTTCCAATTAATTGATGCGTTGTGTTTAGTTATTTGATTTCTGCTCTTTTTATAACTCTTGAGGTATGTAATGTTCATACTTGAACTTTGGAACTTCACATTTCTTTAATTGGGGGAGAATTATGCAACCGTATGCCATCTAAAAAAATGGATTCTTTAAGAACCCAAGCTTTACCTTTCCATAACAAGTGCACAATGGGGTAAAATAATTCCCCAAAACATGCACTGGAACAATAATCATACTGGAATTCCAAAATTGCTATTTTTTTAAAAATTTCTCCAAAATTTCAGAAACTCTCTTGCCACATAAACATCCACATGGCAGCCAAAGTAGGATTTGCCAACTAGCCCATGCCATGTAAGCATTCTAACTTGGCATGACAGGTGGACTTATAAAAAGAAAAAAATAAGAAAGAAACCCCCAAAATAAAAGAACCAAGGCCCTAACCTGTTTCTTGTTTGAGCACCTTCCATCTCATGACACTTACCTCGCTAAACCAAATCAAAGGCCCTAACCAAATCTGAACCCCTAACCATGCTGAAGTCCACTCTAACTCTGCAGCAATATTGAAGTTTGCTCTGGCTTTGCATTTGACACCCTAATCCAGCCCATCTATTGTCACGTTCAACACTAATCAGCCCTCAAGAACCGTGGTACTTTGGCTCCATTCAGATCTCTTTTCTTTTTCAAAAGATTGGTAAGTTTTCAGGTCTCTAATCATCCATTCCCGTCGATATGTTTATATGTATGTGTGCATTTTTTTATAATGTTATTCACTTTCAAATGCCTTAGGTTGAGCTTATTTGTAATTTTTCAAAGCTCAATATTTCTTCATGTTGTTTGATAAACTTTTTGTGTGATTTTGTGGAAAAATTTGGGATGAACATTATGTTGATTTAGTTGTATATAGTTTAAGAGCCTATACCAAAAATAGTAGTAAAGAATGAGCTTTTTTATGCTTCTATATAAGCTAAAGGAATTAATTACTGAAAAAGGAATGAATGAAATTGGATCTTGTTTCTTAGTGTTTGATAGAAGGTTCCCGTGGAAGTTTTGTATTTTGTTGGGTGCTATATTGTTTTGGTTTCTTTTCCCTTTGTGCTTTGTTGTTTTGATTCTATGCTATGTCGGAAGAGAGTATAAAGAACCCAAAAAACAACAAAACATCAGGATTGAAAAGGAAAAGAACCCAAAACCACATAGCACCAACAAAATGCAGAAGTTGTATTGAAACCTTCTATGAAAACCTAAGAAATGAAATCCATTTCATTCATTTCTTTTCATTAATTAAATTCCTTTAGCTAATAATTGTTTACTCTATTCACAACTATTTTTCACTTCTTGCACCTTCAATTGGATACAACTAAATCAACATAAAGTTCATTCCATTTTTTTTTTCTTTTTTTCAAAATCACAAAAAAAATTACAAACAACCTCAATGAAACTAGAGCTTTGAAAAATTACAAAAAGATCTAAACCTAAGACATTTGAAAGTGAATAACATTACAAAAAGAAACACCCATATATATAAACACATTGATGGGGATGGATGATTAGGGACTCAAAGTACAAGGACTTTTGAGGGGCCAACCACTGTTGAGCATGGGTTGCAATAGATGAATTAGATTTGGGCATCAAATGAAAAACTAGAGTAGATTTCAATATCTTTGTAGAGATAGAGTGGATTTTGGCTTGGTTATGGCTTTAAATTTGGTTTGACATGGTAAGTGTTGTGGGAGGGAAAGTGCTTTGATGAGAAATAGGTTAGGGCTTGGGTTCTTTCATTTTTTTTTTTTTTTTTAATGGCATGGGCATAGTTTTAGAAGGCACACACCTAGGTTCAAGGAGCAACCACTCCCTAGTTATAGTGCATTGCTTGCCAAGGCATGCGTTTTGTTGGAGAGTTGCACCTCGTCTATTTTACTTTTCCCTTTCAAACACTTTTACTTTTTAAATTTCTAACAACATATTGAAATTTATATATTTTCGTTTCTCTTTTATTGAATCGTTCTCTTACATGTTTGGAATCTTAAATTTTTATTGATTTTATTATATTTTGAATCATATTTTATAAAATTGATATGCATTTTAGGTCACATTTTATGTCGCTCAAGTGTGTGCCTTGTGTTGTGCCTTGCACCTACGATGTAGGAGACTTTTGCACTTTAGGTGCTCCTTGTGCCTTTTAAAACTGTGGGCATGGGCTTGTGTGGCAATCCCTCTTTTGCTACCATGTGGATGTTTACATAGCAAGAGAGTTTATGTGGAGTTTTGGACAACTTTTTTTTTTAATGGGCAATTTTGGAATTCCATCATAATTACTCGTCTGCATGTCTTGTGGGATTATTTTATCTTATTATGTATTTGATATGAAAAGGTTAAGTTTGGGTTCTAACAAAATCCTTTTTTTTTTTTTAAATGGTCTACTATTCCATAATTCTTCCTTTAATTATCTCTTTGTCAATAGAACAATCTTTTAGTTGCTGTTGTCAAAAATGGGTGTCTAATTGCTAGTTAAAATTTTATGTATTGTTTTATGATATTATGTATTTGTCTTCAACTGAATGTACACTCTCCCTAGGGGTGTAGAAATGTTTGTCTTTTCTTTTTGGGGAGGGGGAGGGAGGGAGGGAGGGGAAGGGCCTTAACATAAGAAAGAGTAGTTTTTTCAATTAAAAATACAAAAATTTAAATAACATTTTAAAAATATTGTAGAAATAATTTTTTTTAAAAAAAATCAAATTTGGGTCATTGTGCATATGGTTGCCTATAAATTGAAACAACCAATATGTTCTCAAAATTTAATAGTAAACCGATTTTCTATTTTTATAGAAAAATATATTTGTAAAAAAAAGCCATATTTAAATAATTATGTGTCTTTTTTTATATATAAAAAATTTATACTTCTAAGAAGAATTTTAAAAAATGGTAATAAATTTTATTAAATAATATCTTTGTAATTTTATTTCTTATTTTTTATCTCTAAGGTTTATTCAGTTATTTTATAAATAAAAAAAAATTTATATAAAAAAAGCAAAATATATTCAAATTCAAAAAAGCATCATCAGAAGAATATTCATATATGTTAAAAGAAATTGTCAACTGGTGAAGTCCTTGAGAGGGACAACTGAGAATGAAATGAATATATTTTTTAGCATTATTCAAATAAATGAAACAGGTGGCACCATGCACGAGTGGTGTGCTTGAGAGTGGCACCACTGCATAGTACCTGGTTCTTACAGTGGGTTATTCTATGCTGTAGGTTTGCAAATTTTTGGAGGTTTCGAAGTTATCATTTTCTCCGGAATATGGCCCAAAGCTGAAAGAAGATTATGTGATGGTCAAGCATTTACCAAAAATTCCAAAGGAAGACGATACTAGAAAATGTTGCCCATGTCCTTGGTTCAGTTGTTGCAATGACAATTGGCAAAAGGTAATGCAATCTTATCCTAAAAAAAAATTATATTTAATGGTATCTTGAAAAGGTTCTGTTTCAATTGAACATTTCCATATTGGAATTCCGAGGTTTTGAGAAGTTTCTTATCTACCTGGTGGTGTTAAAATATGATCTACTTTAATCATAGATTTCTGTAATGGTTCTAAGTAATGATAACAAAAAATAAAGTTCCATTAAAAAGATATGTGCTTTTGTGAAGCCTTTTATGATAAATTTTGACTAATAACAACTTTATTATTCTTTATGTTTTTAATTATCTAATTCTTGTTCCAGTTTTTTCAGACAAGTATATTTTATTTATGAAAAAAAATTCATCACAAAAGATTTTGTTTAGTATTGACCTACCAAGTTTCCTAAAAGTTTAAGCTTATAAGATTTGGGCCCACAATGTATATCATGCACTTTAACATCCTCCCTTAGATGTAACCTCCATTTTTGGGTTTATGGACTTAATAAATTAGGTAAATAAAAATTGGGTCTGAAGTGGTTATACTTGTATAGGCCTTTTGTCTTTTTTGTATAGCATTCCTTTTTTAGCAGAGGTTTTCTTAGTTCTTTTGAGCAGGTTTGTACATCCTGGGGAGGACTTCTCATCCTTCTTATGTTTTTTTAATTACTAAATATGTTTGTTTCTGATTAAAAAAATAAATTGGGTAATTAAACATGCAATGGTGAGGCTCGAACTCTTGATCTCCCACTAAACAAGGCTTTGATGTCATGTTAAAATACTAATTTTCCTAAAAGCTTAAGCATATTGGATTTGGGCCCACAATGTATATTATGCACTCTATTAGAATTGTAATTAATTTTTTTTTTCTAGAATATTTTCGTAATTTGTCATTTACCTTCTACAAAAGTTCAAATTAATTTACTTTCTAAAGATAGTTTGATGGACAATATGATATTATTGTAATTTGAGTAACAAATAAAAGGATCTGCTTGTCACTTCAATTATTTTAAAACCCATTCATAGCAATCATTTTTGCAAACTCACATCCCTAGGTGTGTTATGTGTGCCACAAACCTATTAAAATTCTAAAAGAAAAACGTTGTGCATAACCAAATACTGGAATTGATGGAATGGAAAGCAACAACCATCCCATTCCATGAACCAAATGTAGCTTGAAGGTTTTGACCTGCCCTCTGGCCTATTAACAGGGCTGTAGGCTTACTGTTATTGGATTTCTTGCTCACTATCTGCATTATATTTTCATATCTGGGAGTACCATGATCCTAGATCCTATACTCTCATTCTTTTAATTTATTATGCTTGCACATTTATTTATAATCTCCTTTGTTATTTGTTTTTCTTTCACCCTAGTTCATCTCTACTCTATGTGCCATATAACGGCACGTACTGACAAACCTGTGGTTCCCTCAGTTTTGTTTGTGAATTGTTAACAGTGTTAACATTAAATTGTGGTTAAATATGAAAAATTTTAGTGTGTGATTTATATTCTGTACCATGTTGCACAAGTGTTTCTCTTTTTTATCGTCCTTTGATAGTACGTCTGCATTTGTTTTTTTGTTCTTCTTACATTTTCATTTTATCACATTCTTGAATTTTTATGCAGGTGTGGGCTGTATTGAAACCTGGATTCTTGGCCTTGCTGGAAGATCCTTTTCATCCTCAGCCTTTAGATATTATTGTTTTTGATCTGCTACCTGCCTCAGATGGAAATGGGGAGGGCCGGCTATCATTAGCAAAAGAAATAAAGGAAAGGAACCCTTTACGCCATGCATTAAAGGTAAGAAGCATGTGGTCCTTTCATCTTGTGAAAATCTGTTGCTTTATTCTTTTTGGTTCTGGTGGAGAGGCTGGATTAAAAAATTCTGGAAGTTAGGTCTATTGTTGTTCTACTCCACCCAGAACCACATAAATGGAATAGGCACAGGCTACTGGCCTTTCCAGTGAGCCTTTAGGTTCATTTCACTTCCTATTGTATTATTGGAAATTTCAATATCACCACCTCAATGTGTACAGTCTATTTTCTTAACTAACCAACCATAGTGTGCCATGCTTGGGGTATCTTCTGATTCGATCTAACTGAAAGGATATGTATTTATGGTATATGAGAAGCTGAAAACCTACTAATATGGTACTGGATTACTGATGTATGGGAGTCTGCTTATTAGAAACACATGTTTCAGAAGCCCTGCAATAAAGCAATGGCTTTGAGAGGGAAGTTATGCTTATAAATTTCTGTAGGTTTACTAAAGATCTGTTTATTGTCTGGTTTGAACCTAAAAAACAAGGGCCTTAACATATTCGACAACTTCGACACTTAATTTGGAAAGTAAGGTTGATTTTCTTTCTTGCAGTAATTTAGAGTATGTAGGGGTTGTTTTGGGACTACAGCCACTTAATTCTTTTGCCTGATTCTACCCCTATACAGCTAGATATTAGGGCTTGTGCTGCCTTTTTCCTCACAGAGCAAGTGACATGAAATTTTAGTGGCTGAAGAAATTTTGCTATGTTTTGAGATGAATTTTTCCCACCACATCTTCATGTTGAAATTAAATTGGTCCATTTAATTTATGGGAACATATATATGGATAGATATATAGTTTAGTTGTTGGATAGATGAAGTTCACTCTCTAACAGACAACAGGAAATTTCTAAAGGTGACATGCGGAAACCGGAGCATAAGGTTAAGAGCTAAGAGTAGTGCTAAAGTTAAAGACTGGGTTGCTGCAATTAATGATGCTGGACTTAGGCCTCCTGAGGGCTGGTGTCATCCTCACCGCTTTGGCTCTTTTGCACCTCCAAGGGGTTTGAGTGAAGATGGTAGTCTAGCTCAATGGTTTGTCGATGGTCGAGCGGCATTTGAAGCGATTGCCTCCGCAATTGAGGAAGCAAAATCAGAGGTAGATTCCTGCTATAGCACATAATGCAGTTGTGGTCTGTCTTGGTTGATTATCGTTGTAGTCAGTTTAAAGCAATTCTTAGATGATGAAATTTCGATGCAGATATTTATTTGTGGCTGGTGGGTGTGCCCAGAACTGTATCTGAGGCGTCCATTTCACTCTCATGCTTCTTCTCGGCTTGATGCTTTACTGGAAGCAAAAGCTAAGCAAGGTGTTCAGGTACCCTTATTCCTTAAATGGTTGTTCATATTTATGTTCCATTATATCATCTAAATATATCAAACCCACAGTTTGGTATAGTTGTACCATTGGTTTTTCAGGATATTCATTTATGCACCAAGTGACGATGTTTTCCACTATGAAGATAGGCTGTGAATCATTTGTTATTGATTTTCAATATGCTCTTAGTGGATATTCATTTGGATATTTTAACTCATGACATTTCATCCTAGAGATGGATGCCACTGACCTGGATTGAAGGGAGGGATACTGGATATCATTGATCAAAATCTTTACTTTACCACAACATGAGAACTCATGTAGCTTTACTGAACTCCATATCCATGGACTCTGGAAATCATTATTCCTGCATTTTTTTTTCTTTCTGTTGATTATGGGACCTACTTTGATCCACTAGAAGGGATGCTGGTGTTAATTTATCTTATGACTGCAGATTTACATTCTTCTCTACAAAGAGGTTGCTCTTGCTTTGAAAATCAACAGTGTCTACAGTAAAAGGAAGCTTCTTAGCATTCATGAGAATGTGAGAGTACTGCGATATCCTGATCATTTCTCAACTGGCGTTTATCTGTGGTATGTAATTTACTTTGAAGTCCTATAGATGTAAGAATTGAGCTATAGTATTTCCTGTTGTAATGAATTTTTGAAGTTGCTGATGTCATTTCTGTTTATATACAGGTCCCACCATGAAAAACTTGTCATTGTTGATTACCAGATTTGCTTTATTGGAGGTCTGGATCTATGCTTTGGCCGTTATGACACATTGGAACACAAAGTAGGTGATCACCCTCCTTTGATGTGGCCAGGAAAAGACTATTACAACCCAAGGCAAGTTCTTTTCTCAATATCTGGATCCTGATTCAGAAAGTTTATTGCAATGGATGACTATTGGAAGACAATTTTAAATATAGATCCTGTACTTTTCTCTCGAAGTTTAAATTAGTTCTCTTTTCATTGATCTGTATTTGTTTGGTTGGTATGCTGTGTTTTGGGTTTTCATCAACAAGATCATTCACTATTAAGATAAAGAATTTTTAAGGGACCAGTTGCTGCTGTTCCTACGCTGGATTAAAATCAAAAGCATTTTTTTTAGATGCATGCTTTGTCTATGCACTATTCCCTCAATCAGATGCTTTGAATCAGTTTTTTTTTTTTTTTTTTTTTTTTTGTAAAATGTTTTGATATTAGAGACTGTCTTTCCCTTGTAAACATATGGGTGACAAGCTCCATAGTTTGTGTGAGAACATTGACAATAGTTTCTTCTTTTCTAAGTAATTGCAAGTTTGTTTTCACTCTGGCTCTTTCACATTGGATAACTTGTAATGAATTTTCAATTTCAGGGAATCTGAACCAAATTCTTGGGAAGATACAATGAAAGATGAATTGGATCGTGGAAAATATCCTCGTATGCCATGGCATGACGTCCATTGTGCCCTATGGGGACCGCCTTGTCGTGATGTAGCTAGGCACTTTGTTCAGCGTTGGAACTATGCAAAGGTTGATGTCTTCACTACATACTCCCTAGTTCTTCTTTCAAAAGTATAATAAACCTTTTATCTCAATACAAGCATACTTTTCTGCAGAGAAATAAAGCTCCAAATGAGCAAGCAATTCCACTACTTATGCCTCAGCAGCACATGGTCATTCCACATTACATGGGAAGGAGCAGAGAGATGGAGGTTGAAAAGAAGAATGTTGAAAACAACTATAAAGACATTAAAAAACTGGATTCCTTTTCCTCTCGGTCATCTTTCCAAGATATCCCACTGCTTTTGCCTCAAGAGCCTGATGGATTGGATTCTCCCCATGGAGAATCAAAATTGAATGGGTTTGACTCCTCTAGTAATCTCCTTGATCAGCCAACTAGGGTCAGCAGAAGTCTTTCTTTCTCTTTTCGCAAGTCCAAAATTGAACCAGTCCCAGATATGCCAATGAAAGGTTTTGTAGATGACCTTGATACCTTGGATCTGAAAGGAAAAATGTCTTCAGATATAATGGCACAGCCTGGAATGAGAACGTGTGATAGAGAGTGGTGGGAAACACAAGAGCGGGGGAATCAAGTTCTTTCTGCTGATGAAACTGGACAAGTTGGTCCTTGCGTTCCATGTCGTTGTCAGGTAGGCTATAACCTTGAAGGGGTTTAAAATTCTTAAAATTATGACTATATAATTCTTGAAGTTCTTTAAAATCTTAAATTATGCCAAATATCAGCAACCTACATATTCCTATAATATCAATATGCTTATGATATGTGAATCCTGGGGTTTGGATGTAGAATCAATTATCTGCTCTCAATCAGGAGTTGCACATTTTAACCAAGTTGAAAATACCATTTATTTAATTTAAATAATTTATATTATTTCAGGAGTAGATGAGTAGTTTATCGCACTAAAAATAGTAGTTGCCTAAGGGGGGATGTGTTGGTGAATTCCTCAGGGGAGATCAGCAATCTGTCAAAAAGCTCAATGTAGTCCAAAATGTTAATTTTAGATTTCCGTGATGTTGTCAGACTTTGGAATTAGATCACATCTGCATGGTGAAGATTGCAAATCTTTCCATTTCTTTTTTTGCTGTATCTACAGACTATGGATGTCAACCTTTTATTGACAGGCTTTTTCATTTTTCTTTTTTCTTTTTTCTTTTGATAGGCATATTAGGGATCTGAATTGATAGGTGTAACAAAAAAGAGAGAGTGCAACCCAATTACTATTGAATGTCATAGTCTGGCATAGAATTTCATAGCTTTAAGTCTTGCTGTGATGATGGTTTGTTGCCTTGTCAGTCCCTGCCCTCTTGTCACATTTCTAAATTGGATTCCTCTTAATGTAGAATCCACCCTGCCAACCTTGTCAGTACTCTACAGTCCTTTCCTTATAATATAGAATATTATTATTACTCTTGGTTTTTGGTTATATTCTCACAATTCTATGACATTAAAAATATTTTGCTATATTTTTCCTATATCCTTTTAAGTATAGTTGGCTGCTAGAACCTGTATTATCATTTGGTGTCTTCAGATTTGCAAGTGGCAAGGGATTTGGAATGAAATTGGATAGCTAGTTAACGTTGGTATACATTTATATTTAGAAAGGGAAACAAGGATTTAAGGTTTGAAAAGCTGCTAGTGCCTTGCTCTTGTGGTTCATTCAGGAACTAAGTAGCACCAGCCAATTACCAACACAATGGTACCTTATTTGTGATTAGTGTTGGATCAAACTTTAACCATCCCATTTGAAAACCAATTGGTGTCTAGTGAGGGTAGGTTAATGATACTAATTCTTGGATTAGACTCTAATCATCTCATCTGAAAACTTGTTTGTGTCCAATAAGGGTAAGCAAAACCTGTTATGGCATTTAACATCATATCTTGTGAGTCTATTCTAAGAGCCATCATTTAGGTGACCCATCCTTGGGCTTAAGAGCAGAATTGTTGCACCCTAACAATTAGCCCTTATTCACAATGAGGACCAAAAAACAAAGCCCATAAATTTATATATGTTGTCACTCTAGCATATTTATGGGATTGAATCCTTTTTTCATTATAATATTATTTGTTTAACTATCAGAAATAATATCTCACTTTCAGGTTATTAGGAGCGTCAGTCAGTGGTCTGCTGGAACAAGCCAAGTTGAAGACAGCACTCATAATGCTTATTGCTCCCTTATAGAAAAGGCAGAACACTTTATATATATTGAGGTATAGAATGAGATGAGCTTTTTCATCTTTAATGAATGATTAGTTGACAACCATATGCGATGGATGTTTTTTTTTTTTTTTTTTGCACTTGTAGAAATATGCATGGAAGCATGTAATAAACAGGAAAACATATTTCTCATATACACTTGAGTTTACCAGCATGTTAGGGTCTTAGATGTCTTCCTAAGACATTTATATGGACAAGTTTTCCTTCATAATTGGATATCTATTTAATTTATTTATTTTGAACCTTTGATTTCTTACTGAATATTGGGAGGTTCTCCATCCCAAGGAGGCCTGCAAAAGTTCCAATTAGCTGCTAATGTTTCTGATTTTTTGTTCTGCTCATGGGGCAACTTGTTCCCAGAATCAATTTTTCATATCAGGTCTTTCAGGTGATGAGATAATACGCAATCGAGTATTAGAAGTGTTATACAGGCGTATTATGCAAGCATACAATGATAAGAAGTGTTTCAGAGTTATTATTGTCATACCACTCCTACCTGGCTTCCAGGTACTATTCTTGATTAAGTTCCTTGACATTTGAAATAAAAGAGATTTGTTTTTTATTTTTGTCTTGAATTTCAACAGGGTGGTTTGGATGATGGTGGGGCGGCATCTGTAAGAGCCATAATGCATTGGCAGTATCGAACTATATGCCGAGGAAATAATTCAATATTACAAAATCTTTATGATGTTATTGGTCATAAAACACATGATTACATTTCTTTCTATGGTCTCAGAGCTTATGGTAGACTTTTTGATGGAGGTCCTGTGGCCTCTAGTCAGGTATTGTGTTTTGCTGATGCACATAATCACATATGTACATTTATTTTCAATGTTCCCTAATCAATTACAAAATCTATTTGTATGCATCTTTTTCATGTTTTTTTTTTTAAATTTTTATAATGGACATGGGAAAAACAATTGAGCTTGGAACTCAGTGGTATATCATTTTTCACATTATATTCCTATTGTTTCTGTAGGTGTATGTGCATAGCAAAATCATGATAGTTGATGACTGCACAACCTTGATTGGATCCGCTAACATTAATGATAGGAGTTTGCTTGGATCAAGAGATTCTGAGGTATCACTTCTCAAGCATCCCTTTGCTTTATACTTATTCATTCTTCTACAGGTTCATGCTTCAGAGCTAAAACCTATCATATGTGATTAAAAAAAAAACCCATGTTTTCAGCTTCAGAAATGGAAAAAACCAGAGAATTTGAAATTTTATTTATAGTAACTGAAGAAGACTGAGGAAATTGCATATTTTCTAAGCTTTATTCATCGTTAGGAATAATCTTAGAAGTGTTGTGTATTCCAGTCATCATCCAATAACAAAGAATCAGTCTATCATACTATCAACTTCTTGGATGCCCACTACTTTCCTTTCTCACAGCGTTCCAATCTATCTCCTAATATGCATGAATAAAATTTTTGTTATTGGTATTTCATTCTTTTCAGTTCTAGAGCATGAGATCAATTTATTGTTCACAACTCTGATTTATCATGATTAGTTTCTTCACATGTGAGTTTCAGAAAATTTTTATCCAAAAACACTTTTGGTAAGATAAATTAGAGAACAATTTTTCAGAAGACAGAGGATAATCAAAATTTGTATAGTTGTGACCATTGAATAATTAAAAAGCACATTGATGAATTTTGTGAGTGAATTGTTTCCAAATTTGCAGTTAAAATTCACATGTTTTGCTCATTTGGCCTGACCCATGTCACAAAGGGTTGTATTAGAGATGTGAAAGGTTCCAAGTTTTGAGACCCAATGAAGACCAAAAAAAATTACCCATGAAAAAAAATTACATGTCTTTAAAAATATAAATACAATATTGTGTGATCAAGAAAATTTATGTGAACCATTGAATTAATCACAGAAATTTGAATGAAAATGAATGGAATCAGGAATACAAGATTTGAAATGAACTGATTTTAAGCTCAGCAGTCATAATTATTTTTTTCCCCTTATTTTAAATACAGGAGTTGGAGGATATTTTATCGCCCTTTTTTTGAACTTTATTCTCTCTTTTGTCCTTCTCAGTTTATGGACAGGCTTTGGCTGTGGAAGTGTCGCCTTGCCTTAATAAGTTCTAAAGGGATTATTCGTTTTAAGTTTCTTCCAATTTCTCATTGTTCCAAGATTGCTCTCCCAACTATCAAGCTTCAAAGTGTTTCAGTGCTCCTTCCTATTTAACTCTTGACTTCCAGTTGTTTTTGTTTTCTATCTGAAACTCTGACCTGAGTGGAAGAAAGTAGCATTAGTTTTTCTCCTTCTATCTCCCGGTTATAAATGTCAATGACAACTTGAAGTTCTTGTTGAGTTGTTTTCAATAACATTATTAAACTTTAGAGCCACATTTTACTGTTCTCTTAAAGCACCTGTTTTGAAAATAAAAATAAAATAGTTTCTGAAAAAAGTGAATCAAATATAGATTTTAGAAGTTCTATACTTCATTTTTAAAATAAAAATAAAAAACTGTTATCAGAGAGAACCAAACATGCCCATGTGATATTCAGAGGAGGAGGTTAAAGTTTAGGCATATGTATAATTGGATTGCTACACTAAGGTTCACCATTTCCATTGCTGTGGATTTTTTCCCAAGTTAGAATTTGATACAGGTTTCTCAATTTCTTGAAATTTCTTTTGTACTTTTCACCAAACAATTTAGAGCTGTTTCTTGTTTAAAATTAATGCTTAATGCATTTTGAATGCTTTTAAAAAGGTTGGTTTTTCTTTATGGTCTAGGAGGTGGTATCAGCATTCTGAAACCCTGGACTGTTCAGACAAATGAACCATCTATTCCATCACTAGTCCTCTTTTTGGTAACTAGTTGCTCCTGAAATTGTTCCACCATGGGGTTTCCTTGCATATCATGAGTTTATGTATAGTGAGAACTTTATTTATTTATTTATTTTGGTATTAATTTCAATATTGGAATATCATGGTTAAAGTGAACAATATAGATTGTTGAACCAGGATTGTGAACTTAAGCAGATTGCATTACAGAATATTGGTCAATATAATATTTAATAGCTAAACTGTAAATTGAATTTAATATCTTCAGAACTGTTGTTCTTGTGTTGTCTTTTTGTTGCTACCAAGTTTCTGAATTTTTCTCTTCCCTGCATTGTCTTAGTCATTGCGAATAATTCCAAAATTAGGAGTTATCCCCACCTAATGATACGGTTTTCTGTTCTAAATGTAAACTTGCTTCTCTTTTTCTTTTTTTATGATTAGGTTTACCTTAATTATCACTGAACTGTTTGTTCTTTCAGATTGGCGTGCTCATTGAAGACAAGGAATTGGTTGATTCATATATGGGAGGAAAACCAAAGAAGGCTGGCAAATTTGCTCATAGTCTCCGCCTCTCACTGTGGTCAGAACACCTTGGTCTTCGAGGAGGAGAGGTTAGTCATAAATATGATAATTGCTGCTTAGCCTTTTCTTCAAAAGCCTTCACTGAACCACACCCATGCGACTGAGGGTTGGTTGTAGCAAACCATAGCATCAATGAAGAGGAACTAACTATAGCTCATATCATTTGGCTGACTGTATGTTCTTTATTTCTTTTTCCAGATTGATCAAATAAAAGATCCAGTTGTTGATTCAACTTACAGAGATGTGTGGATGGCAACTGCAAAGGTCTGAATCAAAAACTAAAAGAAAAGTGTTACTGTTAAACAAAAGACTTCAAAGTTAGCATTTACATTACTTTCCTCAACATCAAACCAATAGAAATGAATTTGAGAATTTCAGGATTCTTTACTAACTATATTAATGATACATAATTTTGCTTAAATATTTTTCTCTAATTTATGGCCCATATTTTATGGGCTTTTTAACTTCTATATAGGCCACTCTTTTTTTCCCCCTTCTTTTCTTTTTCCCAGTATTCTCTGGATGGGATAAGTCAACGCCGAGAGTGGGGAAAGCATTTATTTTTATTCAGAAGATTTGCATTTTTATTTTAATTTATGAAAGATAATTCCCTGCATATGAAAATGACAAATTTTTTGTGCATGCTAAATCTTCCCAACGGTGTAGACATCTTTATGTTGATATACTATTGTGCTCGAGTCTTTTTCATTTGTTTGTTGCTCTTGATTCTTTCTCTAATTAACTCCCATTTATGGGTGTTTAACCTTGACAGACGAATTCCACAATCTACCAAGATGTCTTTTCTTGCATCCCAAACGATCTCATACATTCTAGGTATGAAGCAGCTCTGATCTTCATCTCACATTCTCTTTTCTCCCTGCTAACCTCTTTTTCATCTCATCTTCATCACATGCAGAGCTGCAATGAGACAACATATGGCCATCTGGAAGGAGAAACTTGGCCACACCACCATTGATTTAGGAATAGCCCCTATGAAGCTAGAATCCTATGACAATGGAGACATGAAGACAATCGAACCCATGGAAAGATTAGAGTCGGTGAAGGGTCATCTTGTTTATTTCCCCTTAGATTTCATGTGCAAAGAAGATTTAAGACCTGTGTTCAATGAGAGCGAGTACTATGCCTCTCCTCAAGTCTTTCACTGAGTTTTTTCCTACACACTAATTAAAGAGTTTCACGGCAGATGGGGTCCCTGCCCTTCACGTTGTAGCTGTACCTCCCCGGATATAATACTCAAAAGACACAGCATGTTATCCTGAGATCCATCATTTTCTCGGTCATGTGAAGTGAAGATTTCAGGTTCATGACAGACACGGCTCCCCCAATGTTGTAAGTATTTGTTAGCATGAATACAAAAAATGATAGAGAGAAGGTCTAATGTGGCTGATAATTAATCCCCCACTTGGGGTTAATGTATTTTAGGTCAATCATTTATCGTCAGTTGTATAAAACTTCATGAAAGTAGTTGCTTCGGTGAATCTCTTTTCCTGCATCCGGAAGCAACGTTTGTCTCCAAAAACACTTATTGCTTTACCTTTGGAGGCTTTGCAGGTACACTGTAAAATTCAGGATGATATTTCTCCATAAAATGTTTGTTTCGGTATAGCATCACACACAACCTAGCCTTCTCCTCTTATTTCAAATCTACTTTCTTGTTTGGAAAACTCTATGGTGGCACCACGTGGAGCTTTTAATTTAGGCCATATGGTAAAATTTGGGTCATCGAATGGGGGGTAACGAGCAAATGGGGGGTTAAAAGTGTAAAAAAAAAAAAAAGAAGGGAAAACCATAATATAAAATGTCAGGTACAAAACAACAAAAAAATAATGGGATCAACGGGACAAAAAAAGGTTCTTCTAAGAATAGGTGAAAAAATATTCATTATAACTTGTAGATCCTCTTTTCTTAAAGTTCTTATTAGATTCACCTTTATATAAACTTTAGTATAAACAAAAACAATGGAAACCTTTCTATTTACATTTCATTCCATTACATGTACTTATGAATTACATGCATAATATTTACTCGACAAGAACTTAAAGATGAAACATCATGCCTTCCAGAGTTATAATATTATCAAACATAGTTGATAGGAACAATCGTAATTGTCACAAAAAAAAAACCCATAATTGCTTTCAAATTAAATGGTCTAGCCTACTTTCCTTGGATATCACACTACCATAACCAAACCCTTGTTTAAAATACTTAATGTACTACTTTCATGATGTCATTACTTCTAACCACTCCGAAAAAGAACTTATATTTACTAATTCCATTTCCTTCGCCAAGAATTATGTAATTGCATTACGACTTCTTCAAAATATTTTTTAAAATTATCATGAATTCCCATCCACAAGAAAAACTTTATTCAATTCCCACTGTTCTTCTAAAATAAGCATTTTTAATTAGCCTCAATTTCCATCCACGTAAAAACTGTAATTAATTCAGAACAAACATTTTTTATTTGAGTCAATTTCCATTCAAAAAAAAAAAATTATTTTACTATTTTGTCCTAATCCATATTATAATTTTCTTTCAGACCAAATCTGAATAAAATATTTTGATTACTATTTTACTTAAATGAAAAATGGCCCTTCCCGGTAAAAGCTATGCTTTAGATGCTAGAATTGGAAATATCAGTTGGTTTGGCAATAGTTCTCCGGAGAGATCTCCGGGACGGCGTGATCGGTCTTTGACCACCGCGGAAAAACAAGGTTGTGTGTTAGTTCTCTGAACATCAGTTGGTTATGTTATTTAGAGGCAGTAGATTAAGACCATGTTTGGTCGGGGAAACCAGAGAAAATTTTTCATTGTTTGTACTTGCAAAAACTAGACCAAGGACTCAGCTGAGAGGATAGGTTTTCTTTCCCTCGGTTCTGTGTGGGGAGGAATGGTTTTCAAATCTTCCTGTCTTTCCTTTTGGTTCCGTTGGGCTCCTTTCGAGTGTGAATACTTTTTAGCTTCAAGTTGACCTTCAGTCATTGCACTTCGTATTTTGCTTTAATTTATTTATGTTTGGTAGCAAAGGAAGGAGGAAAACGAAAGAAAATTTTCTATCTTACTTTTTCTATTGTTTGGATTGGAATGTAATTGTAACAAATGAATTCATTTACTTCTTCCAGTACTCAGTAGACATGAGAGTCATTTTCATATTTGATAATCTGAGTAAATAGATTGGAAAATACCATGTAATTTGCAGGTGTGATTTGGAGGGAAGGCCGATGGAGAATCTTTTGGCTCTTTTTGACGCATTGATGCGGAATATATCACTCATGAAAGGGGAGAGCTGGAGGAGTGATGTTGGAAGAGAAGCTGCTGAATCGTTAGCAAAGGAAGCAAGGGGGAACAATTTGATGTTGACTTCTCCAGGCATTATAAATTCAAGGGGCTCTAGTAATTTTGCCTCTGTCTTCTCCAAGAAAGGAAAGAAAGGAGTGAATCAAGATTGCTTCATTGTGTGGGAGGTATGCCAATCATATCTCAAAGTCAATATATGGCAAACTTGTTATTAGAATCTAGAACAGTTCTTTGAAAATGATAATTACCATTTAGTTTCTAATCGATCCACAAATTCTGGTTTGGTTGGTAGGAGTTTGGATGCCAAGAAGACATGACCTTTTGTGGGATTTTTGATGGGCATGGCTTGTGGGGGCACCATGTAGCCAAAAGGGTCAGGAAATTGATGCCATCATTTTTGTTATGCCATTGGCAAGAAACTCTTGCACTTGCTCAGGGTTTTGACATGATGGGACTTGATAGAAACCTTTGCCCATTTGATATATGGAGGCAATCCTACTTGAAAACTTGTGCTGCCATTGATGAGGAGCTCGAGCAGCATGCAGATCTTGATTCTTTTCGCAGTGGCACCACAGCTTTGACAATTGTTCGACAGGTAGCTGCATAATATCTAATTTGAGCAGATAACTGCTTGGTTTGATTAGTCATTTCATTATTGTTCTTTTGAATTGATTCTTGTTTTCAGTTTTATCACTTCTAGTAGATTTCCTTCGTGTTATTATTGAAATAACAAAACCTCGTAACCCAAATTTCAAAGTCCGCTACATGATTCCTTGACCACCATTCAGCTTTATCTAATGTTATGTCTTCTGTTGTCAAATACTGAAATTAAAGAAAGAAAAAGGAGTTTTAAGATGCAGAAGATGCTTTGGCTGAAGTGACATATTGAAAAGCTTGAGGTTAATTTGTACAGATGAGGAACAGACCTCTAGTTTGTATGGGAATTCCCGGGCATGTCCTAGTTTGAATTAGTTTCCCATGTGGTCAAGGCCAACCCTCTGTTTAGAGCTACAAATAAGGTCGAGGTTGTCTAAAATGATTTCAATAGGTGGTATCTTCTTTGCCACCCTTGTTTCTTTGTCTACCAACCAAAAGCAAGTTACAGATATTTTAATGAAGATAGGAAAATGGATTTCTAAGATCATTCTGGACTGAGCTGGATAATCTATACCGTTGTCCCTTGAAAATTTTATTGGTTTGGAAAACTAAATTAAAAGACTATCAGATATTAGAAATTTTTAGATTCAAGCAGAAAGTTGCCTCAGCCTTGCCACATTAACTTTTTCAGGGAGAACTCATTATCATAGCAAATGTTGGTGATTCTCGGGCTGTGTTGGGAACCACGTCTGATGATGGCAGCCTGGTAGCAGTTCAACTTACTGTCGACTTTAAGCCCAATTTACCTCGTTAGTTCTCCTTCTCTACATGTGTTTGTGGGGTGTTGTGTTAACAAGTTATACTAAGTATACATCGATAATATTAATTTTACACTCATATTCATCTTGGTTACAGAGGAAGCTGAGCGAATAACTAAGTCCAGAGGGCAGGTATATTGCTTACAAGATGAACCAGGGGTGTACAGGGTTTGGATGCCAAATACAAAGACGCCAGGGCTAGCAATATCAAGAGCCTTTGGTGACTACTGCATGAAGGACTTTGGGGTTATTTCCGTGCCTGAAGTCACACAAAGAAATATAACCAGCAGAGACCAATTTGCCATTTTAGCCACAGATGGGGTATGCCTTTCATTGTTTCCGGTTCCAAATTTTACATCAAAGCATTACTTTCTTAAATTGGTTTGGCAAAGGTTAGATTTTAAGTAGATTTGATCTTAGTGAAAAACCCATAAATGACAAATTGTTCTGGATTATTGGGCAATTGCTTGGCTTTTGTGTTCAGGTATGGGATGTCATCTCTAACCAAGAGGCAGTTGAGATTGTTTCTTCAGCACCAGACCGAAACAAATCTGCTAAAAGGCTGGTGGAATGTGCAGTTGATGCATGGAAACGAAAGAAACGGGGTGTTGCAACGGATGACATCACAGCTATTTGCCTCTTCTTCCACCCTTCACCCTCCCAGCAAGGCAACAATGCTAAGGTCCTAGAAGAGGCTGGCATGACAAAAGCTGGGTAATTGCTCATTGCCCTTGCCTTTATGCTATCTTTCAAGTTTCAACTATGTTTCAATTTAAATATCTTTGTTGCATGCCTTTAAATGTATGCAAGTTTGAATGAAAAACCAAAAATGTGAACAGGAACTTTCCTGAATATTGTGGACTCTTCCTAGTTTCTAAATTATATCTTCACCAGTTGGATCAAATCTCATGTATGTTTTTGTATTATTCAAAAATACTAGTGCTGTTATGTGCTGTAATTTACAAGAGAAATATCTTGATGGTATTTAAGATTACTCACGTGTAGAAACAGAATGGGGATGTAAGTGATGGTTTAGAAGCCACATTGTGCTCTAATGATATTATGAGAAAAGCCCTTAAGAGGTTTACACGTGGACAGATGATGGCCAGTTTGGAAATTATTTTTGATAAAAAAGTTCGATAAATTTAAAATAAAAAATTGTTTTCAAGCCACAGCATTTTAGAATAAATTTATGTGTTTTCAATAGTTGTTTTTTAGAATGTGATGAGTAACAATTGAAAACAAAGAAAATGTTTTAAAAAAATTTCTGTAGGTAGAGTTTTTAAACAAAATTTTGTTTTTAAAAATTATTTTGGAGAGTTGCATTTGAAATCGCTTCCAAATGGCTCTATATTACCTAATAATTGTTTTATGACAAGATTACTCAACCTTTATAAATTCATGTACATAACAATTCCTCTTCTTCCATTTCTCCTATGAAGGGTTTAAAAAAAAATTATTTTTTAGATAAATGGATAAGAAAATCATCATTGTTATAAACCAAGATGTATGGTTTTTATTTTGTTTTTTTTTTTTTTTTTAAAAACTTATTTATTTATTTTCGGGCATTTTGGGAGTTCGTTCTAAGGAAGGTAAGTTGAAGTTATCCAAAAATTTTCG
This sequence comes from Vitis vinifera, assembly GCF_030704535.1. Taxonomy (NCBI): domain Eukaryota; kingdom Viridiplantae; phylum Streptophyta; class Magnoliopsida; order Vitales; family Vitaceae; genus Vitis; species Vitis vinifera. Next base: position 494,953 of record NC_081809.1, read on the forward strand.
CTGAGGTATTCTTTTTAACATTGGGAAGTATACTTCCAAACAATAAATAAATGTCCGAAGACATGCCCGTAAACATTAGAAGAGGTGTCTTACACTATATTTCGATGCACTTTTATAACGTTGGATACTAAAATGCCAAGAGTGTATAAAAACTTGTATGTTAACTCTTTTATAATCAAAATCTCTCTTTATGTTTGGTTCCAAAAATATATATAAAAAAAATAAAAAAAATATATTTAAAGTTAATAATTTTTTAAAATCATTTCACGTTTAAATAATTTAAAAATATATAAAATTTTAATTAATTATATTTGATTTTTTTTCCGTATATTTTTCTCAATGAACGCCTTTTTTTTCTCTCCTTGTATTTTCTGACAACTAAACATTGTTGTTGACACCAATTTCATCCATAAAAGTAAGATTTTTTAAGGAAGAAGACTAGTGAAAGAGGAGGGTAATTTAGGTAAATTGGGATAACTTAGGTTAATAAGCATGCGACTTGTGACTTGTGAGCGTGTAAAAGGGAAGGATAGTCTCTTCCATTTTTATCCCTTAGAACATGGGCGGTACTGAAATGACAAAAACGACCCTGAGTGATTAATAAATAGCAAAAAGACCCTCTCTCCCCTCTAGCTTCTTTTCCGATGACCACTTCTCTCGATTTCCCATTCATTCTCTGGACTTCCTCGCGAGGGCGTGGGCGCACTGGGCGGTGGCGCCATTCCAGAAGCCTCTCGTCACTTGCCTTCCCAACACCTCACAGAGCGATAGCTACATACACTGCTCTTCATTTCGTAGCCAAACCCGACCGCTGGGCATCCTCGCCGGCCTTGTATTCCGGGGACGTCATCAATCACTCTGAACTGACTGAACTTCACGACGAATCCGATTTCGAAAGGCTTGCCTCCTCCAACGATGATCTTCTCTCCATCTGCGGTTTCGGTTCTCTTCTCTCCGGTATGTATGATCATCATCCATGCTAGAATTTTCTTGTTGTTAGTATGCGATCAATGTGTGTGATGCGCTGTGGGACCAGAGAGGAGCGCGAGGAGTACCTTTCCGGATCTAATCAACTTCAGAGTCGCAAGATTGAACGGATTTCGCCGTGTCTTCGCTCATGTTACTCCAGTTTTCTTTGAGCGCGGCATTGCCAAACCGGAGACCATGGTTAATATAAACTCATTCCTTAGCAGTGCCTTTTGTCAAGTACCTGACCTCTGTTTGGTTGCTGAGAAAACTCAGGAAAGTAATAAAAAAAACTAAGGGCTTGTTTGCTGGCAGGTATAAAAATTGTGTTTTCAGAATCTGTTCTTTTTTTTTTTACAGTTAAACTGTAGTGTCATTTTACTATTTTCAATAGCTTATGTGCTTGGAATTTTTAGAACTCAAAATTTAGAACTGAAAAAAATTATAGTTTATATTTTAACAAATATAATGAAGACCTGTTTTCAGGAAATGTTCCCGAATACGGTTTTTGGGGACATGTTCCTAAAAAGTTTTTAAAAACCATGTTGATCCAAAACTTTCAGAAAAATGTTGATGCACATGCTTTTTGTGTTTTTTTTTTCTATTTTTTTAATACAGATAAAATATAGAACATTTCCTATTTTCACTGCCAAACAGGCCCTAGAATGTTGAATTTAATATTTTTTTCCCCCTCAAAAAGCAGGAAAAGACTTACCACAACTATGGCAATTGGCTTTTGTTGGACTCATAGAGAGATATTCTTTCTTTTCCTGATTTCCTCAGAAACCAAATGGAGATAAATCATTTAGTTATGAGCAAAGGGAGGTCTTTCTTATGACAAGGAAAATTGTACTGAATGCATTATTCGTTATATGTAAACTGCAAACATTTCAGGAGATTTCAGGCTTGAGTGTGGAGCCTTGTGAAGGGGAAAGCCTTATAGTTACTGTATTTGAGATTCATAGATCAGAGGTAAACAACGATATTAGTGCTTATTTTGAATCTTAAAGAACAGGGTAGTGAAGTTCTACTTCTCAAGATTAACTTAATGTGCTACTTCTTAAAGTCAGATTCCATCTTATATCAAGAGGGAGATTGAGTATCGGTTTCTAGCAGTGAGTTCCTGGATTTTTACTCGATTGTCATTTCGAACATTTTGGTTGCCTTCTTTATATGTGAATGTGAATGGCAGGTCTTCCCTGAAACACTAGATGGGACCCCATTTACTAGTCCAGCGGTGCGTGAAATGGATGATTCACTATGCTGTAAAAATATTTTCCATGGCTTCTCATTTTCCTTTCTATTATTTGGCTGCAAATTACTTTATTAATGGATTATGGGTTTGTGGATTTTATTTAGGTGCTTTGTGCTCGTTACAGTGACGAGGAATTTTTGCAGATTAGATGTAAAGGTAATCAATCTTCTTTGGATTTTCCTATTAGTTTAAAGACCTCTATGGTTATAGGCACCTGGGGAGAGAAATATGACAAATGAGTACTTCCCTGGGACATCTATAATTCTTGTTTTGAGTTGTGTACTCTAGCCACTCTTTTGTTTGTGATTTAGATCAAGTGCATGAAATACTGAACAAGTTGATTGACTTGTTTGAAGGTGAATAGATGACTACATACAACTTGGAACATGTGTGCTTCACGAACATGTGTGCTTCACAATCATATTCCTTTCTTTAGGATCCTTATAAGCTTATACTGTGGATCTTGAAATCATACCTGGTATGCCTCAAGGAAAGGATACTGAGAGAATTTCTAGATAAGATCAATTTAAATCTGGCTATTGTTTGTGCTAAAGCTAAATTTTTAGTCATATATCGCTATCTTCTATGGTATTGATAGCTGACAAAATTACTTCTACTTTACAAATTGTAATCTCCAATAGATCAATAGGTCCTGAATCCAGAATTGCATGATAGCTCAGTGGCAGTTTGGAACCCTGAACTGCAATTTCAGTTTACTATTTTTTATAATGGTAAACTCTGTTCTTAGTCCTTTAATTTAAATTCATATCTGCAAACCAATTGTGATGGTTGAATTCTTTTATTTATTTCTAAGAGTCCACTCTTTAGTATTTAAGAAAGTGCATAAAGCTGATTCTTCCTTGATTTTAAAAATAAATTTGGAGTTGTAGGTACCTGATTGAGTGCCAAGTTCTGTTGGTTTTAGACAAGTTTTGAAGTTTGGAACCAAAGATTAGAATGGTTCCATTTGTTCTATGCCTTATTTTCTGTGATAAGTCATCAGCATTCTCATTGGAACAAGTTGATGGTGGTCAATAAGATTTTGTATGTCCTGATCAGAGACCTGTTCTGCCCAGGAACAATATGCATCCTTCCTTTCCTTTTGCACACATTTTTTTTCTTAGAAAATAACAAGTGAAATGGAATTAATAAGATCACAAGGATTTCATTTCTCTGGCACAAGTAATGAGCCTGCAGCAGGGTGACTCTAGTCAATGCACTTAACTTCTCAGCATTGCATCATCTCTTTCGTTTCTGTAATTGTGCTATAATATTCTCAGATTTTGAAGCCCTTTTCTTGGATGTGGATGTTCCAGACCTCTCATGAAATTAAGTTCATGGATGACTGTTGATCTTGATAGAGTTCTAACCCCTAATTTGTAACCCAATAATTAAGATCCAAAAATTCTTCCTCACTCATGTAATGGCTTGGGTATTAGGTTCCAGGAAATAACACATGATTCTTTTGTGCATCATTGTAAGGACGTGTCCAACTCCTAATGGATTAGACTTTAATGTTGGAAGTGATGTCAACTATCATTATTTGATTTTAAAGATTGAGAAGCTGGGCATATTGGTCATGTTCTTTGTGTTTTACTTAAGAGGAAGTAGAAAATAATTTTTATCATAAAACCTTAAGGCTCTCCATACCTGTGTGAGAACTGAGATCTTCATGTACTGCAGCTGACTCGATCATTGGACTTGTTAAGGGGTCATTTTGAATTTCTTTCCACATGTTCTTCTCTTGCTAATTTGCTAGCTACTTTCATACAGGGAGCAAGGAGATGTTTTTTGAGCAATATGGGCGATATAACATCCACAAGATTTGGCGAGATGATGTCTTCCCTTGCCGTGTTTATCTTCGGCACTGGTTAGTGTTAATTATCCTTGAATGTTTTGCTTACACATGTTCATAGTATTGCTTGAAGAATCTGGGAATGATTTACAAATGTTGAACCACGGTGCAATATTTTGTTCACACCCTAGTAAATGATATGATCTAATACTTACACTTCCTAGGATGTACTTTTGTTTTCAAGTACTAACTTCTATATGTGAGCTGAAAGCTGCAAAACACTCTGTAGTTTGTTGGCAGCAAAGAGTCTCAGCGATGCAGCCTACAACGACTTCCTCGATCACACTTTCCTTGCAGACCGCAAAACAACCATCCAGGAATACTTAGCCACAACAGGTTCAGGCATCATGGAAGAGGAGCCTCCAGAATCCCTCAAGGCCCGTTATGGTGGTTGATATGAACAAGTCCACAGAGCAGAGCCAAATTTGGTAGCTGCAAATAAGGCTTCCCATATTAGGACATGAAATTCTTCAACCTTGCGGTTTGTGCAGGCTAAAAATAAGGGGGAGAGTCAATGGAGGCAATTGAAATATGTAAAAGCCCTCTTCACCCCCTTTTTCTCCTTCAATTTGTTTAGTCACCATATTGGAGATTTAAACTGTGAATCTTCTATTAAATTTAATGGTTCATTGTTGGAACATGTAACTTCCATCACCCTTAAATTCTATGATTATTTTAGAACTGATTTTAGCCTTCTAGGATAAATTTGTTCTAGATTTAAAAATCATTTGTGGCATCACTAGTATAGTTAGCTCCAGTTGAGGGTGATTTTGCATAATATGTGGATGTGGAGAGAAAATGCTTAGTTGCTGAGAAAATGGAGAGTATAGGTGGGTGCAGATAAGTTGAAGAAAAAGGTATTTTGGTAATTATAATTTCTACATAAACTTAGTTTTTAAAACGTAAGAACAGTGAGCTAATTTTTTTTTTTGTAATTATGCATTTGGAGGTGCCACTTGAATTGACCTTAGTACCCTTCAAGTGATTGACAAATGGCAAAACCGCCAACAACCGCCCACCAGTCATGCTTTTTCTGCCTATGACCACTTACTCGCGCGCATGGAGCGTGGCCCGTGGCGACATTCAAAAATCAAAAGAGTTCCCTGGACTCACCTTCCCAACTCATCGTAAAGCAACAACCAAACACACTCCTCTTCACCTCTCCGCCAAACTCGATCTCCGGCCATGTCGTCGGGCGAGGTTCGTGATGATTCCAAACTGATTGAATTGAAGGATGAATCCGATTTCGAAAAAGTTCTCTCTCCCGACGGTGGTCTTGGTCTTCTCTCCGTCTGCGGCTTCGGTTCTCTGCTCTCAGGTAAGGACGATCGTTGTCACCATTACTAGAATTCTTGCGTTGTTATTATACGATCAATGTGTGTATGATGCGTTGTGGAACCAGAGAGAAGTGCGAGGAGCACATTTCCGGATCTGATGAACTTCAGAGTTGCGAGATTGAACAGCTTTCGACGTGTCTTCGCTCATGTTGCTCCAATTTTTTTTGAGCGCGGCATCGCCAAACCAGAAACCATGGTTAATATAAACTTATTCCTAGCAGTGTTTTTCATTTTAACTTTATTTCTGTTTGGTTGCTGAGAAATTTGGGGGAATGGGAGAAATTCTTCAATAATCTCATGTTTTGTGCTGTTTTTGGTTTTGAAATTGCGAAAATTCACGTCAACTAAGTCATGGATTTTGTTAGAATTCGCAGAGGAGTTTTTATTTTTGTTTTTCTTACATTTTCTCAACAACAAATTGACCTTAGTTTATTCAATTTTTAGTGGGGAAGTTTTTATATGATGAAGAAAATTGGATTAATTTTTTGTTTTGTGTTAATTGTAACATTTCAGGAGATTTCAAGCTTGAGTGTGGAGCCTTGTGAAGGGGAAACCCTTATAGTTACTGTATTTGAGATTCAAAGATCTGAGGTAAACAAAAACTTTCAATTGTTGGTGCTTAATTTGAATCTTGAGTGTAAGCAAGAACAGATGAATGATTTCACAATTCTCAATATTAACTCAATATGCTGCTTCACAAGGTCAGATTCCATCTTTTATCAAGAGGGAGCATGAGTTTCGATTCTTAGCTGTAAGTTTGTTACATGTTTACTTCATTGATATTTTCTTATTTTTTTAATATCTTATTTGTTTGTGAACCTGAATCCATTTAATATTTTATGGCAGGTCTTCCCTGAAACATTAGATGGGAAGCTCTTTACTACTCCAGCGGTGGTTCACTTTGCACTATAGTTTTTTTTTTTGGTTCTTTGCCGCTGTATGATTTGCTCATAAATTATTCTGAAACAGACGGTTTGTGAATGTGTGCAGGTACTTTGTGCTCGTTACAGTGATGAGGAATTTTTCCAGAATAGATGCAAAGGTAATCTTCTTTGGTGTCCTACTTACTATTAGCTTGAGAATAAACTTAATTACTTTTTCGTGACATCTGCAGCATGCTTGACAAGGATGGTGACTGCTTCTGATGTTAATTATTAGCATTTTTGTATAACATGGGTTTCTCAAATAGCCACTGTTCTGCTCATGGTTGAGATTGATTGCATAAAATACTGAACAAGTTGAGTGATTCATCCAAAGATGATTGTACTACTTGGAATTTACACTTCATTTAACCTGGGGTTTTCAGATGGCCATTATTCTAACAGTTTTTTGAAAGAACTTTATACAGTGTTAATCTAGAAAACTAACCTGGTGTGCTGTAGAAAAACATGTTGAGAAAAACTTGAGTAACTTATTATACATTGATCTGTTGTGTAAATCTTTTTCTTGTCACCTAGGTCCACATGTTTCTTTCAAAAGTAAATGGTAGTTATATGCTTCTTCCCCCTAAAATATCATCCATCTCAATGTTTAGGAGCTGAGAAAATTACTAGTATTTTACAAATATATGGAATGATAGATTTGCAGAAGTAATATATGAAATGGAATTAACTTAATCACAGGGATTCATTTCTCCATCACAGCATGGCTACTCAGATTAGTGCTCTTAATTTCCCAGCATTGCATTGTATCATATTTCCTTTTTCATCATCTTCAGCATAATTCTGCTGTAAGATTCAATTACTTTTAGCCAACATAGATAATAAAACCTTTTTCTTTGCTTCTTCTTTGACATTGATTTTCCAGTCTCATCTCCTTTGCAACTAGGATTGTTAAGACCCAAAATTTCTGCCTACCCATGTAATCATTTGGCCTATAGGTTCCATTAAATGACAAATTTGTTCTGAATTCCAGTTTGATGATTTGACCAACTTCCTAGTAATAAACTTTGTAAGTTGGTAGTGATGCCATTCATCCTGTTGTTTAAGAGATTAAGAAGCTTGCAATGGCTATGCCCCTATATATAATTGAGAAATGGAGTTTTTACTTTTCTACAGTGATTCCAACATTCAAGGAAGATTAAATAATTCTTACCATAAAACTTAAGGCTCTGTACAAGCTAAATGTAAAGGGAATGAAAACCTATGGACATCATTCAAATACTAATGGGGAAAAAGATCTCTATTTGATTTCATCGATCTTTATCATTGGAGCAGTCAGTGTTTTTTTTTTTTAATTCCTTTGTACTCTTTTTCCGCCTTTGCTGCTTGTCATTGAAATGTAGGAATGCATTCTCATATATTTTTTTGCTACTATTATGCAGGAAGTAAGGAGATATATTTTCAGCAATATGGCCGCCATAACATCCATAAGATTTGGCGAGATGATGTTTTACCTTGCCGTGTTTATCTTCGACACTGGTCAGTGTTGATTATCTTTTATATATATTTTTTACATATTTTATTGCCTGAGGGATATGGGAATTGTTTCCAACTCACAAGAACCACATTTTCTTCACACCTATGTTGATCTAGAAAACTATGCTTCAATATGCTGCTTTTCATATGCACGCTGTTTGCAATGCCAACTTTGTTGACAAAGTGAAGGTCGTTAAATACTCTGTAGTGTGTTGGCTGCAAAGAATCTAAGTGACGCAGCTTACAACAATTTTCTAGATCACACTTTCCTGGCGGACCGTAAAACAACCATCCGTGAATACTTGGCCACAACAGGTTCAGGCATCATGGAAGAGGAGCCTCCGGAATCCCTCAGGGCTCGCTATGGTGGTTGATTTTAACCAGTCCGCTAAATTTGGTATGGGAATATGATACCAACTTTCTGTTACTTTCTGAAGTTTTGTTTCAAATTGACCTTTTTGGTCATTAAAATATTACTATTTTGGTCCTCTTCTCAAACTATCGTCGGCGTCTCAAACTATTGTTCAAAATGGCCCCTTTACCATATATTTTATTTTTGTTTTTTCTTTTTAAATTTATTTCAAACTGCATCTTGAAATTACGGTTTATTACAAATATAAAAACCATGTCTTGAAAGTATGATTTTAATATACATTTAGAAACACTTTAATACAGCAATTTCTAATTCATATGGAAGCCTAAAATACGGTTTCAAACTAATTTTAAAAAATATATATTTTGGACAATAGTTTCAAAAGATGCTATGAGTTATATCATGCACGTAAAATGGGCCAATTGACCCCAAATTCTACTTTTGGCTTATTGTCAACATTTAGCATGGGAATTTGAAAGAAAGGAAACTTTCTCGCGACTCTTTTTTTCCTTCTAGTTGGTTGAATGGTGAGTTGGGAGTGAATCGTGAATCTTCTAATATGTCTTGCCCTTGCCTCCAGGTGGGAGATACTGTATACCATAGGAGGAAGACTGAGTAAATTGGCTCCACTGGTATCAAATTAATCTCCTTGAAATGGATCTGCAAAACACACCCGCCATTAGTTGAATCATTTTAGTTTGTATCATTTAATGCGAATGATATTTAAGTTTAGAATAATTGAAACATGCTGCCAAACACACTCGAGCAAGAATTTGCCTGAGTTGGATTCTCTCTTTTTTTTCTTTCTCTGATTGACATGCAGCCTCAAGAAACAGTTGAATTCTACAATTGGATTCAACAGTCGGTAAGAATCGTGCCTTGTCAATATCCACACTTTGACATGATCAAACATACACTGACGATCAAATTTTTTATCTATTGATATCCTGTAATCCCTTTTCAAGCTGGTAAAAAAAATAAGTGGAGTCTACAATGAATCATCAAAGACAAAACCTGTTCGTTTTTCTCAAACACGGGTATATCTTTCTTCACTATCATCTTGTTGCTTTTTTCTTTTTTTCTTTTTCACATAACATAGCTACTGGCTTCCTCATTTTCCAGTTCCCTGATTAGCAATTCCATCATCTTCTTATACATAGGCATAAAATGATCTTTAATCATTGTCTTTGAGAGCCGGAGCTTACTGTACAGATTCCTAGGTGTCTCATAAATAGCAACATGTTCTTCAGCAGGGCCAGCGCCAGTGTCATTGTCAACTGAATCATTGTCATTTGATGGGGGCATAGAAATAATATGCATAATCCTGCCAGGTGGATAGAAGTGCAGGCTCTCCGAAACATCAGAGGAGTTGGGCGTTTTGCTCTCAACTGCATCAGCCAACATGTTCTCCTCTTCAGTGATTTCTATAACTGCAGCCGCTTCTTCCTCCTGAGCCTGAACATCGGGTTCGTCCTCCTGCCTCTGGAGCTCCTTCTCCAGTTCATACCACAGCTCACCATCGGTGATGTCTTCTGTGGTGGCTGTGGTAACTTCTCTATCACCTGGGAGGAGTGTTACCTCTTCATCTGTGTCGTCATTGCCTGATCCACCACTGGAAGAGCTGCATTCCGCTTTATTTACAACTGAGACTCTCGTTCCCACTTCAGTCACAAGGGATTCAGATGTTACCTCAGAAGATATTAGAGAAGCCTCAGGCAAATCCTCTTCTTTAGGGCTTGGTAGTGAGCCCACATTGCGGCGACGTGCACCCATGCAAGACCATGATGACAGAGATGAGCGGGTCCTGACAACCGCCTCAGTGACATTCTGTGTCACAACCTGCAATTTGCCAAAAAAATACTCAGGTCATGTTAAAGAGAGACAAGATGACCAAGAAATTAAACAGATAAAGGTGCATGTTAGGTATTTTTAGACTCAGAAAAAAAAAATAAAAAATGAGTCATGTGCAGTTCAGACATCAGAATTCAGACAGTTCAATTATCTACTGTAGCTGCGCATGGTGCTCATAGAGTTGCAATAAATTTTAATCCACTATTGAATATTGACAATTTAGATTCAGTCACTGGTTTGTCATCCACAAAAATGAGTCACATTTTACCTGAGTGCTGCTGGAGACAGGACGCAGAAGTGCACCAGCACCAGAAACTCTTGCCCTTGCACTGGCTATTGAAGGCAACCGAGAACTCAGAGCGGTTGCAGAGCGATAAACGACATTAATGACTCTTGTTCTCTGAACTTGATCACGCAGATCATTTAACCAAGATGACGCGGTGACCTGATTATATCCACTCAAAATTAGGATTCTGATGCCTATTAGAGCTTAAGATAGGAACTCACATCATAATTAACAAGAATAAATATTCTATATGCACAAGGTTACAGCACCTCAGAGCGAAGATCATCAACAGACACTGCTGAAAATGTAGGCACCAGGTCAGAACCATTGATGACAGTAGTGATAAAGTGCCTTCCTGATTCTGCTAGATCCCACGTCATGCAGGCAGCTGCACAATGGCAACAGTAATTCAAGCGTTTAGAGAGAAGCACATCGCACTAAAATAGAAATTTACCTACAGTAACCGGGAATAGATAAGTCACATTTCAGAAAAATGGACTTGGATGATTATGCTTTTCCATGAGGACAAAAGGAATTTAACTCATTTCAAGCTTGAAAACCTAATCAAAATGGCTCCAAGCAGATTTTCATCACTCATCCTCGGCATCAAGGATTGCCAAAAATTGGCAGTCAAATGAGGCTATGATTTGTGTTGCCATTTAAAAAACCTTGCTGAAAAAATAAAAATTTTACCACCATGTTTTATAATAGAGTTTGTTAGTCCCCTCCACACACACAGACAAACAATGTTCCATATCTATGTTATATCTCAAATTCAAATAGCCCATAAGTTTAGATGTGTGTATTCTTCATCCTACTGGGTCTCATTGGTTGCAAACCAGAATGTTACAGGAAAATTGAACATTCTAGTAGCAAAACTCCATACCATTAGTTAATCCAAATCCGATGAAGAAATCATTGAATAATCATGATAATAATTAGAAACTCTAGGTCCTAGGATGTTTGGAGTTATCTTGCAACGAAACAGAGCTGAATTCATATCAGACACAGGTCACAGACAAATAACATCAACTTGCTTCTGGATCATTTAAAACTGGAAATCATAGGTAAGATCCCGAGTTGTAACTGATGTGGGAATCCATATTACTGCAAATTCATCAAAAAAGCTAGGGTGATCTCCATCTGTTTTCATTTAATTAAACAAAGGGGCATGAAAAAAGAAGTTAAAAATGGAATGCTTGCATATATAGGAAAAAGAATTTACACACTCTCAATGGTTTAAGTGTGATGAATTAGTTATCACTTTGAATGTGCTCAAAAGGAAATGTAAGCATCATATTTGATTGGTACGTGCCTGGGGCAAATGTGACACAAGTGGTCGAGGATAACTCTTTCTGTTCTCGAAGAATATATGTTAACAGCGCAGCAGTACCACCACCAAGTGAATGCCCAACAATCTTAAAATGAAAAAGGAAACAAAGTTTATAGATGCAAATAAAATTGTAACTTGAGATTATACACAAAGATCTAGAATTGAGAGCTAATATCATGATAGCAGAACATACAAGTATATAGTGGAAAAGGCTGAAAAATTTTTAATTCCTAGGAAAGCAAACATTAATAAATTCAAAATGATTCTATAACTAGTTTCTCAACAGTCCAATAGCAATAACTAGTAAGTTTAAGCTAAATATAACCTATCAAATAGGGTTGCATCTTGAAACAGCTTTGCTCGTCTCTCAAAGTTGGGTAAATGATTGATCTATTATAAGGCTCAACAAGAATCAAAATGGCTGTTCTACAGTTTTTTTTTTTTTTTGATAGACAAATGAAGATTGTAGTAAAAATAAAAGGTACACACAATGTACACAAAGCAACAAAAACCAAAAGGTGCGAATACACAAAAACAAGTAACCGCACCCACAAAGAGCCTAACCAATCCACAAAGCCAAAGAACCATCCCCAATGGACAATCTAACTCAATCCCAAAAAAGAACTTTTAACTGTTTGGTCCAAGCTTTCACAATTCTCAAACGTTTTCCTATTTCTCTCCCTCTAAATGGACCAAAAAAGGCATAAAAGAGCCCCTTTTCAAGCCTTTTTTCCTTTTTTGGCCAATAAAGGAGTCACCCCAAATCAAGAGCATCTCTCTCACTGAAAAGTGCATCACCCACTGAACATCAAATAGAGCAAAAATCAACTGCCACAAAATACGCACTTTCAGACAATGGAGGACATGATCCCCCATTTCTTCTTCTGCCTTGCACAAATAACATCTACTAGGCATCCTCCTGCCTCTCTTTTTGATCTGATCCTGAGTTAATATCTTAACCCAAGTTGCTTCCCAAGCAAAAAAGCTAGCTCTTACAGGAGCCCAAAAGTTCCAGACTATACTATGAGGGAAAGACTTTACTCTCCTACTTGCCAAGGAGGTGTAGAAAGGCTTGATTGAAAAGACACCATTCTTTGTCTCCAACCACACCAAATTGTTATCATTCCCCGAAAAGATGGAAAAATCATGCAGCCTCCCAAAAAAGACTTCAGCTTCCTCCAACTCCCACTCATTCAGCTATCTAAGGAACCTAGGGCCCCAACTGCCTCCTTCCTAGATATCAACCACCCAAGCATCTTTTGAAGAGGCTATAAAATAAAAATTCAGGAATGAATCCCTCAAAAGGTGTATCCCCGCACCACTTATTCGTTCAAAATTTCACCTTATCCCCAGAACCAACCTTAAAACTAGTCTTACCTTTGAACGCCTCCCAACCATTTCTGATTGTCCTCCAAACTCCCACTCCATAACTCTCTCCCACCTCTTTCATACACCAACCCCCATTGTCATGCCCGTACTATTCCACAGTCACCTGCTTCCAAAGAGGATTCCTTTCAGTCACAAATCTCCAAGATCATTTTCCTAGAAGAGCCTTGTAAAAGGTCAAAAGATTTATGAAACCCAAGCCCTCTTTTTGTTTATCTAAGCAAACAATGGACCAATTCACCAGATAGGGCTTGTTAAGCAAAGCCCCCCTCCCCAAAAGGACCAATAACATGGAAATTAGTTTTTTTGACCAGACCTCGTTATTGAGGCAATCAGAAATTACAGCACAGGTCGTGCAGCTACCATGAAGAGCAGTATTTGTTATACAACAAAAATTTTGAAAATTTTATGGTGCATTAACTTTAGTGTGTTGATGGTTGGATTTATTTTAATATCAGTATAGCAAAAATCACTCAAAATAAACCTATGAATGTATGATCATAAAAACCAGAAATGGATAAAAGAAAAAAGAACAATCAAGACAAATTAAAATGTATGATATTCATTTAGATCATAGTGAGAGCATCTACCTTAACATTGAAGCTAGGATGTTCTTCCAAAGACTTGAGCAAGAAAGGGGTGCTAAGCTTTGCAATCCAACGAGCTGCTGCAACCATTCCACAGTGTGCATATCCTAAAACTAAATTGATTATCCCACCATCATGTAAAACTGAATGGTGGAAAGGAACCACAGCACCAGTTGCAGCTGTTAGAGTATCTTTAATGCTATGAGTACCCCGAATCAATAGAAGGATGCATTTTGAATTTCTATCACATAAAATTGTGAAAGCAGGCTTCAGAAGCTGAAAAAAGAATATCAAATTATATTCTTCTAATAAAAAATAAAAGGAAATAAAAACAGAATAAGTAAACAACCATGCTTTATCATATAAATTAGAGATCATTTTTTCTATAAGTTTTCTTTTTTTTCCTTTTTCTTTTTGCTACATGGAATGTCCTCTTCCAAATCCCAGTCCTTGCCACCTGAGTCAAGTCTCCGGGGCAACCTATAAATTAAGTTGATTGGAATAGAGGCTGCATGACTATTTCAAGGAAGAAGGTTGTAGAATTAGCAAGTGGTAGAAAACTATATAGATTAGAGACTCTGTTATCCACATATTTACCCACAAATTACTGTTAAATTATAACCAAGGTTTGTAATCAACCATCCGCTTTTAGTAAAATGATCTTATTCAAAAGAAGGAACTTCATCAGAGAGGAGCTAGTTCTCATGTCCTAATCTATAGGGATGGGATCTCTGCAGGAATGCTTAAAAGTAATTTTGTTATCATGTTTCAGTCCTTTTCATATCTGAGTGTAGGTAGTGAGGTTTTCAAGTTTGAACACAATTAAGCATATTTAAGATAATTACATACCCCTGCCTTAGGCTTCTGAAGAAGTACATCTGCCTGAGTGTAGCCAGCAGTCTCTAGAAATACTGGAAATGACTTCTTTGAAAAAAGCATACAAAGGGTCAACAACCTCAGATAATAGTTCAACTCTGCAATAATTTCTGGGCCTTTGAGTTGTACAGAATTACATCCAGCATATACACTAGCAACTTGTAAGTTACCCTGCGAGAACATAAAAACTAAGAAATCTCAATTTTTTTATTTATTTACTTATTTTGATGAGCAAACTTCAAAGAAATCTTAGAATATATATATACAAGTCTAAGAACTAAATCGAGGAAGCACAAACTGAAAACAGTTCACATGAGCTCATAATTCAGAGAGAATTCTTGACAATTAGAGGCATATTCTTCTCCTTGAGCTTGGTGTAATACAAACAAACAAGAGTCTCGTGTTGCAGGTAATATTTTGCAATAAATTTCATATTTAGACATTAAGTGAAGTTTGTTGGTTGAAAATTCAACATATGTTGACAGAAAAAGAATTTAGAATCGAGGTGAGAAATTCCTGGCAAATAAATATAAAATTTACACTTATGAGAATTTAGAATCAAAGGAGAGAAATTCCCGGCAAATAAATATAAAATTTGTACTTACGTTTATAAAATTCTCACGAAATCATTGATTATGCAATCCATGGCTATTCACAGTCAAAGATATAAACAAGCAACTGAAAATATGCATCTCACACATCTCATAGGCGAAAACTAGAACCGTTGCAAATAAACAGAATCTTAAAGCAACAGCCAAACTAAGGCCATTCAACACAGCTCACCTGTCTACGCATGAGATAATTGATGCCGAAAGCCAAATCTCCAATCGGCCATTTGCCTAGTGTCTCCGAATACGTAAACCTAAGCGTATCCGACAACGTTGTGATCGTCTCAAACCACGTCGCCGGCGCCTGAGCCGGCCTCCGAGCAATTCTCCTCCCGGATCTACTCAACGACTTCGAAAAATTACCATTGCGATCATCCTCCTGCTCCTTTCCTCCTATTCTCCGACTCAGCACATAGTATAGCAGCATCGCCGCTCCGACCGCCGTCGCCATCGTCGTCGCCGCCATCGAATCGGTATCTCAAGAAAAAACCATCAAACTGAAGATCAGAAAAATCTCCGCCCCGATTCTAGGGTTTTGAAGCTGAACCGAAGAAGAAAAGCAAAATGCATCCAGTTCAGAGATAATGCGAAAACGCAGAGAACCGCGAACGAAAAGGGAGAGGGAACAGAGCTCGCTTTTGGTTGTGGGCGAGTCACGAGTGAGTGCTATGCGAAATTGCCAAAAGCACCCCTTCCCCCCCCCCCCCCCCCCCCCCCCGTCTTTCAATAATTGACCCGGACGGGTTCCCCGCGGATCCGAGATTCCAAGTTCTCAACTAAATCCCGTTTGAGACAGTTTGGCTTACATATAAACAGAAGCCACAATTTTAGAATTTAGGTATAACACATTTTTCTTGATAATACCACAAAAAAAGAAAAAGAAAAATGCTTTGTAACTACTAACTAGTAAGGAAGTCATATTGTCTTTATTTATTTATTGCAAATTTTAGAGAGACAATATCAATAAAGAAAAGCCCCCTCTGGTTGTCTTTTTTGTTTTGTTGCTTTGAAGTCATAACTTTAGAGAGACAATATGGATGGACTTGCTGTACAAGTTAAAAAAATACTTATATAATAAGATCATTATTAGTTTTTTCAAGACAATTAATCAAGCATAGGAAGAAAATAAGTTTAAAAAAACTTGAAAAACACGGTGAATTATTTATTCTAAAAAGAAATTATTAATTTATTCTATATAATAATTAAAATTTTGAAAAATGTTTCAACAATTTTTATACATGTGTAAATGTAAATAATTTTATAAAAATGATTTTCATATCTAAATTTCAAATAAAATTTTATTTTTAAAAAATAATTTAAAACTATTTCTTAATAACATTGTCGAAAGAAATTGTTTTTTATAATAATTTTTATTGTTCAGAAAAAAATAATTTTATAATTTAGAAAATATGTTTGACAAATTTTCAAAACTACTATTATACAAATTTTTGGGAGGCACTCAAAATTGAGATTTTTTATTCCTGAAAAGTTAATTCAAATAAGTCATCATTTAATTAATTATTTATAATAATAGCGACGTGCTTTTAAAATTATTACTTGGAAAAAAAATCAATTATTGAACTCAAAAGAAAGAGGCTTGCATTTATGAGAAACCTATTGGAAGTATACGCTTATTCTTGAAGTAGTAAACCGGTTAACGCATGAACAAAAGTGGACGCGATTCGATAAGGTTGAGCGTGCGCTTCATACAGTGGATGGGGACACAGACGCCATACGGAGAATGTGCGGTGGGCCCAAGGCGGGGCTGTTGATAGTGACACGGACAGCCACCATTGAGGCCGTACATTGTGGGCTTGAATATCGGGGGCCTGCTAGATTTTACATCAACCTGTAAGGCTGTAACGAGTTAAAGCCTTTGTCTCAGTGCCGGCCCACGGAGTCAGTCCACAATAAATTCCATAAATTAATTGTCACCGATGATTTTTTTGGGCCTGATTTCGAGGGTACACATTTTTTGACCGGGGCTGACCATTGTCATCTAACTGAAAGCCCTTTGACTATTCAAAGCTCTTTTAGGCCCATCGGAAGTGATTGGGTAAAAGTAACTTTAGTGGCCGTGTGTAAACTGTCGTTGAAACAAGTTTTTTTATTTAGAATAGAGCACCGTTTTTCTAAGGAACAAGTTTGAAAAAATAATATTTTAAGAATTTATTTTGAAAATAGGTTGATTTAAAGGACAGTGTTTTCAGTTTGTTTTTTAAAAGTACTTTTAGAAATAATTTAAAATATGAAAAATATTTTATAATGAATACATAGTACATTTGTTGAGAATAAAATAAAAAAAGTATTTATAATATTTGAATTTTTAATAAATCATCATTCATCAATACTACTTCCTTAGTGGAGTATTTCATATATAATGTTTTATTTTTCTAAATTATACTATTAAACAACTTATTTTTCTTATACTTGGTACTATTATTTGTTTTAGCTTGTCTCGATATAAATTTTATCATATAATTTGAATCGTTAAGATAAAAAGTTAGAAGAAGACCTATTACCTTAAAATTTTCAAAATGATTTTGGAAGCATTTGAAACGGTTTCTACTACATGTGCATTGGCTTTTAGTTACACAAGAAAGTCAACAAATCATTGGTGTTTTTATAGGAAAATGAAGCGACATAGGGCAACTAGGTCCGTGGATTTTAGAAATTGAGACAGGAAATGGTTGCATTTGCATAGCCTTTGATATTCGGATTCCAATCCCCCATCCACTTATTCCGGAAAAGTTCGCATTGGGTTTGGTTTTCAACTGCTCCGGTTGACCTATCTTCACCATTCTCTTACCTCCAACCCATGTACTTTGTCCCATTGCAACGCTCCGAGGCTCCTGTCTAGTTTATGCAAACAGTAAACTCATCAATATCAAGATGGTGCATACTGCATAGTATATTGTATTGCTGATCTTCATACAAGAATGGCACTCCAATGTAACACCAAATATTTCAACTATTTTACTATTGGCTAAAAGGGAGCCCAAAAAGCTTTTGGAATCGGATTGTGAATATTTGAGGGCAATGACCCACATGTAAGTTGTAACTCCTTAAAGCTGGTTTGGCACGGGTCTCCAGAAATAGCCAGCTTATGATGCTAGAAGAGACTTCTCATTTGAGTTGAAACTTGAAAGGGCTCCACCTTTAAATGTCTAGGAAGCTCATTCAAAATTAATCACATATTTTTATTTTTTTGGTCTAAAGTTTTTCTTATTGAAATAAATGTTGCCAAATAGTGTTTGAAATTAAGTTTTAATACTTGAACTCAGGGCTAGCTTGATAGTAGATAAGATAGAAAGAAGTTACTCAGATTTTGTTTGGTTATTGTTTTTTAAAATAGTTTTTTATTTTCTATAATAAAAAAAATAAAAATAAAACATATTTAACAATCAAAAACTCTTTTTTTTTCTTTCTTTTTAAAGTAAAAAATAGATTGTTTTTATATAATATTAATATATTCTAATTATTTTTACTTATTTTTTAGTAATTGTTTTAAAAATAAATAAATGCAAACCTAGTTTACACCAACTTGTTCCTTACTCCATCCTTATTAGAGGATCCTATAAAATAAAATAAAGAACAATATGAAAATTCGAGAAGACATAAAAAATTAATTAATAGTACGAAGAATACTACCATGATATAAAAGTTAACCACGAAGCTTCGGTCACCAACAATTTTACAATGCCTCAGAATGTCTTTTACTCAAAGACGGTGGGTAAACAATGGCCTGAATTGAATTTTTTGCCTAACTTAACTGTAATGTAACTTAAAAGTCTATTTGAAGTTTTCACCTACCATATAGCCTTTTGAGTTGGTAAGGGTGAAGCATCGCAGAGGGCATTATATGCGTGGGTCACCCCAACTGGACGCCGCAGGCTCACGAGCAAAGCCTCACTGTCTTTCAATATCACACTTGCTACGCTCACAGAAGAAGAATGAAACTGCTGCCTCTGGGCTTTGCCTCACCCCCTACCACCATTCTTCTACATCTATACTTCAGAGTCAGTGGCCATTAACATCACCATCTGGGCATTACAACTGACCATTCATTCAATGGTTTTTAATTATTAGATTAGGAGGTTTGGTTGGTTGGATTTGAAGCCAGTTACTGCCTTTCCGTTTAATCAACTACTGCATTCAAATTTAATCTAACTCTACATCATGAGATCCACCTACAAAATTCATTGAATTCCAAGAAAATCGGTTTCAAAATTGAATTGGGTTTTCGAATATTTTGTCGTTTTGAAACACCCATGATACTAAAAAAAAGTTAAAAATCATGGAAAAAAGTTACCATTTAGAAGATATTGGGGTGAATAAAGAAATATATAGAAGGGCCCGTAGGCATTGATCTCAGTCAATGCCTGGTGTCAAAATTAACGGTAAGCTCTCCATCTCTCTCTCACATCTTCCCACCAACTGATCCACTTTCAAATTTCTCTCCCGCAAACTGTGCCCCTTTTTCTTAACCGCTCCACTTTCTCATCAGTTCAAATCCAGAAAAAAAAAAAAAAAAAAAGGAGGGAGAAACAGGAAGTGAGTTTATTCTTTTCTTGTTTCAGCATTTGTCTCACCCTTTCCTCCAAATCTTCGATTCCTGTTTGTTTGTCAATGGGAAGAGTTGGAGAAGAACAGACAGATTTCAAAACCCAGTTGGTGTTGGAAATTATCTCCGTTTCCTCACGCTCCATTGCCTGCCCTCACCAGCATTCTCACAAGAGAATTAAATCGCCTCTCGTCGACTGGTACCGTCTTCTTAGAGTACGTTTCTTGGGTGGTTTTTCTTGATTCATTTGAAGCCATTTTTTCTGGGTTTGAATGTATGTTGCTGAGAATTCTGTTTCTGGGTGGAAACAGGTTGAAGAAGATGCAGATGTAGATATTATTCGGAGACAATACCACAAATTCGGTATATTTCAGATTGAAGTAAATATTTCTGTAGTCTTTGCAGTCTGTTATTCTTTCATATTTTGTGAGGAATGCTCTCTTTGCAGCTTTGCAACTTCACCCAGATAAGAACAAGCATCCCAAGGCTGAAATTGCCTTCAAACTTGTATCAGAGGTTGGAGCTCTTCCCTTACATATCTTCTGGAATCTCGGGGCAGTAGTCCATAGGATACCAATAGAATAAAAATGGGATTTATTCATTCTCTCTTTTTTGATGTATTTCCCTAGAACATAGAACCCAAGGTTAATGCAAAGTTGAAGTTCGAGCCTAGTTTGATTCACCAAATAGTTGTTATGGTGGGTAGGGATGAAGATATGGCCCTAACCATTTGTGGGTAGTCTTCTATGGAACCCACATGATCTGTATGTTGGGTAGGAGAGATTAATGGTTCATTGGGCATAGGGTGATCTCTTATGGAACCCACATAATCTGCCACATTAGGTTTGGGCGATGTGCTGCTTTTCACTTGATCTTCTGTTTCATTAATCTGTATGTTATTATTTGAAGGCATATGCATGTCTGTCTGATGATGTGAAGAGAAGAACCTTTGACTCAGAGAGATGGAGAAGCTTCTGCAGGGACTGCAACAGAATTCCCTATACTGCCTGCAATCCTTCAGCCAATTCTGGCTCCGCAAAACTGAAGCCATTGAATCCTACAAACTGGTCGAGATATTACAAAGTTTTTCGAGGTCTGAGAGACATCAGAGACAGGTTAAAGGAGGAGGCAAGGGTGATAGAGAATTGCTTCAAGACCAATGCAGCATCAAGAGAAGAGTTCCCACTCTTCAATCCATCTGACTATCAATTTCAAGGCTATCCTCACCACAGACCACTCTTTTATAAGAAGACTGAGAGCCTCTGGTATTTGCCGGGGTCAAGGGTGACAGAGAACTATTTGAGGAGCAATGTGACATCGAGGAAAGAATCTCCTCTCTTCAATCCGTCTGACTATCTGCACCAAGGCTACCCTCACTACAGGACACGGAGTTACCAGAAACCTGGGATTTGGTAGTTGCAGACAAGAAACTTACTGAACTGGGAATATGGAAGAGGAGTGAGATGTTGCAATTTGTTCAGGATCAAATCAGAAGGCAACTATTCAATTGCTAATCCAAATGTCTTAATTAATAATAGGAATTCAGGAGAACCATGTTCTATCCACAAAATCACAGTTTGATTGACGCATTTTTCATGTATTCAGCAATTTTCTATGGCAAATGGAATCACAAAGAATCATCTGATGTTATGCTTATATGTAGATTCCAAGCAGCAGTATACAACATATGGCTTCGAGTTCAAAAGAATAAGTAGAAAGCCAGATATAGTACAGACCCATCTGATGGAAAACAAGTCGTCTTTGATAAAAAATTTTCTTTTACTTTCAAACTCAATTCAACCAAAACGGAACACTGCCTGGCACAGTCTAGTCTTTTATGAACGCCGCTACATTAACTTGTTTCTTAGGCCAAAAAGAAAAACATTACATGGCTATGTAACTGGAAATACTACGGAAGTGAGAACCAGTAGGATCCACCATCACGGCAATGCTTGTTCCATTGAGTAAGACTTCCTCTCTTCATTGGGGCTACCAGTGCCTTGAAACTCTTTATTTTGCCTACTGCTTGGTCTCTGGGATCTTGAGAATGCCACTATCTATCAAGGGCTGCAGCTCTCCCTTGGCCAGCTCACATACCTCAGAATCAGAGGCCTCTAAGAATGCCAAAACTACCTTATGACTGCATTCACATTCCCAAAATGTGATATCAGAAAATATTTCATTATCTAAGTGGTTAATGCATTGGTCTTAAAAGGACTTGAAAGGAGTCAGTGTAGTCAAACCTGTGACCCTGGGCCCACATTTCGCACTTCCCTCCAAGAGCTATCTTCCACAGAGTGGAAGCAAAAGTAGGGCAGTCCAAGACCAGTTTTCTAATGGTCCTGCTGGAGTGAAAATTTTCAAGGACATGTTCCTCTTCTGATTCTTCTGATTTAGGCTGTGCTGCAAGAGATGCTATAGCTCCATGTAGTGCATCTAACTTTTCATCCAAAGCTGGGCGTAGAATGCCACCAGCACCCCCGGTTGCAACCTGCATGCATTACCAAGATAAGTGAAGAAATGAGTTGATGGATTAATAGCTCATTGATTGCTTCAGACCGTGTGATGAAGATCACAGATAAAACTGGGTTTATAAAACCACAATTCATCCGGCAGGTGATAAGTCCAGAGACCTAATGCAGCTAATACAGAAACTAAAAGCATTTAAACAGTTTCTTGACTAAAAATCCACAGAAACCCTGGGGAGGATTGACTGTCATTAAGATGAAGTAATAGACAAAATAGCTACCTCATACATGACTTCTTTGCCAAAATTTGATCTAAGTAATTCTCCTGCACTCTCAATACATGTGTCAATGAGATTCTGCAAGACACATAAAATCAGTTTCCAGAGCAAATTGGATAGGTGTATAACATGACAGCTTAAATTCTTTCCATTAAGATGAATGTGTATAAGGGATGATGTGATTCACCTTCCAGTTGAAAAGAAAAGATGGAGCAAAAGTAAATGAAGGCAACAGGGTGCAAATAGATAAAAATGATAAACCTTTTGGTTAAAAATATCATACAATAGATTGAAACAACAAACCTCAGCAAGCCCACTATCAACCAACAACTCTTGTCTTCTTAGATTTGGATCCTTTTTTCCACCTTCAGCTATGTGATGGCTCTCACTGGGGCTAGTGTTTTCATTGGCCTCAGCTGTAGTTACCTCTAGGTCACCCTTTGTCTCCTCATCACCAGATTCCTTGGTCTTAGAAGATTTTGCTTCCTTAACAGAGTCAGGATTTACCTTGGACTCACTCTGGCATGGGATAAAAAGAGAAAGATACAAGCTTCAATGTATTGCATCACTGATCAATATCTTACTACAAAAAGCTATCAGAAGTCGGCAATACCTTGGGACTAAGAGAAGGAATAGACAAATTGAAAGAAACCAGATCCTCTGGACTGAAATAGCGGGAACAATTTGGATGAAGGAGCTGCAATAAGACTCGTCTTCCATTCTGAAATTTAGACAAGGGAAACAGAATCACTTTATGAACCCATGAAATATAAGGTTAAAATAGGAAAATAGTAAAGATGGTCTCCCAACAACACAGCTGTATACATGGCACTTGGAAAGAGGGCCCATGTAAAATTACTTGGATGCATTTTAAAAATAATTTCAGGAAGATAAAAGAAAAAAATAATGGCAATGATCTAATTTAGCCGACCAATGTCTCAGCTTCCTTTTGAAGCAAATCAAATAATCTCTAAAAGACCCACAGAGTTTGCTACAGACATCTTCAATAATCCCACCAGACAATTTTTGGGAAGTGGTTAACTAGCAGCAAAACCAAAACGAGAATAGGGTTTTAGATAAAAATGGTTCGTCAACCATACTTACATCCTATTCAGAGCTATATCAATCTCTGTTTGAGGTTATATGCCAGTGTAATGTAAAAGAACAAGAAGAGTAGAAACCTTATCCAAAAGAAGCTCTTTCAAAATTGCTTGAAGCTCACGAATAATAACCTGTGTTAAGGAGAATTTGATTAAGAACTTCAAATAAAAAGCAACTCCATTAATTATGAAGAATAATTCATGACAAACATCACTAAAGGAGCCAACCTTAGTTAGTAGTTTTGTGTCATCGACAGTTGAAAGAATGTAAGCAAGCACCTGAAAAGTAAATAGTGTAAGGTGAATCCTAAAATAAAATGAACCACAAAAGAATAAACAAAAATTTATACCTTATAAAATAATCAAGGCAGCAATAGGAAAAAAAAATAAGGTAAGGATGGGCCTCAGAATGGTACTGATGACTGGTGGGATACAATATATAATACCATAAAGCCAATAAATTTTCTTAACCATAACAATTTTTGCATTGAACCCATAAGCATAGACGTAGACATATGGTGGACCTATGTTAGCATTGCCAGGATCATGTGCAAATGCCATTCAAAATTCCGTTAGTCAAATTCCAGTTGGGGCTTCATGCTGATTGAACTTGTATTGCCATAGACTAGAAGTGAGTGCACAAAACAATCTTATGAAAACCAGAGCTACTGGAGGGAGCTTTGAACATCCCATAAAATTAAAGCATTGGAGATACATGCTGCAAGCATTTAACATGAATCCATTTTGTTATTTACAGAATCTGAAATGATTCTATTCAGTATCACATCTAGGATCACTTTAGGATTTAAAGAAATAAAAACACTTACATTTTATTACTATTATCATTAGACATCAACTTTTGCATTGAAAGTTGACACATTATTATGATAGATAACTTTAATTGAAGGATAGATTTGTGCCTTCAACTGCTACAGAAAATAAAATGGAATGATTTCATCTCAATGATAGTATGGGAATGCCCTAAAAATATAAATCAAGTTCTTATTTCAGTGTTGTTATGCTCATACAAATGCATATACAAAGGAAGATATATATATATATACAAATGCATATATGAAGGAATATATATCAATATAAGAAAGCCCGAAGACATATCAACCAAAAGTAACAATAAGAAAGCTGAACTGATAAGCATCACAAACTACAAAGATAGACTCTCAATTACTGAGGCTGGTAACAACATGGTCAATATGACATCTGTAGGAAATACAAGTCAAAATGCACAGGCTGAAAGCTAACAGGAAGTTTTGTAAGAGTGCCCTAGAGAATAAAAGTTGAGTAAATGCATTCTGAAACTGATCCTTACCATACTCCCACATTGATCATGAGCTATCTTGTCTATGTGGCCTTTCATTCCTTTGATAATTTTCTTTCTTTCCTAAAATAAAAGATGACATTGAAGAACAATTCATCAGTTATTAAAAATTAAAACTTCAAATGCATAAGATCAGATCAGATTAGTTGTCTTTTAGTGGATCAACTCGTGGGGGAATCTTGACCAAATTTACACAAACCTTTGCACTCCCATGTTTGATGCAGAGCAACCCAATCCTGGATCCATCCCTGGTATGGATCATTCGAACAAGGAGTGCACCTGATAACTGCTGGATTACTTCTGCAGCAGATGACTGCTAGAAGACTTGGTTTAGGAAAAGGTAAAAATAAAGTGGAGAAAAAACAAGGAACTCCAGCAGGCAAGAAAATGCTAATTCAAGATGAATACCTTGTCAGCAATGCTTAAGTATTCCATTAATGCCCTGTGTATGATAGAGTGGTCAACTATTCCTTTCTCCAAAATTGGTTGAATCACAGAGCTCATGTGTCGTAAGACAGAACCTTTTTGCAGTCCTAGTTTAGAAATTACATCTATTAACCTGACAACATGAAAGAAGTAATAAGGACAATGAGAAAGTAGGAACCCTCAAAATTCATAAAAGTTCATATATTACATGTCAGGAATATACCAAATTGTTGTATCAACGAAAGCTTTAATGTAAACAAGGTTAATCCAAAAAACACAAAGATAAATCAATCAACACAATAATACATGAGGTTGTAACATGGTTTGACTAGTCATACCTACATCTATGGATGAGAGGATTTTTTCTTTATACAATAGAGAACATTATAGAGGACAGAACCAGATATGAATATTGGGTTCTCAAAACATCCCATGTTTCTCTAATCCTTATATCCACACCCTAAACCACAAGCCTCCTCGCTCTACCAGATATCTCTCATTCTTCCTCATATTTCTATCCACTTCGTATAGTCCCTACAAACTCATCTCCATAAAAAGTAATAATATATTGACATTATAATTCAATAAATAATTTATTTTATTTGTATTTTTTTTTTTACTTTTTGGTGATAAGAAGCACATATACACACATGCATACACATTTATGCACATAAATATATACACATACAATTACTGATATGACCTTTTTCCACATCCAAAGGGAGTCCTTTGTTGCAATGGAAGCACAAGCTCTAGGGATTACTTAACAATATGCAATCCAAAACGAAACAACTCCAATATTTTGATTGTCCTGTTGGATCCACACTCAATCCTAATGGATCCTTATATACAGAAACCATAAAGGGGGTAAAACCCAATAATAATGAGGGCATCTTAGAAACATCTGAAAATAAAAGAAAAGAAGGAACACAACTCGGGGTGAAAAAGTAATTCAATAGTTATTCCTTTATACCCTGGAATGAAAACAAAGATCCTAGAAAAAACAATAAGATTTTCACTTTGTAAGACTATGGTTGCCTGTTATGCTGCGATAGGAATTTAGTCCTCAAATTGCCCTGAAGATTGAAAATGTAACTTTTTAATCTTCAGAAAAATGAACTTTTGAAAATCGTATAAATGGTGATTTTGTTTAAAGAGAAGATTTTGCAGTTATTTGGAAATATTAAAAGGATATCAAGAAAGTCAATCAAACAAATGACTCTTTACCTGCTCTCTTTTACTGAGGCCAAGTCCTTGAACAACTGAAGCTCTGTGGCATACAATTCCATCAGAAGCTCTTGTTTCTGAGTTGCATTTCCCAACTGGTATGCGTGCTCAACAACTGCATGAAGCCAAATGATTGAAAGAATCATATAACCTGAAAGGCTTGAGAAAAATAAATTTGGCTACTTCACAGGAATACATTATCGAAGTGGTCAAGTTGAAGAAACAGCATGCCAATGCCAATTGAATAAAACACTCCTATCATCTTACTTCTTCCCCTCCCAGGTTCCCTTACACCTTACTTGCTCCAAAAGTGTGGCAAGAATCAAAATCCAAGCTTGCCTAAACAAACTCCAGAAAAATCCAAGAGGGCCCAACCAACTCAGTACTTTTTCTTAAGTCACTGTAAACTAAGAACCTGCCAAAAGTAACTGAGACATAACTTGGGCAATTTGGAAAAGTAAACCCATATAAAATGCTAATTATTGTAGCTATTATTAGGGCCAAATAACTATTTGATTCCAAATACTCCAGAAGAACAAGAAAATACAATGGATTTTTTACCCATCAACAAAAAAAAAAAAAAAAAAGAACAAGAAAACCTATCAAATTATAATGACATACCAACAGATCCAACCATATGACGAAGAAGAGAAGCAACATGGCCATGGAGGGAAGACATAAATGCTGCCAGATGTTTCTTAGAGGCTGCAAGCAGCATAAAAGTAACTTAAGATAATAAGAAAATAAAATCGACTTGACTCTGAAGCAGTGCTCTTCAGTTTTTTTACCCTTGAAGCTGAACATACCATTATCTAACATTTTCTTCACCAGATGCACTGCATACGTGTTGCATGCAAGGGTGAGAAGCTGTGGCTGAAGCTCCTCAAATACAGCATCCCTTTCAGCTTGTGTACAGTACTTAACACAAGTCTGAGGTAAAAGATAAAGAATTACTACAAGCTGGAATAAACAAATGAAGCCCTTAAATTTGAAGACACCCAAAAAGCAATTTTCTAGAAATCACCTGCAGCACACGGGAAGAAACATGGGATCCTGCTATTTCAGGGATTTTCCCTTTCATCTTATGTAGAGCTTCACTCACCAACCTATGATAAATTTCAATTTAACAATGGAAGGAATATAAACAAGCCATTAGGGAAGTAGCCAATGCAATATATAATTAATAAACATACCCAAAAAGTAAGAACGAGGAAGTGCCCCATGCAATATATGGTTAATAAGCATACCTAGATCTATCTTCTTTTGCAATATTACGGCGCCTCATCTTTTCCCACAGTGATGCAAGCTCCTAGTTGGAAAGGCGGAAAAACTCTATTAAGCCAAAAGCCACCACAATCTCACTATACGAGTCTTAAAATAAATCTTAGTAACTACTACATCTGCAAACATGCTGTGCACTCCACTTTCACTGGGTGAGTCTTAGAATAAATCTTAGTGACTATTTCATGAGCAAACATCCAATAATAAGAAAGCTTGAGCTTGAAATTGTTTAATCAATGAAGAACAAGTTAACCTTCATTAAGGAAGTGAGCCCATATCTCATGCATGCTCTTATGACAGAGAGAATTGTATGAAAATAAAAAAGAACCAAAATAAATAAATAAATAAAGTGTAACATGTATCCACACATGCTCAGTCTCATACACAATAATTACAAATAAATCAAAGTTTTAGACTCTCTTTGGTTCTTGTGAAGAATTAGGGAAAGGAAGAGAATGCAGAAATTCACTTCAAAATGGACCCTTCTCAAACTGCTTTCAGCATTTTGCTTGCCTTCCATACATTATTTTCAATATATATAACGCAGAAAAAAAAAAAAACACCCGTGATTTACAGATATGGCCTCCAAAATCCATGATAGAAAAGCTTAATATCAATTGGACTTTGAATCGATGACATTAATTATATCAGGTGAAGTTCATTTAGAAAACCAAAGGAAACTAGAAAATGGCCCTACTAACTTGTTCAAGAGTGTAATGCTTCTTTCTCTTCTTTTTCCTAGCCTCTGTCAGTTCCTGCAGTTAATCCAAAACCAAACAAAACAACAAATTACACTTCCAATCCATATTCAACTTCATGCCCAAAATATAAACCCTAATTTTCAATTCGAATTCAAGTTACGATGTTCTACATATACACCCAATCTCTACAAAACAGCGAATCCACCTTGGCATGCAACCGACGTTCTCTCTTCGATTTTGGACCCTCGTTTGCTCCAGCAGTTTCTAATTTTCCGGAATGCGATTTGACGGGGCGCTGTTGTTTGAACGATTTGAAGGGCTTGTTCAGGCCCTTGTTTCCAGGATTGGAGGATTTGGATTGAAGGAGCTTCGGCTTCTTGGACGGTGAGGTATCTGACTTGCTGTGAGGACCTGTAATTTGCTTTCTTTTATTAGATTTGTTGCTCTGTTGGGTCTTTGCCGCCATTGGAGGTCCCCTTCGTTCCTTGCTAGTCCCCTCTGTTGAATGTATTATGTGGGTTTTGATTCTATCGCCGCTGGGGTTTTGTGAGGGTTTTTGGAAATTGAAACCCTGTGTGGTCTCTCGGGTAGGGATGGAAACGGACAAGGAGATCCGACAGAAATGGGCCGTCAATCGGGTCAACACAATTTCCAGCCCAGGGTTTGAGTTAGCCCTGGCCCATGGTGAAAATTTTGAATTTCAATGAATAAGAATACTTGGTTCTATTATTCTTCGTCATTTAGGGAAATTATATGCTATCGAATGGGTAATTAGCGGTCAATATATGGAAAATTTATAATAAAAAACTATTAATAGTATATCAATTAATAAGATATGAAGGCTATGTATGATTCCAAGAAGTACAATCAGGAAAAATTATTTTTATACCGCCTTTCAAACTTATTTTACTTATTTTAATTCTTTTAAATAAAATTATACAAATTTATTATTAATTTTAATTATATTTGATTTTTATCCATATTTTTTTATAGTAAAATCAAATATAAAAAATTTAAATTTTTTAACACTTTTTCTTTTTTCTTTTTTTGCTTAACATTTTCTAAAAACCAATATAGCCCAAAGGTTTTTTCAAGAAGTTTTGCTAATAAAAAGTAGGAAAAATCAACAAATAGGATGGGTTAGAAGTGATGAGTACTTTAGAAGTAAGATGAATCAGAACTTGATCAAATTTCAAGTTATTTTGAACAGCTGGGACAAATTTTTTAATAAAATGGGTAGTATCTATTGGGCATTAAAACTAAAATAAAATAATAATAATAAAAAGACATAGGTCACAAATAGTGAAACATTCAATTTTTTTTATTTTTTTTGCCCTAATTCTTGCTTACTAATATACTAATGAATGATAGGACAAAAAGAAAAAAGTTCACTAGCATATAAATGGAATACCACAAATTTATTAACAAACAAATCGTTTCCAACATTATTCATTGTCAAACAATTCCAATGAATCTTTACCATCCCTTATTTTGTCTTTCCTTTTCTAGTTCTTTCTTTTCTTTTTTTTCTTTTTTTTTTTCTTATTAGTTATTTGGCTTGCTGGAAAGTTGAATGGAGTACTAACATCTCTGTCAACATGTACTAAGAAGCTGTATAAAAAATCATAAACATATGTTTTTAAATTCCTCCTTAGAATTGTTTGAATCATAAACATGAGTGTGATCAAAGATGTATATGGATGCTTGAACATATCTCCGTCTCTTAAGACTCTTGGGATTTCCATTCTTGTTCTAGGAAGATAATCTCAACTATTATTTATTATGATTAGTTTTTGTTTTGATACGCCATTTAATTCATGATTCTCAAATGCTTATACTATTCTGACATCAAGTATGTAGTTGTTCTGATGCCTTGATGAAATCATTGGTTATGATGGCTGCTTTTGTAGCTTTGTTTTTGGAACACTGATGCATGGGAGAGAAGGAAATCAATTACAATTCAACCGCCCTCTGGGATGGTTCCTGGTGGGGACACTGGAGTGCAGTTCCATTCTGATCAAGTTCACTTGTTGGTATTCCATGAGACACAAATTCCCGTATATGATGTTTTTAAGATGGATTGTGTTGGGCAGGTAAAAATATACTCATAGAATGCATACTTTTTGGTTATTGGAAACAAATTCTGTAGCATGTTTTTCATTGCAGTGGGTACCACAAGGTGTACGACACTCTGCCTATAACTTATGCTGCATGTTCATGCAACAGTGAACTGTCCGAGCCGGAGGGGATGTGGGGTGTTACAGCGCCTGTTGATAATGGAATACAGAATGGCAGGGCATCACCTTCATCCGGCCATCTTAAGTAATCAGACTTCTGAGCAGCTACAACGATGAGATTCTATCTACTGTACTGATTTTCTCGATTTGTATTTTGTCTACGTATAATACTTGCATAAAGTGTAGGAGTGAGTGAGTTTTGAAGTGTTAAAAAAGAAGAAGCTCCAATCCCACGTGAAAAAAGGAGAAGCTCGTTTAAGTGGGTATATATTGAATCCCAATTCCTTAGTTTTATAAGCTTGTGGAGGGATAAGTGGGAGTCTCGTACGCCTAGAGGGCTCAAGCCCACCCCAGCGGAAATTCGGGTGGCTTGGTTTCCCATCCTAAGTGGAGACCAGTTTTATAAATCCAAAATTAATGTTTTTTATTTAATTTTTTTTAATTCTTTTTTTTTACTTAGTCATTTAGTTGTTCCACAGTCCTTTTTACTCCCTTGCATCCTACAGCATTCTGCAACCCGAGGCTGTGTCCACCATGCTGCACCTGATCTTACTGCATCCGTCATGACTACAGTCATATCATCCTCTACGTGATCATCATATAAAGTCTTATGAGCTGTATTTTTCTTATCAAAAGTGTTCACCTAAGTCAAGGTTGCATTGGTTGTTGAATATTAAAGGTACGTAGCACGTTAATTCCTTTCTGCATCGAGGCGTAAAGGTTGATATGCCTCAATCACTTTAAATAATAAGTACCCTATCCTTGTGTTTTGTTTCTTATTTTGTTCGACCTTGGGTTAGGTCAATTTACCTTTTTTTTTTTTTTTAAGGCCCTTGAACCAACATAAGGCGTGTTTTACATGAGAAAAATGCTACTCGCATCAAGTGTGTGAACATTAGAAAAATCGCTGTAGCAAATCTCCAGATGGACTGACTTAATTCCTTACCAGTTAAGAGATTTCCGTTGTGATGGATGCTTAGTCATTTATAAGATTCCTCGTCTTCGATTTCTTAGTTGGGGTTTTCATTTTGATAAATATTTGAGAAACCAAACTGAATGATCAGAGTATATATATGAAAGTCAGGCTGTCCACAAGTTTGGTGATTTGGTTTTTTCTGATTTCCACCAAAAGAAACAAGGAAGACAACCACATCTTTTGGGTAGACTTGGTATTTTTTTATTAGATGGTCCATTTCGTGGGTCCTTTAGTTTGTAGGGCTAGCTATTTCTTGCTGTCATGCCATGTGGTCATGGTCCTGAAGGTGCTGTATTGATTGACAAAATTCCAATTGCAGGGCTGGTCATTGTGTGTTCCTCGAAAAGGACAGGATCTATCCATGGATGACACACTGCATGTACATGGTATACATGCTGGGGGGTTTTAATGAGTGGGGTGGAGGCATACATGTGTATATGTTATCTCTCGATAGAAAATGTTATTCACATCGAATTGGGTTCATGGTCTTACTGCTCATAACAGTGAGTTTAGGGATGTAGACCACTTATAGTTTTATCACCCGGCTCCTTGAAAAGTCAGAACTTGGGTAAAGAAAATTGTGTCTATATATATATAAGGTCAATCCAACCAATATTAGTCATCAATCGATAAAAGATCTACATCTACCTCCAATTAGCTTACACTTTTAAAAATGTATGTGGTTCTACACCATTTGGTAGTAGAACGAGTTTTGGTCTAACTCACCACAAGCTCATTGAGGTGGGCGTCAACTATTAAATAGAGGTGTCTGACATAGGATAAACGAAAATTCAATTTCTCACATTTGTTGATTATTAATATTAATTGGACTTTATATGTGAGTCTACTTTTACATCCCATTAGCTTAATCTTTTAAGAGTGTATGTGATGCCATATCAATATATATATATATATATATATAAGGATAATATGTTCTGGTTCATTAGTTTATATGTTGTGTAGGCAAAAGCTTGAATAGAAAGGTTAAATACACAAAAATAAATGAAAATTCTAATAACTAATTTCTCTCTTCTACTAAAAAATCTAACGTTGCTATAACATATTTTTCCCAACGTGTAGGGTGGCATGGAAGAAAATGGAAAGAACTTCTCAAAACAACGTACAGTGAAGGTTACAAAGCAATTTATGACTCAATAGTAGAGAGAATACCGGTCATGCCAGAAAGAGATAGCTAGATTGTGATAAATAAAAGAGGAAAATTGGAAATGAAAGCATTTGAGAGAAAGTATAGAATCAGCCACAAGGGGACAAAGGAGCAACAAAACTCAGCTATAAATGGTTAAGTCCATGACAACAAATAGCTGACCTGGTGTGGATGAGGAGATTAAGAATAAAGGCATTGCAAATGTAAGGATGAGACCCCCAAGTTAAAAGATGTGACCTCTAGTACAAGGAAGATCATATTTGATTAATTTGCACTTATCCAATGATCAATGTGAACCAATCCACCAAATGAAGCCAAATTATCTGCAGTCAACAATTTGGCTTATAAATCACTGGCCTTGACTATTCTAAACTCCAACTACAAGATTTCCCTTCTCTTTACCATTAAGAGTTGTATTATATGCTGGGCCATACCCCTCCATTAAACAAACCATATGCCACAATATCTTTTCTAACATCTTTTGGACCTTTCCTCACATCATATCCAAATCATCACATGCCAGCTTGAATTATTTCTCTATTATATGCACTGCATGTGGCTTCCTCACTGTAGAAGCCACTGCTTCCCTAGGTGGGTCTCTCTCTCTCTCTCTCTCTCTCACACACACACACACACTCTTCAATCCCATATGCTCAGCATGTGACCTCACGCTCCATTCAACTCCATTCTATCAAACTCCTATCAGCTTTGTCTAGATTTAATGTTTTGTTCGTACCATATGAAGATTTTGAGTTGATTTTGGAGATATGAGATCTGATAAGGGATTTGTTCTCTTATGTATATACAGCTAGAAAGTTTGAACCCACAAAAAAAAAGGGCAAAACAAAACTGAAGAAGCCCTGGAACTGTTGAAGCGGTGGAGCAACAAAGTGAAGTCCAAGAGGCCAAATTTTGAGTGTAAAAATATAGGGCTTAGGGTACAAGAAAAAGGGAGAGAAAACGGACAGACACCAGACAAGTTACCGTGAAAAATGAAAGCTTTTGCTTTTGTGTTGTGAACATGAAGGATGTTGCATTGACCTACTCTTTGGTATGATTTCAATATTCTGTCTAACGATTCTTATTTTCTTACATTGCAGGGTTATCATTAGTTCGATTTGGAAGCTAAAAGTTCTTTTTCAAAATTTTAATAGAAGTTTTTAGACTTATTTATATAATTTTTTCGAGACAGTTTATGGCTATTCAAAAAGAAGCTTCATATGAAAATTGAGATACTGTTATTTCTTATAAAAAAAATTAACAACTTTATGTAACAAATTTTAATTAAAACTTAAAACAAAAAAATAAATCATGTATTTTTATGCTATATTTGGTTCCTGAAAAGTACTGAAAAAAAAAAAGTATTAAAAAAATGGTTTCTCGAGTTTGGTTTTATCATAAAAATAAATAAATAAATAAAATTAAATTTATCAAAAAAATTATATATTTTTAAATTATTTAATCTTTATATAATAAATGGAAATAAATACAATAAATTTAAAGAAATATATAAAAATAATTTATTATGTTTAACTTTTTTTTTTCATTCTACTTTTTTATCCGAATTTTATTTCTCTCAAATTTTCAAAAACCAAACATAATTTTAATGTTTTAATATTATCTTGTAGAGTTAGCAGATGTTTAGTGGAATACTTCATTATTATTAATAAATTTTAAAATCTATTTAAAAGTTATATTTTGGGATGATTAAAGACGTATCTTAACATTTGAAAGTAGTTTTTGTATAAAAATTAAATGGTTAAGAAAAAAAATATTATTGATTATAAATATTAATTAATTCTCTATCAAAATATTTTTAATAAAAAGCCACCTTCGGCATGAAATATATTAATCATTTGATTTATGTTTGAAATTTAAATGAATATGTTTCAATCATATCATTCAAAATAAACTATCAAATATGAATTATTGAATAAAAATATTAATATATGAAATCAAAACGCAAAATAATGAAATTTATATAAAATACAAAGAAATAAAATTTGGGTACAAAACAATAAGATCAACTTTATCGAAGTGGTACAAAACAATGAGATATGCATACATATATGAAATCATTTGATTGATGATGCATTTTTTGGTACAATACTTGTATAAGTTCAAAGATGAGCCTTTCTCTTAATCCTCTAGTATATGATCGAAGTAGTTACGAATAATTAAGGTTTTCAAGAATAGAAACATTATAGAACTTTCAAAACATTTACACATGTCCTATTTTTACTCAAGGTATGTTAACCTATCCAAGAATTTGGATTATAGTGTTTTTTTCTTTAGATTTCATGGACGGTATTCTGTTCTCTATTATAATATAAAATTACTATTTTTAATGGCATACTAAAAGGTATCATTGAATTGATAGAAAAAATTGGGTTTTACAATCCAATGCCTCAACTGCATAATTTGAATTGATCGATCGAGAATAAGATTTTATAATTGAATATCTAAAGTGGATAGTTTATGCCTATAAATACAATATTATATATTTTTCTAGGTACAAATATTATTTGTATGTGTACGATAGCCCATGATAACTTGTATTTCATTTTAAAATTTATTAATTAAAATCCTATTCCTATCATACTTCAAATTTCTTTATAAACATATAGCATAAGGTACTTATGGCTATTTTTTTGTATCATACCAAAAAGTACCCTCTAATGATAATAAGATAGCTGTCATATTGAAGAAATACCAAAAAGCACCCTCCAATAATTATAAGAGACACAACTGTCATATGGGAGAGAAAAAAATATGCATCACAAAGAAGGCGACCACAGTAAGAAAAAGGTGATGAAGAAATATTAAAATTTATCTCTATAAGATCATCATTTTCGATATTTTAGAAAATAAAGAATTTGGGATCATATATACTTTTTTTAATAATGCTTATTGTATTTATGAAAATAACAGAAAAAGCATATTATAATATGGTTTGTCATATTTATTGGAACAACAATTTTCCTTGTCAATTGATGATATTTTTATACTAATGATTTTTTTTTCTTTCATAAAGTATAAATGGATGAAAAATAATTGCTTGAAAATGGAAAAAGTAATTATTTTAGCTTACAAAAAATTGGGTACATTATATCAGTCATCTTCCAATTTTAAAATATTATATAGATCTCCTTTTTACCTCAACGGTAGATTAACGTTAACAACCCTTTATGAAGAATTAAGTTAAAAATAATAATATTTGAGACAAGAAAATTTTAGACTATA
This sequence comes from Vitis vinifera, assembly GCF_030704535.1. Lineage (NCBI taxonomy): Eukaryota > Viridiplantae > Streptophyta > Magnoliopsida > Vitales > Vitaceae > Vitis > Vitis vinifera. The sequence continues at coordinate 531,085 of NC_081809.1, forward strand.
GTTTTCTTTTGAGAAATTCTAAGGTACAAAATGCATATCGTATCATGAAGTCTCGAAGGTTGAAGGAGACTTAACGAGGAGTACCCACACCTCGTATTTATAATCCATTTAGTTGATTGCACAATTGCACGTATATAGTATTACACGAACTTCATGGGATTATACAAAAATCTGGACATGGGCTACGCGTCGTACGTTTACTCAATGGAAGAAAACATTTATCCTTATGAGTCAATTGCAAATGGATTTGATGGAATAACAATCCGTTTTGGTACACGGTTGCTTGACTATTAGGTTTTACTAAGGAAATTACTTCCCCTTGAATACAAATGGTTTCTTATTTTTTTGCTTAGGCATGTGATATCTCCCATTGTTGGATAGGGGAAAAAACTGCGATGATTCCTTGCATTCGTAAAAGATATTTATATGATTAAGAGCATATTATTCTCGACTTTAGTATAAGAGTTTGTTTAAACTTAAAATATATGAATATAACAAAAATATTAGATCTACATGAAATATTTAAAATTGTAACGACTTAAATTTAAAATAGACAACATTTATACAATCAAGTGCAAATTGTTATAAAGCAAGTGAAACCTTCTATTATTTATAGTGTATAAAAAGTTATGGTATCTTGGCCATAATTGATATTGTGTCAATAAAAGCTTTAATTCATACAAAGATACACGACATTTTAATATGGTTCGAATAAACATATCTACATCCATTGATGAGAGAATGGAAGTATAGTTTTTATAAGTTCATTTTTATTTCATAACATTTTTCCTCATTGAACTAAAATATTTATAAAGATATTTTCAATAATTTTCCTTATTTTGTGAGGAAATATAATATATATAAAATATTCTATATAATATGTTATAAACAAAAAATCTATATTAATTAGAAATTTGAAACATTTTTTAACCATCTCCACCTTGGATCAAATTGCATTAAATTAGTTTTTTATCTCTCCATGATATATGTTTTTTAATTACATCTCAATGAGAGAACAATCCAAATACAGAATAATCAACTCTAACTTTAATTAAAATATATGAGATTTTAAGATGATTTGATGAATCATACTTACATCAATAGATGACAGAATAAATTTTCGAAACATCTCATATTTCTCATATATTTACATATTAAATCATGAGTTCTACAGTTTACTATTCTTGCATTTGTATCCACCTCATATACTTATTATAGTTTTTTTCACACATAAAATTTATAGAAATATTTTGAATACTTTTTTTTTATTCTAAAAAGAAATAATATTACAATGACATATGAAAATAAAAAATATTCTTTACAAAAAAAACCTAGAAATTTGAAATACATTCCAAAAATTATTCTTCTACGCTTAGACTAAATAAAAAATAAAAATAAAAAGAAGGTATCAAGAAATACAACTTAGTTAAACACAAAGATTTCTTATTACAAATAAATAAAGCAATAAAAATAAATAAGACAATTTTGACAAACAATAAGATTTCTTATTGATCCCTAACATACTCATGAGGTGGCCTAGTGTATAAAAAAATGTAGGATCTATTTTACAATATTAACAAAAAATAGTTCTTAAAAACAAATGCAAGAGTAGTTATTAAAATCAATTATCAATTATTATTTTTTAAGAAAATAATATGAAAAATAATAATAATATTAATTAAAAATAATATAAAAAATTATTTAAGAGTTGAAATATAAAAAATAATAAATTAATTAAAAAATTATTTAAGAACTTAAATATGAAAAATAATATTCATGAAAGTATTTTACATTCATATACAATGTAGTATTCATCATATTTTCAATTATTTCTTAAAATACAATAAAAAAAATCACTTTAAAATATATTAAATTTACTCTAAAATTTATTTAGTTTTCGAACTTATGAAGTTAGTTTTAATTCAAATTTAGAAAACATATTTTTAAAAATTGGAATAGGAAATTATTTTAATATCGTTTTTCAAATATGCCCGCTCGCCAAGTCACTGACTTTTTTTTTTTTCAAAAATAAAAATAAATAAAGAAAAGGTGAAAAGCTTAAATGGTTGGAAAATGAGAGAAGCGGCGTGAAGAGGGGAGGGAATAGCGAATAGGATTGAAGCCAGGCTAGCATATTGGCTATGATTGCATCTGGGTCCCACCCACCTCTTCTCTTCCCTGTCAGCCCACATGCCGACTCGATACCCCATGCACCCCCTATCCTTCTCTTATTTTATACCCTTTTCCAATTTTCCACTTATAACTCTCACCCTCACCCACCCTTTCTTACCCCTCTCCGTGCTACCTCCCCCTCTTCTCTTGCCACCTTCAAACCCCTCTTTTTTTTTTTTTTTTACATCAAGGCTCTATTTAAAATTGTTCTTAAAAATATTTTTTAAATTGAAAAAACATGTTTTACAAGACAGTTTTTTAAGAATTTGTTTTGAAAGTAGATTGCTTTTTAAAAACTATTTTGAAATATTTTGAGTGTTTTTTAAATGTGTTTCAAGCAATAATTCAAAGTATAGAAAGTAATTAAAAACTTTTGCATACTTTTATAATAATAAGATGAAAAAATTGTTTCTATTTTTGTACTTTTTGTACTCTAGCAATGGTAATTTGGCAAAAAAAGGTATGTTACATTAATATCCATTCCAATGCTAACAATATTATTTACTTTTTAAAATAAAAATATTTGAAATCATAAAAAAAATGTTTTAGTGGGCATTTAATTACATGCCAAATTCTATTAAACTGAAAAAAAAATCTTAAATTATAATTTAATAACTCAAACATGAAAATTAGGATTTGTTTGGCAACAATTTTTAGAACAATTTTTTGTTTTTTATAACAAAAAATAGGAAAACACATTTGATAATCAGAATTGTTTTAAGAAAAAAAAATGTTCTGGTAAAATATATTTTAGTTATTTTATTTTGTTTTTACATATTTTTGGAGGATTGTTTTAAAAAAATAATTATATGAATATGTAGAATAATTAAAAATAAAACACTTGATGTAAATTTTATTTTTAAAGTATATTTAAAAGTATTAAAAACATTTCAGATCCGCAAATAGAGTTTTTGTTATATAAAATATCAAAAAATAGTTTTTAAAAATTATTCTTAAAAAACTATTTTTTAAAACAATTATCAAATATAAATTTAGTTTTTTAAATCTATTCCCTTTGAAAGTTATTACATATTTATATTAAATGTGAAAGTTTTCGAAGTATTATCTACTTTTTAATTATATTATAGAACACTTGACGAAAGAAAAACACAAAACCTATTAAATTTGTTTTTAAAAATAATTTATTTCCATAACAAAATTGTATAAAAATTCATTAAACATGTTTTTTAAATTAAAAAAAAAATTGGAGTTACCATACATATCCATATCTTTTGGAAAAAAAATTATAATTTACATTTTATTTGTACTCTTTAAAATTGGAATTTAAACCATTAAGGAAAAGTTTATAGTGTAGATTTGGTATAATATGAAAGTTAAGTTATTGAAATCTATAATGGGGTATACTAAAATATTTTTGTATCATATAGAATTCATTATAATACAAAGATGCCAAACAATGGTACCTCTTAAACACGTGGCATTTTATGGTTGGCTGTAACTTACGATGTTTTACAATTGGTAGCTTTTTTTGGGCATGGTATAGAAAAGTAGTCCTTTAATATCGTAGCCAAATCCTTCATTAAAGGGTGTCACCAGCTAAGTATAGTTGCACCAAAAGTTATCACACCGTTGGTGAGTATATGATACCCCACCCCAATTTCTTCTCTGACTAATCAAATCTCAACAAATGTAAGCCAACGTAGCAGCACACTGGCACTGGAAAAACTCTTACAGCATACCCCCTTCTTTCTTTCTCTCTCTACTTTCTCTCTCTCATGAGGGGCAGGGCAGAAGGGGGGACGTTTCAAACAAATTTGTCGGCGAGAGACGTTATTAATCATAGTGATTATAGAGAATAATTTATGGTAATTCAATATTTTATTCCTTTATTATTAGTTTGCACCTCCTAAAGGTTTGATTTTTCTTGCCTGTGTGTATGAGAAAGCTGGCTTTTTTCTACTATTTTTCTCTCCATTACCATTTATTAATTCTTTTGTCGTTTTGGTAATTATTATTAATATGGTTGTGAATTTCGCATAATACATCAGACAGTACAGAAAGCTCCCCTGTTTTTTCATGCTTCTTCTTCGTCTTTCTCTTTTCTGCTGCAGTTCTTTTTTGGGGGTGCTGCTGCTGCTGCCGCTGTTCTTCTTCTTCTTCTTGTTTGGGCATCAGGGGATCATTGCTGCAGAAGCTCTGACGACCCATGAAGATGCTAGTAAGTACGTTTTTCTTTTCTGGGTTTCTGGGGTTCTTTTGATTTTCCCTCTTTTTCTTGGCCGAGCCCGGAAATCTCAATTTTCTAGGCTTGGTTTTTTGAGTTTGATTGTTGTGGGTATTTTCTTGTTTTGAAGTGGCCATCGGGTTTTTGCTGTAAAGGGGTTTTCTTTTGATGTGGGTATTGGAATGATTTTGTGCGTTTTGGAGGTTTTTTCTGTTAGGGGAATTCGATTGTCGTATTTATACATCCCTTATCTCTCAAAGTGATTCTCATTATTTAATCTGTTGTGATAAAATCATGAAATCATACTTCAAATTGTCACATTTAGGATGGGCATTTGAAGACTGCTTGTTTCAGCTACTTAATTTTTTATTTTTAGTTTGACTGAATCATCTCTTCTTTCCCCTAGAATTCCAAGATCAATTCCCAAACAGCATCTCACATGTTCGATTGTTTTTTCATAGTGTGATACTGCCTGTTGACTTCAGTATTCAACTAGGGATTTCCCTTCTTTATCTACTTTAGCTCCTCATATGATTCTTGTTCTCTTACAGTTTAGCAACTTGCAGGTCCTCTATTTGGCATTGAGGAATTTCAGTAGCAGCAAATTTTTGCTAATCCTGAATCTACTATTTTCTGTTTCGCTTCTGAGTTTTCTATCATTATCGGGGTATCTGATGATTTTTCAAAATTTTGCTTCTAGAAATCCACATTAGTACTCTCGTATATTTCTCTCTCTCTCTCTCTCTCTCTCTCTCTTTTTTTTTTTCTGGTTCTTCGACTCCATTGTCGGGTGTTGGTTTTTTCCCAAGTAGTCCTATCTCTTTTCTGTGAAATTGTTCATTTTCTGATTTTGTGTTGATTTAAGAATCTTTTGTATATGTTTTTTAGTTTTTTTATGAATGTTTAAGGCATTGAGAAGCGATAATTATGTTGCGGTTTCCCTTCTATTTTCCTCTTAGTTGCCATTGCTTGTGATTCTGGTATTGAGCAATGCTGTTGAAAGTAATGGACAAGAAAGGGGTGGACAGTGCACAAATAGTTTGACATTGGATCCCAGACCACACAGTGTATCTATCTTGGAGTTTGGCGCAGTCGGGGATGGGAAAACATTGAACACCATTGCCTTCCAGAATGCCATATTTTATCTCAAATCTTTTGCTGATAAGGGTGGCGCTCAGCTTTATGTGCCACCAGGGAAGTGGCTTACTGGAAGTTTCAATCTCACGAGCCACCTCACACTCTTCTTGGAAAGAGGTGCTGTCATTCTTGGGTCTCAGGTATTGATCCACTCTTAGCTTAAAATCCCATGTTTTATTTTGTTTTCCTCTTGTTTCTAAGTTTTTTACCATTGTCTTCTAAGGATTTATGAGTCTTTGCTCAGGATCCATCACATTGGGAAGTCATAGAACCCCTTCCTTCATATGGTCGAGGGATCGAACTTCCTGGAGGAAGATATAGAAGCTTGATAAACGGGTATATGCTGCGCGATGTGGTGATAACAGGTAAGTGTACATCTGAATGTCTTTTGTTTGTTTCAATTCCTGTTGTCCTTGTAGGCATGCTAGGCCCGAGTCTTCCATATGACCATTCTTACATTCATTAACTGCCCTAGGTGATAATGGAACCATCAATGGCCAGGGCTCAGTTTGGTGGGATTGGTTCACCTCTCATTCCTTGAACTACAGTCGCCCTCATCTTGTGGAGTTTCTGGCATCCACTAATGTTGTAGTTTCTAATCTTACTTTCCTGAATGCCCCTGCATACAACATCCATCCGGTCTATTGCAGGTACCTTCTGTGATTGCTATGCCCCTTCTTTGAATTTTAATTAATGATACTAGCAGTAGGACTTTAATTCATATGTATATATTTGGATGCAGTAATGTAAGAGTTCAAAACATATCGGTTTATGCTCCACCTGAATCTCCTTACACTGTTGGTATAGTCCCAGGTTCGTGATGTTCACTCTTGCATAAACCTACATTGAGCTGCAACATAATTGTTTTGAGGCATTTGCAGTTTATGTTAATAGAAACCTGATATCTTCTCATTTAAGCATGGCTCCAAGCTGACTTTTTGAATCCTGCTTTTAGCACTTTTTTTTCTTGTGCTCAATGCAAAACAGTGTTTAATTAAATTTGTCTGGTTTTGATCATTTGCGGGAAATTTTTAAGAGAGCAGAGAAGCCTACTTGCCTTGTTGGTTGTTGCTAGAAATTCTCAGAAACATGGGCTACAATTTTAAGTAAACCTGAGGGTTTTGGCATTTATGTAGTATGCTTGTTACTAATTTTGTTGTTTTTAACCAGACAAAAATGGGGAAGAAACACATGCTCATGTGCATGTTTCTTGCTCCAACAATGGAAAAAGGAGAAGGATACCCATCCAAAACCTTTCTATATGGTTTATTTTCCCTATATTTGTAATATAATTTCTAGTCCATATCACCATTTTTTGATTATAAGGTACAAATTTTGAACAGTAAGCAGTGGGAACATAGTAGCTCATGCGATGGAAAAGGATAGGCAGATTTAGCCCCAGGCCATGTAGCTTTCCAAATCTATACACATACACCCTATGGTTTGCATGTTAGTGTATAATATCTCAATTTTGTTAAGGACTTCTTCCTCTCTAGGTTGAATTTAAGAGCCTGTTACTGTCATTTCCCTGATCAGTTTATAAATCCTTTGCATTGATTTATGAATTTATCCTTTTACACATTTTGAGAATACTTTTGTGTTGAGATGAGAAACCCCACCATGAGCAACAACCTCTCGGTTCACTGGCTGGTGTAGAAGCCTCTATCAGGGGCTAGGGATTCAAACCTCGTGGGAGGTCCCAATGGCAGGATGGTTGGCTCTCAGGGAAGGGTTCATGCCATGAAAATAATTTGGTTGGCTCTCAGGGGAAGGGTTCATGCCATGAAAAAAATTTGGTTGGCTTTCAGGGAAGGGTTCATGCCATGTGAAGAATTTGGTTGGCTTTCAGGGAAGGAAGGGTTCATGTCATGAAAAGAATTTTGCTAACTCATCTTTGTATAATGTTTTGATTTCAGATTCTTCAGATAGCACCTGCATAGAGGATTGCAGCATCGCCATGGGCCATGATGCCATTGCACTCAAGAGTGGCTGGGATGAATATGGCATTGCCTATGGTAGACCCACCACAAATGTACACATCAGACGGGTCAACCTTCAATCATCATCTGGCTCTTCCCTGGCCTTTGGTAGTGAGATGTCTGGTGGCATTTCTAACGTCTGTGTGGAGCAGGTCCACCTATACAACTCATTCAGTGGCATCGAGTTCAGAACTACCAAGGGAAGAGGTGGTTATATCCAAGAAATCATCATATCAGATGTCGCAATGGAAAACATCCACACAGCCTTTAGTGCAACAGGCCAAATCGGCTCCCACCCAGATGACCATTTTGACCCCAATGCACTCCCAGTCTTGGATCACATCACCTTGCAGAATGTGATCGGCACAAACATAACCATTGCTGGAAGCTTCACTGGTATTCAAGAATCCCCATTCACTTCCATTTGTCTATCCAACATCTCCCTATCAACTACTCCTCCTGCCTCCATCTCTTGGGTTTGCTCAAATGTCTCTGGGTTCTCCCAATGGGTGTTCCCTGAACCATGCCCAAGCCTTGAGAGCTCATTACTGAACTCATCTTCAACCTGTCTCTCCCGCCTGAATTCTTCTCCCACTCAGACTGCAGTCTTATGATGCCATTCTTCCATTTTTCTTCAAGCCCCAATCCTAGATTCTTTCCAATAAGACCCTGTCTAGAATATTTGTTTCCCCATTTCCCCCATTTGCATTCTTGCATGTTGTCATCCGCAGATTATATATGTACAGCCTCATTTCTTCATTCATGTGTAAGGAAAAGTTTTGGTAGTGATTGCACAGAGGATTCTGAGATGTTAGTAGTGTTGCTCTTTGAATTTCTTTATTTCTATATTTACATTTTGCTGAGTTGTTATTTCATTGTAAACCCTTTTCAGTGAATATTGAGTAGATATGGAATGGAATTTCTAGTGAAATGTGAATTGGAATAAAGTGTTTCAGTTGTCAAAGTGCACAGATAGACTGGATGAGTTGGAATCAGATTTGGCCTTTTTTGTTGTTGGAAAACTGGTGTCTTTCACCATTGATTTGTTTCAGGCTTTCAGCTTCCCATCTCCACTGACATAATGATGGTACTTTTGAAAGTTCATGGTATAATGATTATTATTTTATTTTAAAATGAAATAAAGAGAAAAAAGACTGAAATATTTGGATTTTGGGTACACTCCAACAAATATGACAATATTCATTGAAAAGGATCCACTTCAGGTCTTGTAAATGTGAGATTTTGAAGTGTTTGGTAAATCAAGTCAATGATTTAAAGTGAGTTATTGACTTAATTTATATCCATCTCTGTTTTTATTTATTTTAAATATAGTTTTAGATTTAACTAAGAATGAGTTAATTATTTTAATTTAAAATTTAAAATTAACTTATCTTTACTTAAATCTAAAATTATATTTATAAAAAAATTTATTTGAAAACTTTAAATTAATATAAATAAATTATTAAATCATTTTAAGTTATTAAATTGATTTATCAAATACCCTAAATATTTGATTTGATAATATCTTTCAAAATCTATACCATGATTGACATCATATCTAACTTTAAAATCTCATAGTAATCAAATTTAGATTATTTAATGATAGTACAATCAAATGAGATTAAACTATAAAACAATAAAATGGATATAAAATAAATAATAACACCAGACATAAGATGCCAACACAATAAAACCTTAGATGTAACGTAATGAGACCTTTATTAAAAGATTTATGAATTCAATAATTCAAAATTTATTAGCATTTAATAAATGAAAGAAAACCTTTTTCCCACCACGATAGCAACTTTTTATCTATGTGATTAATTCTATTAAAATAAGTTTTTTGGCTTAAAAAATAACTTAATATGAAACACTCACTTCGTTTAGGTTTGACATGTTTAGATAATTTTACTAAAAGTATTTTGATTTTAAATTTTTTTAAATGAAAGTCAAGCAAATATTGCTTGTTATAGAACTTTTTTTTTTTCATAATCTTTCATTATATCAATATTACCCTTTTGTGATCATGGTTTTGGTGACTTTAGCTTGTAGTAAAGCTAAATATAAAATATCATCTCAAATAAGAAAAAAATATTAGCTTGTAGATTTTTTCTTTTAAATTTTTTTGCTATATTTTTCATTCTTTCATTTTCTTTTTTATTTTTATTTTCTTTCTTTCATAGCTTTCCTCTAACCTCAAATTAATTAAACTGTAGGGTAAAAAGAGGGAAAAAAAACTGGCCTGCATTTTTTTTTATTAAATTTTTTATTTTTAAAATAAAAATTTTCAAAATGAATTTGAAAATAATGTATTTTTTTATTTTAAATTTTATGCTAAAAACTTTAAAAATAAATGTGTAAGAAAATGTTTAATTTCAAAGTTTTTAAAACTTTAAGATAGAAAATTAACTTGTCATATCAACGTACTAGCCTAAAGTTTGGTTAAATTTAAATTTTGATGATAATAAAATAATATTTTGATTGAATATTTAATTTTAAGTATGATAATGATGATATATAGTCAAAAGAGGAAAACAAAAGAGGTTTTATTTATTTATTTATTTATTTTTTAAACTTTTTTACAATATCACATGTATAGAATATATTCTCTTATAAGGCATAGTAGGGACAAGTATGCTTTAAAATTGACCTTTAGAACATAAGTATTTGGGAATGAAAAATAATCACATTTTTTAAAAGAATTCATTCATATATTATTAATGTTTTTTTGTTAAAAATGAGATTGATTACTTCAAAGATAAAAACTTGTGTTTTACATGATTTAAAAGCAAGATTTCCAATCTTAAGTTTCAATTTGAAATAATCCACTATATGTCGTTTATCCAATATTTTTCTAAATTTCTTGAATAATTGATTAATTGACCAAAGTGATCGATTGTATTCCTGTCTTCCAATGATTTTTAAAAAAATGTCCAATGACTAGTTTATAGTCGACTGTATGATTGCTTAATTGATCAAAGTAGTCGATTGTATTCCTGTCTTCCAATGATTATAAAAAAAAATGTCCAACAACTAGTTTCTAGTCAACTGTGTGATTGTTTGATTGAGCGAAAAATGTGTCTAATAATTAGTGTTTTTACAAAATATGCCTAATAATTAGTCTTTGTACAAAACGATACAAATGTGATTATTGGACTTTATTTATGATAGAGACAATAACTTGAAAACTTCATTTATTTAGTTGTCTTGCCTTCTTAAACTCTTTAAATTATAGAAATAATTAGTTAGAAGGGATGAAATACCCCCTATATTTGTGAATTTATTCCCTCTAATATTTTTATTTGAAGAGTAATTCATTTTTTACATAAATGCTCTTGATTATTTGAAGTATTTATAGTATGTTTTAAAAGAAATGATTATTTTTATAAGAAAATAATAAGAGTATTTTTGTTAAAATGAGGTAAAAAAAATGATGAAGGGTTATATTTCCAAAATTGGATTTTCAATTACCCTTTTAATTAGATAGCCAAAAATTATATTGAATCCAAACTTGTTTATTTTCTCATTGTGAAGTTATTTCACCAGAGTTGTATTCATTCATTACATCTTGTGCTTAAAGGAGCTATTGTACGAGTGGTTAAGGAATCTTATTTAGAAAGTGTTTGTTTTTTTTTAATTTTTTGTTGAAAATAATTTGTTTTTAGACTTTAAGTTGTTTATTTGTTTTTATTTATTTATTTATTTATTTATTATTATTATTATTTATCTTTTTAGGATTTATTATAAATTTTTAGCTAAATAAAAAAATTCAAAATATTTGACTTTTTTTAAATGACAAAAATAGCATGTTGATTTTTCTTTACTTTTTAATATTATATAGAAATAAACTGTTATAGAAACAAACAACTTAATACTCGATACTATTAAGTATTATTTAGTTTTAAGTTATATTTAAAATTAAGTGAAAAAGCAAATACCACCTTAGTGATTGAAAAAGTCTATTAAAACTTAAAAAATCTCGACATAAAGAATAATAAGGAGAATCATGATTAAGAAAACTTTTAAAATTGTGAAATACATCAAGTTGTGGAAGTGGATAGGTCGTTGAACCACGATAAAAACGCTTTATTTACAATATCTTTCCCCTTACTTTTTTTTATTTTTCATCACATTCATTCCATTACTTGCATATATGGAAACGATTCCTTGAATGTGACTTAATAGAAAACTATTTCTAAGAACAATTCTTAAAAACAATTCTGAGTTGTTTTATGTTTTGAAATTCAACTATGAAAATTGTTTTTATTGATTTATTTTTTATGAAAGCATCATGTAATTAAGTATTATGCAAAAGTTTTAAAGTATTCTATATATATTCTCATTGCTTCTCAAAACTCTTTACCACCAAAAATACCTAAACCTGCCTCAAATTTATTCTAAAAAATAATATTTTTTTTAAACAATCTATTATTAACCAAAAAAAAAGTTACCAAATGTGTTTTTAAGTAAGTCCTTATATTTCAATGTTAAAAATTTAATTTTATACAGAAACACATTCAATACTCATTGGGCTCAGACAGCTGAATCCAGTCCAAAGCCCATCCACTGGTTTAAAATTCAGGCCCATTATATTGTTCATCCTGCCGGGCCTTGCGGTTCAGCCCATCTCAATTGTACCTAACAAAAAGCAAGAGAACAAGTTCCACGAATCTAAATACACAATCTGAAATTGGATTTGGGAAATTCAGACACTGCAAGTATCTATGCCATACCTCTCCATACTTCATGAAGCTCCTATAGCAAGTATCTATGACTTCTTCCAACTCTTTCCACCGTTTCATGAAGCTGTTCGGGTGGGGGCCGACACTGCATAGCTTCCAATCAGTTCAATTATATAAATAAATCCTCAAACTTAACCAGATCACTCCATGATGATTCTTTCCCTTCAGGAGTAGGTTCTGAGCTCTGAGAGCAATTTGCATGAGAAGACAAAGCCCCCTTCTCCTCTTCATTGCATCATTGCTCCAATAGCGTGTAATGTTTAGATCCTCCATTGGTTATGTAGTGTCTTCCACCCTCTCTGTGGTAGGCAGCAATGTCAAGTGGTTCAACCATCTTTCTATAATTCGTTCCTGTACAGAGCCAGAGGATTTGCAAAGCTGCCCCTTCCTGGTGAGGCTTCCTCTCTACGTGTTCTACCATGTCTTCCCATCGGTTCCATTTTAATGTCTCTTTTACACCCCAGGTTTCTGAAGCTGTCATAATAACCCATTGTGCTCATCTTTTGATTTCTTTCTTGTACCGTTCTAGCTGGAACATATCTAGTTTTATGTCAGTCAGAAGCTTAAAAGGAAATTTTCAATGGGAAGTTGTTGCGAGTTTTGGTGGAGTTGAATCTAAACAAACATGTTTTTCTTCCCCTTCCCCCCCTTTTTTTTTTTTTGAAGGAAAAGACTCTTTGAAGTCTTATTTGATTTTCTTGTTTACATTTATTTGTTTAGGATATAAATAAAACACAATTTAATAGAACAACAATGAAAGTGCATCCCAGCAACATCATAATATTCATTTCTTAACAAAAAAAACTGAGGAAAAGAAGGAAGAAAATAGTGCTGAGAATATGGGCAGCAACCAAGAAAAAGGGAAAAAGGTCACACTCTTTCTAGTTTTATCCATTGAACGCTCACAAAACAACAAACACAACACACAAACTGGATTGCCCCTCTAACCATACTTCATATAGCTACGTTTCTTCATGAAGTTGATCAATGGCGACCCATGGGAATTACTGCAAGTATCTATGTAGCCCTCATACAGTCCCCACCATTTCATGAAGCTGCTTTCCCTCGAGAAAATCTCAGGGGACGCTGCATAGTTGTTAATCTGTTCCATTACATACTCCTCGAACTTAACCAGATTATCCCATGATGATTTTCCCTGCTCAAGAGTACAGTTTTTACTCTTGAGCAATTCGCATGACAAGATGGCCTCCTCCACATGTGCCCAAAACAAAGAATCCTCAGTTAGGATACCAGACACCTTTTGCTTCTTGGAATCAAGCTTATCTCTAGAGGGGGGTTTCACATCTTCTTCATACCATTGCTGCAACAGCTTGTAATGAAGAGATCTTCCATTGTTTATGTAGTCTGTTCCACCCTCTCTGTAGAAGGCAGCAATGTCCAGTGGTTCAACCATTCTCCTATAAACTGTCCCTGCATAGAGCCAACGGGTTCGAAATGTTGCTCCTTCCTTCTGGGGCTTCCTCTGTACTTGTGCAACCATGTCTTCCCAGTACATTGTGAGGTTTCCCCTAAACTGTTCAACGTTGATGTCCCTTTTAGACCCCTGATTTTTGAAGCAATCGTAGTAACCCATTTCCGATTTCTTCTTATACCATTCTAGATGGGCCATGTCTCTTTTTATGTCATTCAGTTTCTTGGCATCGGAAGCTTTATTTTTCTGGATTAGGCTTCTGGTTTCAGCTTCCATTGTTCTTATCATAGCGTTGATATCAATGTTATGCTGCAGCAGCTGCCATGAATTTTAAAAATGAGACGAGTTATGGAAGATCCCAAAGAACAAGAAGATAAATCTGAATAGGGCAGTTATTGCAGTATTTGGTGAAGTGTAAACCATGTTTCATAACATCATTAGATGGGAGAAAGCTGTTTACCTTTGTTTGATTAAATCCAATTGTCTCAAGTTCCATGACGATCCCAGCTGAAAATGGATCTGCAAACCGTTCACCCACCTGCGGCAGTCCCTTGCAGATTGCCCTCTCCTTGAGGTTTCTTAAAATCTCCCCATAATCAACATCCTGCAATCCTCCGGCAACCTCTGATGATATGACTTTAAGCAATCCCAAAATTAAATCAGGGTTGTCAAAACAAGCACAACCAAGTTCAGAGCACAAGAGATATGTCCCGAAGGGCTTGTAACCGGTAGTTTGTGAATGGGAGGATGTGGGCGGAGATCTGCCGGATGGGAGGAAGAGTCCGGGGACTGGGTCTTGGTTAGACACTACATGCAGGAAGAAAGAATTCCATATGGAGTGTTGGAGGCCAAAGTCGCCTATGAGGGGTGAACCAAAGGTGATACAAAAGGGGCGGCATTTGGGCTTTAATAAATTGCCATCTAGCAGGCGTAAGGTGAAGAGAGAAGCAACGGATCCTCCCAGGGAGTACCCAGTGATGATTAACTGACCTTCAATCTGAGTCAACTGCAAAACAAGTAACCATATGAAATCCATGTCAGAATAATGCCACTAATCTCACTTCTGAACATTCCTTTTTCAGTGACAAGATATATGCAAGCTTATCTAAAGACAGATACCAACACCAGTTCTACTGTATTCCTGTTAAGAGTTGAATCACAACCGATCAATGGGTCATGTGACGATGCCATGAAAATGGATATGTGTGACGTCTTATCCTTCAGGTAGTTCGACTCCATGAGGGAGATCTCATGGTCAAGCTGTTTCGTGTCTCACAATTGTTAACGAAAAGGAAACGAAAATTCAAACAAGTATCAGATTTTGACCTCATCTGTTAGTCCAGAGAGATGATCATGGAGAGGGGTATAGAGGGTTAATGCTGCTCTGTTAATGGAGACGGACGGGTATTCTTCGGTACGGAGGAAGTCAAAGAGAGGAGACCGATCTAAATCTCCTTGTCCAGGAAGAGGGTATTGAGTGCAGTCAGGTGAAGAGACAAAAGCTACAATTGTGCACTTGGAAGACAGTTGAAAAAGTCTGTATTGAACAGGCAAGGCTGTTTGGTCTCTGTTAAGTTCAAGAATTTTGGTCAAAGCACAGTCGATTAGATTGGAGCTCAGCACCAAATTTGCCAGTTCCCGTGCAGAGCTAAACCTGCAGTGAAAGACCCAACAGAAAAAGGAGAAATTAAGCAAGAACAAAGCGAGGATTCGATTCTAGGAACCAAAAAATGAATCAGAGACATTGATACTTACAAAGGAACTTGATTCATCTTCCTTTCTTCCACGGAGATACAACCAGAACAAGACCAAAAACAATATTATATAGGAGGATGAAGGGAATCCTGACAACTTGTAATTGTTAAAGAAAGACTACAAAAGCCGGTCTACGAGAAAAGATGCTTCCCCGGTTCTCACACGGTATGATGACCACCAGGATGGTCTACGAGCAAATAAGCTTTGTTTTTCTCAGCAAGACCCAAAGCTGTGTTTCTAAGGTTACGAATTTTCATACCAAATATTGATATATGTTTCCGTTAGTTTTCAAGATGAAGAAACCAGCAAGAGAAATTTTCTTTGTAATTTTTTTTACCATTTAATTGGTTTAAGAGATCTATTTTTCTAACTTAAAAACCTAGTTTTGAATGTGAATTTGTCTTAAGACTTAAATTTAATCTTAGGTAGACTTTAAACCTAAACTCTACATTATATAATACTTATTTCTTACAATAGCTTCGACACTAAGTTATGAAACTCTCTAAATGGTTTTTATTAGTTTATTGATTTTAATAAATAGTTTTTTAGGGAGAATTGTGTTTTGGGCCCGGATGGGCCCAAAAATTGACTAAAGATCCATATATCATTCACATTTAAGCCCAAGACCCAAATAAATTGTAAAAATTAAGTTAAAAAATATTATCCTTCATTAATTCATAAAATACCTTTAATCCCTACATAGGCATATAGTGAGTGTAAATTTCAAAATTTTTCCCTTTTTCTATTCCTAATTAAGTATTACTTATTTCTAACTTTTTGTTTTGTTTTTTTTTTCTTTTATTAAAGATATTGAATCTTTTTACTCTTATAAAAAATTTTCATATAAAATTGAATGGATAATAAATTAATTATTTTTATTATTTTCATATAAAAAAATAGTACTAAACAAGGTTTTCAATTTTTATTTTGAAAAATATTTTTCATTTTTTAATTAAATATTTTTTTCTAAAAGAAAATATAAAAAATATAAATCATATTACCATTTTTTTAGAAATTATTTTTTAAAATAGTTTTTGAACGTAATTTTTCTTTATTTATAATTTAAAATAGAAAATAATGTTGATTTTCAATTATTTATAAAAAAAAAGTTTTAAAAAATAATGAAAAATCCAAATAGTTAAAATAGAATTATTATGGTTGCATGAATAGTGGTGCAATAAAGACAAAAAAAGCTTACGTGAAAGATCAATGAGTATTTTGGTATTTTGATAACTTATATCATTTCCATCAATTATGTAAGTTTTATGAACCAAACCTTAATTTTTGATCCACCTGGGTCCAAAACACAATTGTCTCTATTTTATATATATATATATATATATATATATATATATACATATATTTGTGTCCTTATTTATTAATTAGGGTTTCAATTATCATAAGTAATAATCAATCTTATGTATTGACTTGGGTTTGCTCGTTATTGAGAGTAGTTAGT
This sequence comes from Vitis vinifera, assembly GCF_030704535.1. Lineage (NCBI taxonomy): Eukaryota > Viridiplantae > Streptophyta > Magnoliopsida > Vitales > Vitaceae > Vitis > Vitis vinifera. The sequence continues at coordinate 547,946 of NC_081809.1, forward strand.
TGAAAGTCTATGAATTGAATATGAATTGCAGTATATTGGGGAATTCTTGCATTTAATGTTGTTAGCAAAACCCCATTTTCATGACTTAGCTACTTCGTTGTCGAAAGAAGAGCATCAATTTACTCCATATGTCCTACTAGGGTTGCTCTTCCATTGAGAACATAATGTTCATTAACTTTTCTTTAGGTGAAGTCATCATTGATGGTACCAAATGCTCTAACTATTTTTTTTTTTGTCCTTCCTAATTCAAGTATAGGGTTTATATATTGTGTGTAAGGGTTTTCACATTATGCTAATTGGGTTAACATCTATAGATGCATAATTGATGCTAAGTCCATAAAAATTTATGGTAAAAAACACCCTTTATCATTCACACTAATTTATTTGCATGTTTTTCTTGATTCTCATTATTTGTTTTTTAAATCAAACCATTAGAAAAATTACTTACCCACATGTATCAATATCAAATACTATATTTTTACATTTTCACAAAGTATAAGGTATTTGTATTAAATATACAAGATATTTATACTAATTGAATAAGTTTGTCCATTGTAAATATATTTATATGTTTTTCTTCATTTTTTTAATTTGTTTTTTATATCAAAGTATTGAAAATATTGTTTGTATACAAATATAAATGTTGAATATAATTTTATTTTATTTTTTTTTTCGTATTTTCACATATAATGTATAAGACATTTATAATAATTATACAATGTTTAATGTGCATATGTTCCATTGGTTATGTTGTTTCTTACACCATCTTAGTAGTAGGCAACAATGTCAAGTGGTTCAACCATTGCCCCTTCCTTTCGAGGCTTCCTCTCTATCTGTTTGACCATGTCTTTCTAGTATATTGTATTATGAGGTTTTTCCTTAAAAGCTTTAATTTTAAATTTTATGCTAAAAACTTTAAAAATAAATGTGTAAGAAAATGTTTAATTTCAAAAGTTTTTAAAACTTTAAGATAGAAAATTAACTTGTCATATCAACATACTAGCCTAAAGTTTGGTTAAATCTAAATTTTGATGATAGTAAAATAATATTTTGATTAAATATTTAATTTTAAGTATAATAATGATATCCAATCAAAAGAGGAAAACAAGAGAGGTTTTTTTTATTTTTTATTTTTTATTTTTTATTTTTTTTATTTACACTTTTTTACAAAATCATATGTATAGAATAGATTTTCTTGTAAGGCATAGTAAGGATAAGTATGCTTTAAAATTGACCTTTAGAACCTAAGTATTTGGGAATGAAAAATAATCACATTTTTTATAAGATTTTTTAAAAGAATTCATTAATGTATTATTAATGATTTTTTGTGAAAAATGAATTGATTACTTCAAAGATAAAAACTTGTGTTTTACATGATTTTTCAACATTAAAAGCACGATTTCTGATCTTAAGTTTCAATTTGAAATAATTCGTTATATATATATATATCTTTTATCCAATATTTTTTTAAATTTCTTAAATAATTGATTAATTGACCAAAGTAATCGATTGTATTCATGTCTTCCAATTATTATAAAAAAAAATGTCTAACGACTAGTTTATTGTCAACTGTATAATTGCTTAATTGATCAAAGTAGTCGATTGTATTCCTGTCTTCCATTGATTATAAAAAAAAAAGTCCAATAATTAGTCTTTGTCTAGCCTTCTTAAACTCTTAAAATTATAGAAATAATTAGTTAAAAGAGATGAAATACCCATATTTGTGAATTTATTCCCTCCAATATTTTTATTTGAAGAGTAATTCATTTTTTTTTACATAAAAACCTTGGGCTATTTGAAGTATTTATAGTGTGTTTTAAAAGGAATGATTATTTTTATAGGAAAATAATAAGAGCTTTTTTTTGTTAAAATGAGGTAAAAAAATGACGAAGGGTTATATTTCCAAAATTGGGTTTTCAATGACCATTTTAATTAGATAACCCAAAATTATATTGAATCCAAACTTGTTTATCTTCTCATTGTGAGCACTTTAGTCATTTCACCAGAGTTGTATTCATTTATTACATTTTGTGCTTAAAGAAGCCATTGTACAAGTGGCTAAGGAATCTTATTTAGAAAGTGTTTGTTTTTTTAAATTTTTGTTGAAAACAATCTGTTTTACACTTTAAATTGTTTGCTTTTTTTTTTTTATTATAAATTTTTAGCTTAAAAAAAAGGCAAAATATTTGTCTTTTTTTAAATGAAAAAAATAACATATTGATTTTTCTTTACTTTTTAATATTATATAAAAATAAAATGTTATAAAAAAAAACAACCTAATACTTGATATTATTAAATATTATTTAGTTTTAACTTATATTTAGAATTAAGTGAAAAAATAAACACCATCTTAGTGATTGTAAAAGTCTATTGAAACTTAAGAAATCCGGACTTAAAAAATAATAAGGAGAATCATGATTAAGAAAACTTTTAAAATTGTGAAATATGTCAAGGTGTGGAAGTGGATTGGTCATTGAACCACAATAAAAACACTTTATTTACAACATTTCTCCCCTTACTTTTTTCTATTTTTCATCACATTCATTCCATTACTTGCATATATAAAGAGATCATCACCTAATTTACTCATTTATTGGATGATTATCCAAATTTGTTAATTAGATTAACTTTAGTCTTTATACTCCCTTTATGCAAGGATGAAACATAGAAAAATAAAAGATAAAAGCTTCCTTGATTGTGACTTAATAGAAAACTATTTTTAAGAACAATGCTTAAAAACAGTTTTGAGTTGTTTTATGTTTCGCAATTCAAATATGAAAATTGTTTTTATCGATTTATTTTTCATGAAAGCCTCGTGTAAGTAAGTATCTTATGCAAAAGTTTTTAAAGTATTCTATATATTTTCTATTGCTTCTCAAAACTCTTTACCACAAAAAATACCTAAACATGCCTCAAATTTATTCTAAAAAATAATATATTTTTAATTTTTTCTTAAAGTCCATTATTAACCAAAAAAAAAAGTTACCAAATGTGTTTTTAAGTAAGTCCTCATATTTCAATGTTAAAAGTTTAATTTTATACAGAAACACATTCAATACTCATTGGGCTCAGACAGCTGAATCCAGTATAAAGCCCATTCATAGGTTTAAAATTCAGGCCCATTAATGTTGTTCATCCTGGCGGGCTTTTCGGTTCAGCCCATCTCAATTGTACCTAACAAAAAGCCCCAAAACAGGTTCCACAAATCTAAATACACTCAAATATGGAGGCTAAAATGAAAAATCCTAAAATTGAAAAAAAAGAAAAAGAAATAAAAAAGGGGCCCTTGCGAAATGAGCAGCTACGCGGCTGCGTTCCTAAAACCCCACTCTCGTTCTCTCTTTTTCTTTGCTTCTAGCCGCTGCCGGTCGCCAAAACAGGTAAAACCCCTCTCTCGTTCTCTCTTTTTCTTTGCATCTCGCCGCCGCCGGTCGCCAAAACAGGTAAGCGTGCATCTTCTCCTCAAAACAAGTTTATCCTCTGTTTGGTTGCCGAAAAACGGAGGAAAATTAGTATAATGATGCACGACGGTCCCTTATTGGAACTGCTATATAATATTTTCTAAGAGAACCGGAAATTCAGCCTGAGCCGGATCGGTAATTGCTCAGGATTTAGTTCTGTTGATTTTTCGTTTGCTTTTTATGGAGAACAACTGAAAATACCTGGTTTTAGTTTTCTTTTTATTTTTTATTTTATTTTCCTCTAGTTTGTCCGTAGACAAACCGGGAAGCTGAGAAAATGCAGGAAAGTAAAATAGATAAAATCTTGAATTTTCGTTATTCAGGCTAAGAAAGCTAAAACTGCTGTTCAGCCAAGTTTAACTGAATTGTTTGGCTTGATTCAGTAACAGATAGCATGATATTGCATTTTTTTCCTCCTTCTCTTCCATTTTCTCGGCTACCAAACAAAGGTTATTAGAGCTTAAGTGCTGAATCAGTTTAGTTAATGAAATGATTTACTGGATTGGCAACATATTGGCGAGCTTTAAAATTTTTAATGCTGTGTCTTTCTTATATATTTTTTTATATCTTCTTCATCATATGTTTCAGAGGATTGCCACCTTTTTTTGGCACTTCCTACTGTGATTTTGAGCTATATTATTTTCGTCATGGTAAGTTGTTTTGTTTCTTTATCAATAGGCAGTTACAGTCAATCTCCCTTAATAACGTCTTGGAACACCTCTCGTATATCTACAATTTCATTTCTAATTTGTAAATTATGAATTGTAAGGACTTTGACATTTAATTTATTCTTTTGATACAGGACCATGGGCCCATCGAATATCCGAGATTTATTAACAACCTTTACCCCTTCTTTGGACTTCTTTGCTATCAGTTCTGGAGATGGACGAATTAAGGTACTTGAAACTTGGTTGTTGAAGAGGCTAGGAATTAAGAATGGAGGTGAAGGAATCTGAGGCATTTGAACTTATTTTCATACCGTCAGTCTCCAAGAGTGATAATAGATAATTTAATGTTTTGTTTTTCACTTGTTTAACAATAATTTTGTAGGTTTTGGTCTGTTTCTTTTTACTAAATTTGATAAACTTTTGGATCTTTAATTATCAGTGCTAGAATTGTTTTGTCTTTGTTTATTGTTTGAACCCTCTTCCGATTGGTAAGATATTTCTGAAAATCTATATTAGTTTTTAATGTATATATGAATGTTTAAGTATATTGATAGGGATATTTGTTGAAAGAGGAAACAGGTTGTTACCTGTGGTTTGTTTAGTGGTTCATGTAGATTATAATTTTACTTTTTTCTATGTTCAGGAAGGGTTCAGTCATGAAAAGAATTTTGCTAAGTCAACTTTGTATAATGTTTTGATTTCAGATTCTTCAGATAGCACCTGCATAGAGGATTGCAGCATTGCCATGGGCCATGATGCCATTGCACTCAAGAGTGGCTGGGATGAATATGGCATTGCCTATGGTAGACCCACCACAAATGTACACATCAGACGGGTCAACCTTCAATCATCATCTGGCTCTTCCCTGGCCTTCGGTAGTGAGATGTCTGGTGGCATTTCTAACGTCTGTGTGGAGCAGGTCCACCTATACAACTCATTCAGTGGCATCGAGTTCAGAACTACCAAGGGAAGAGGTGGTTATATCCAAGAAATCATCATATCAGATGTCGCAATGGAAAACATCCACACAGCCTTCAGTGCAACAGGCCAAATCGGCTCCCACCCAGATGACCATTTTGACCCCAATGCACTCCCTGTCTTGGATCACATCACCTTGCAGAATGTGATCGGCACAAACATAACCATTGCTGGAAGCTTCACTGGTATTCAAGAATCCCCGTTCACTTCCATTTGTCTATCCAACATCTCCCTATCAACTACTCCTCCTGCCTCCATCTCTTGGGTTTGCTCAAATGTCTCTGGGTTCTCCCAATGGGTGTTCCCTGAACCATGCCCAAGCCTTGAGAGCTCATTACTGAACTCATCTTCAACCTGTCTCTCCCGCCTGAATTCTTCTCCCACTCAGACTGCAGTCTTATGATGCCATTCTTCCATTTTTCTTCAAGCCCCAATCCTAGATTCTTTCCAATAAGACCCTGTCTAGAATATTTGTTTCCCCATTTCCCCCATTTGCATTCTTGCATGTTGTCATCCGCAGATTATATATGTACAGCCTCATTTCTTCATTCATGTGTAAGGAAAAGTTTTGGTAGTGATTGCACAGAGGATTCTGAGATGTTAGTAGTGTTGCTCTTTGAATTTCTTTATTTCTATATTTACATTTTGCTGAGTTGTTATTTCATTGTAAACCCTTTTCAGTGAATATTGAGTAGATATGGAATGGAATTTCTAGTGAAATGTGAATTGGAATAAAGTGTTTCAGTTGTCAAAGTGCACAGATAGACTGGATGAGTTGGAATCAGATTTGGCCTTTTTTGTTGTTGGAAAACTGGTGTCTTTCACCATTGATTTGTTTCAGGCTTTCAGCTTCCCATCTCCACTGACATAATGATGGTACTTTTGAAAGTTCATGGTATAATGATTATTATTTTATTTTAAAATGAAATAAAGAGAAAAAAGACTGAAATATTTGGATTTTGGGTACACTCCAACAAATATGACAATATTCATTGAAAAGGATCCACTTCAGGTCTTGTAAATGTGAGATTTTGAAGTGTTTGGTAAATCAAGTCAATGATTTAAAGTGAGTTATTGACTTAATTTATATCCATCTCTGTTTTTATTTATTTTAAATATAGTTTTAGATTTAACTAAGAATGAGTTAATTATTTTAATTTAATATTTAAAATTAACTTATCTTTACTTAAATCTAAAATTATATTTATAAAAAAATTTATTTGAAAACTTTAAATTAATATAAATTAAATTATTAAATCATTTTAAGTTATTAAATTGATTTATCAAATACCCTAAATATTTGATTTGATAATATCTTTCAAAATCTATACCATGATTGACATCATATCTAACTTTAAAATCTCATAGTAATCAAATTTAGATTATTTTATGATAGTACAATCAATGAGATTAAACTATAAAACAATAAAATGGATATAAAATAAATAATAACACCAGACATAAGATGTCAACACAATAAAACCTTAGATGTAACGTAACGAGACCTTTATTAAAAGATTTATGAATTCAATAATTTAAAATTTATTAGCATTTAATAAATGAAAGAAAACCTTTTTCCCACCACGATAGCAACTTTTTATCTATGTGATTAATTCTATTAAAATAAGTTTTTTGGCTTAAAAAATAACTTAATATGAAACACTCACTTCGTTTAGGTTTGACATGTTTAGATAATTTTACTAAAAGTATTTTGATTTTAAAATTTTTTTAAATGAAAGTCAAGCAAATATTGCTTGTTATAGAACTTTTTTTTTTTTTCATAATCTTTCATTACATCAATATTACCCTTTTGTGATCATGGTTTTGGTAACTTTAGCTTATAGTAAAGCTAAATATAAAATATCATCTCAAATAAGAAAAAAATATTAGCTTGTAGATTTTTTCTTTTAAATTTTTTTGCTATATTTTTCATTCTTTCATTTTCTTTTTTATTTTTATTTTCTTTCTTTTATAGCTTTCCTCTAACCTCAAATTAATTAAACTGTAGGGTAAAAAGAGGGAAAAAAACTGGCCTGCCTTTTTTTTTTTATTAAATTTTTTATTTTTAAAATAAAAATTTTCAAAATGAATTTGAAAATAATGTATTTTTTTATTTTAAATTTTATGCTAAAAACTTTAAAAATAAATGTGTAAGAAAATGTTTAATTTCAAAGTTTTTAAAACTTTAAGATAGAAAATTAACTTGTCATATCAACGTACTAGCCTAAAGTTTGGTTAAATTTAAATTTTGATGATAATAAAATAATATTTTGATTGAATATTTAATTTTAAGTATGATAATGATGATATATAGTCAAAAGAGGAAAACAAAAGAGGTTTTATTTATTTATTTATTTATTTTTTAAACTTTTTTACAATATCACATGTATAGAATATATTCTCTTATAAGGCATAGTAGGGACAAGTATGCTTTAAAATTGACCTTTAGAACATAAGTATTTGGGAATGAAAAATAATCACATTTTTTAAAAGAATTCATTCATATATTATTAATGATTTTTTTTGTTAAAAATGAGATTGATTACTTCAAAGATAAAAACTTGTGTTTTACATGATTTAAAAGCAAGATTTCCGATCTTAAGTTTCAATTTGAAATAATCCACTATATGTCGTTTATCCAATATTTTTCTAAATTTCTTGAATAATTGATTAATTGACCAAAGTGATCGATTGTATTCCTGTCTTCCAATGATTTTAAAAAAAATGTCCAATGACTAGTTTATAGTCGACTGTATGATTGCTTAATTGATTAAAGTAGTCGATTGTATTCTTGTCTTCCAATGATTATAAAAAAAAATGTCCAACAACTAGTTTCTAGTCAACTGTGTGATTGTTTGATTGAGCGAAAAATGTGTCTAATAATTAGTGTTTTTACAAAATATGCCTAATAATTAGTCTTTGTACAAAACGATACAAATGTGATTATTGGACTTTATTTATGATAGAGACAATAACTTGAAAACTTCATTTATTTAGTTGTCTTGCCTTCTTAAACTCTTTAAATTATAGAAATAATTAGTTAGAAGGGATGAAATACCCCATATATTTGTGAATTTATTCCCTCCAATATTTTTATTTGAAGAGTAATTCATTTTTTACATAAATGCTCTTGATTATTTGAAGTATTTATAGTATGTTTTAAAAGAAATGATTATTTTTATAAGAAAATAATAAGAGTATTTTTATTAAAATGAGGTAAAAAAAATGATGAAGGGTTATATTTCCAAAATTGGGTTTTCAATTACCCTTTTAATTAGATAGCCAAAAATTATATTGAATCCAAACTTGTTTATTTTCTCATTGTGAGCACTTTAGTTATTTCACCAAAGTTGTATTCATTCATTACATCTTGTGCTTAAAGGAGCTATTGTACGAGTGGTTAAGGAATCTTATTTAGAAAGTGCTTGTTTTTTTAATTTTTTGTTGACAACAATTTGTTTTTAGACTTTAAGTTGTTTATTTGTTTTTATTTATTTATTTATTTATTATTATTATTATTTATCTTTTTAGGATTTATTATAAATTTTTAGCTAAATAAAAAAATTCAAAATATTTGACTTTTTTTAAATGACAAAAATAGCATGTTGATTTTTCTTTACTTTTTAATATTATATAGAAATAAACTGTTATAGAAACAAACAACTTAATAGTTGATACTATTAAGTATTATTTAGTTTTAAGTTATATTTAAAATTAAGTGAAAAAGCAAACACCACCTTAGTGATTGAAAAAGTCTATTAAAACTTAAAAAATCTCGACATAAAGAATAATAAGGAGAATCATGATTAAGAAAACTTTTAAAATTGTGAAATACATCAAGGTGTGGAAGTGGATAGGTCATTGAACCACGATAAAAACACTTTATTTACAATATCTTTCCCCTTACTTTTTATTTTTTATTTTTCATCACATTCATTCCATTACTTGCATATATGAAAACGATTCCTTGAATGTGACTTAATAGAAAACTATTTCTAAGAACAATTCTTAAAAACAATTCTGAGTTGTTTTATGTTTTGAAATTCAACTATGAAAATTGTTTTTATTGATTTATTTTTTATGAAAGCATCATGTAAGTAAGTATTATGCAAAAGTTTTAAAGTATTCTATATATATTCTCATTGCTTCTAAACTCTTTACCACGAAAAATACCTAAACATGCCTCAAATTTATTCTAAAAAATAATATTTTTTTAATTTTTTTTTAAACAATCTATTATTAACCAAAAAAAAAAAGTTACCAAATGTGTTTTTAAGTAAGTCCTTATATTTCAATGTTAAAAATTTAATTTTATACAGAAACACATTCAATACTCATTGGGCTCAGACAGCTGAATCCAGTCCAAAGCCCATCCACTGGTTTAAAATTCAGGCCCATTATATTGTTCATCCTGGCGGGCCTTGCGGTTCAGCCCATCTCAATTGTACCTAACAAAAAGCAAGAAAACAAGTTCCACGAATCTAAGTACACAATCTGAAATTGGATTTGGGAAATTCAGACACTGCAAGTATCTATGCCATACCTCTCCATACTTCATGAAGCTCCTATAGCAAGTATCTATGACTTCTTCCAACTCTTTCCACCGTTTCATGAAGCTGCTCGGGTGGGGGCCGACACTGCATAGCTTCCAATCAGTTCAATTATATAAATAAATCCTCAAACTTAACCAGATCACTCCATGATGATTCTTTCCCTTCAGGAGTAGGTTCTGAGCTCTGAGAGCAATTTGCATGAGAAGACAAAGCCCCCTTCTCCTCTTCATTGCATCATTGCTCCAATAGCGTGTAATGTTTAGATCCTCCATTGGTTATGTAGTGTCTTCCACCCTCTCTGTGGTAGGCAGCAATGTCAAGTGGTTCAACAATCTTTCTATAATTCGTTCCTGTACAGAGCCAGAGGGTTTGCAAAGCTGCCCCTTCCTGGTGAGGCTTCCTCTCTACGTGTTTTACCATGTCTTCCCATCGGTTCCATTTTAATGTCTCTTTTACACCCCAGGTTTCTGAAGCTGTCATAATAACCCATTGTTCTCATCTGTTGATTTCTTTCTTGTACCATTCTAGCTGGAACATATCTAGTTTTATGTCATTCAGAGCTTAAAAGGAATTTTTCAATGGGAAGTTGTTGCAAGTTTTGGTGGAGTTGAATCTAAACAAAAATGTTTTTCTTTTTCCCCATTTTTTTTTTTTTTGAAGGAAAAGACTCTTTGAAGTCTTATTTGATTTTCTTGTTTACATTTATTTGTTTAGGATATAAATAAAACACAATTTAATAGAACAACAATGAAAGTGCATCCCAGCAACATCATAATATTCATTTCTTAACAAAAAAAACTGAGGAAAAGAAGGAAGAAAATAGTGCTGAGAATATGGGCAGCAACCAAGAAAAAGGGAAAAAGGTCACACTCTTTCTAGTTTTATCCATTGAACGCTCACAAAACAACAAACACAACACACAAACTGGATTGCCCCTCTAACGTCCATACTGTATATACCTACGATCCTTCATGAAGTTGATCAATGGCGACCCATGGGAATTACTGCAAGTATCTATGTAGCCCTCATACAGTCCCCACCATTTCATGAAGCTGCTTTCCCTCGAGAAAATCTCAGGGGACGCTGCATAGTTGTTAATCTGTTCCATTACATACTCCTCGAACTTAACCAGATTATCCCATGATGATTTTCCCTGCTCAAGAGTACAGTTTTGACTCTTGAGCAATTCGCATGACAAGATGGCCTCCTCCACATATGCCCAAAACAAAGAATCCTCAGTTAGGATACCAGACACCTTTTGCTTCTTGGAATCAAGCTTATCTCTAGAGGGGGGTTTCACATCTTCCTCATACCATTGCTGCAACAGCTGGTAATGAAGAGATCTTTTCTTGTTTATGTAGTCTGTTTTACCCTCTCCGTAGAAGGCAGCAATGTCCAGTGGTTCAACCATTCTCCTATAAACTGTCCCTGCATAGAGCCAACGGGTTCGAAATGTTGCTCCTTCCTTCTGGGGCTTCCTCTGTACTTGTGCAACCATGTCTTTCCAGTATTTTGTGAGGTTTACCCTAAACTGTTCAACGTGGATGTCCCTTTTAGACCCCTGGTTTTTGAAGCAATCGTAGTAACCCATTTCCGATTTCTTCTTATACCATTCTAGATGGGCCATGTCTCTTTTTATGTCATTCAGTTTCTTGGCATCGGAAGCTTTATTTTTCTGGATTAGGCTTCTGGTTTCCTCTTCCATTGTTCTTATCATAGCGTCGATATCAATGTTATGCTGCAGCAGCTGGCATGAATTTTAAAAATGAGACGAGTTATGGAAGATCCCAAAGAACAAGAAGATAAATCTGAATAGGGCAGTTATTGCAGTATATGGTGAAGTGTAAACCATGTTTCATAACATCATTAGATGGGAGAAAGCTGTTTACCTTTGTTTGATTAAATCCAATTGTCTCAAGTTCCATGATGATCCCAGCTGAAAATGGATCTGCAAACCGTTCACCCACCTGCGGCAGTCCCTTGCAGATTGCCCTCTCCTTGAGGTTTCTTAAAATCTCCCCATAATCAACATCCTGCAATCCTCCGGCAACCTCTGATGATATGACTTTCAGCAATCTCAAAATTAAATCAGGGTTGTCAAAACAAGCACAACCAAGTTCAGAGCACAAGAGATATGTCCCAAAGGGCTTGTAACCGGTAGTTTGTGAATGGGAGGATGTGGGCGGAGATCTGCCGGATGGGAGGAAGAGTCCGGGGACTGGGTCTTGGTTAGACACTACATGCAGGAAGAAAGAATTCCATTTGGAGTCTTGGAGGCCAAAGTCGCCTATGAGGGGTGAACCAAAGGTGATACAAAAGGGATGGCATTTGGGCTTTAATAAATTGCCGTCTAGCAGGCGTAAGGTGAAGAGAGAAGCAACGGATCCTCCCAGGGAGTGCCCAGTGATGATTAATTGACCTTCAATCCGAGTCAACTGCAAAACAAGTAACCATATGAAATCCATGTCAGAATAATGCCACTAATCTCACTTCTGAACATTCCTTTTTCAGTGACAAGATATATGCAAGCTGATCTAAAGACAGATACCAACACCGGTTCTACTGTATTCCTATTAAGAGTTGAATCACAACCGATCAATGGGTCATGTGACGATGCCATGAAAATGGATATGTGTGACGTCTTATCCTTCAGGTAGTTCGACTCCATGAGGGAGATCTCATGGTCAAGCTGTTTCGTGTCTCACAATTGTTAACGAAAAGGAAACGAAAATTCAAACAAGTATCAGATTTTGACCTCATCTGTTAGTCCAGAGAGATGATCATGGAGAGGGGTAAAGAGGTCTAATGCTGCTCTGTTAATGGAGACGGACGGGTATTCTTCGGTACGGAGGAAGTCAAAGAGAGGAGACCGATCTAAATCTCCTTGTCCAGGAAGAGGGTATTGAGTGCAGTCAGGTGAAGAGACAAAAGCTACAATTGTGCACTTGGAAGACAGTTGATAAAGTCTGTATTGAACAGGCAAGGCTGTTTGGCCTCTCTTAAGTTCAAGAATTTTGGTGAAAGCACAGTCGATTAGATTGGAGGCCAGCACCAAATTTGCCAGTTCCCGTGCAGAGCTAAACCTGCAGTGAAAGACCCAACAGAAAAAGGAGAAATTAAGCAAGAACAGAGCGAGGATTCGATTCTAGGAACCAAAAAATGAATCAGAGACATTGATACATACAAAGGAACTTGATTCATCTTCCTTCCTTCCACGGAGATACAACCAGAACAAGACCAAAAACAATATTATATAGGAGGATGAAGGGAATCCTGACAACTTGCAATTGTTAAAGAAAGACTACAAAAGCCGGTCTACGAGCAAAGATGCTTCCCCGGTCCTCACACGGTATGACGACCACTACGATGGTCTACGAGCAAATAAGCTTTGTTTTTCTCAGCAAGACTCAAAGCTGTGTTTCTAAGGTTACGAATTTTCATACCAAATATTGATATATGTTTCCGTTAGTTTTCAAGATGAAGAAACCAGCTAGAGAAATTTTCTTTGTAATTTTTTTTTACCATTTAATTGGTTTAAGGGGTCTATTTTTCTAACTTAAAAACCTAGTTTTGAATGTGAATTTGTCTTAAGACTTAAATTTAATCTTAGGTAGACTTTGAACCTAAACCCTACATTATATAATACTTTTTTCTTACAATAGCTTCGACACTTAGGTGGTGTTTGTTTTTTTACTTAATTCTAAATAGAACTTTAATACTTAATAGTATTAAATATTAGGTTGTTTGTTTTTATAATATTTTATTTCTATTAAGTATTAAAAAGTAAAAAAAACCATTGTGTTATTTTTCTATTTAGAAAAAGTCATATATTTTGGCTTTTTCTATTTTGTAAAAAGTTTATAATAAGTCATGAAAAAGTAAAAAAACAAACAACCTAAATTCTAAAACTAAATGGTTTTCACCAAAAAGCCAAAAAAACAAACACCACCTAAGTTATGAAACTCTCTAAATGGTTTTTATTAATTTATTTATTTTAATAAATATTTTTTTATGGAGAATTGTGTTTTGGGTCCGGATGGGTCCAAAAATTAACCAAAGATCCATATATAATGTACATTTAATCCCAAGACCCAAATAAAATGTAAAAATTAAGTTAAAAGATATTATCCTTCATTAATCCCTAAAATACCCTTAATCCCTACGTAGACATATAGTGAGTGTAAATTTCAAAATTTTTCCCATTTTCTATTCCCAATTAAGTATTACTCATTTCTAACTTTTTGTTTTGTTTTTTTTTTCTTTTTTTAAAGATATTGAATCTTTTTACTCTTATACAAAATTTTCATATAAAATTTAATGGATAATCAATAAATGAAATTTAATTATTTTTATTATTTTTATATAAAAAAAATAGTACTAAACAAGGTTTCCAATTTTTATTTTTAAAAATATTTTTCATTTTTTAATTAAATATTTTTTTCTAAAAGAAAATATAAAAAATATAAATCATATTACCATTTTTTTTAGAAAGTATTTTTTAAAATAGTTTTCGAACGTAATTTTTCTTTATTTATAATTTAAAATAGAAAATAATGTTGATTTTCAATTATTTATAAATAAAAAGTTTTAAAAAACAATGAAAAATCCAAATAGTTAAAATAGAATTATTATGGTTGAATGAATAGTAGTGCAATAAATACCAAAAAAGCTTATGTGAAAGGTCAATGAGTATTTTGATATTTTGATATCTTATATCATTTTCATCAATTATGTAAGTTATATAAACCAAACCTTAATTTTTGGGTTCACCTAGGTCCAAAACACAACTGTCCCTATATATATATATATATATTTGTGTCCTTATTTATTTAATTAGGGTTTCAATTATCATAAGTAATAATCAATCTTATGTATTGACTTGGGTTTGCTCGTTACTGAGAGTAGTTAGTTGAAGGTCTGTGAATTGAATATGAATTGGAGTATATTGGGGGAATTCTTGCCTTTAATGTTGTTAGCAAAACCTTGTTTTCATGACTTAGCTACTTCATCGTTAAAAGAAGGGCATTGATTTACTCCATATGTTCTACCAGAGTTGCTCTCCGTTGAGAACATAATGTTCATTAACCTTTCTTTAGGTGAAGTCATCATTGATGGTACCAATTGCTCTAACTATTTTTTTTTTGTCCTTCCTAATTCAAGTATAGGGTTTATATATTGTGTGCAAGGGTTTTCACATTATGCTAATTGGGTTAACATCTATAGATGCATAATTGATGCTAAGTCCATGAAAATTTATGGTAAAAAACACCCTTTATCATTCACACTAATTTATTTGCATGTTTTTCTTGATTCTCATTATTTGTTTTTTAAATCAAACCATTAGAAAAATTACTTACCCACATGTATAAATATTAAATACTATATTTTTACATTTTCACAAAGTATAAGGTATTTGTATTAAATATACAAGATATTTATACTAATTGAATAAGTTTGTCCATTGTAAATATATTTGTATGTTTTTCTTTATTTTTTTTATTTGTTTTTTATATCAAATTGTCGAAAACATTGTTTGTATACAAATGTAAATGTTGAATATAATTTTTCTTTTTTTTTGGTATTTTCACACATAATGTATAAGACATTTATAATAATTGTACAATGTTTAATGTGCATATGTTCCATTGGTTATGTTGTTTCTTACACCATCTTAGTAGTAGGCAACAATGTCAAGTGGTTCAACCATTGCCCCTTCCTTTTGAGGCTTCGTCTCTATTTGTTTGACCATGTCTTTCTAGTATATTATATTATGAGGTTTTCCTTTAAAAGCTTCAATTTTAAATTTTATGCTAAAAACTTTAAAAATAAATGTGTAAGAAAATGTTTAATTTCAAAAGTTTTTAAAACTTTAAGATAGAAAATTAACTTGTCGTATCAACATACTAGCCTAAAGTTTGGTTAAATCTAAATTTTGATGATAGTAAAATAATATTTTGATTAAATATTTAATTTTAAGTATGATAATGATATCCAATCAAAAGAGGAAAACAAGAGAGGTTTTTTTTCTTTTTTTCTTTTTTATTTACAGTTTTTTACAAGATCATATGTATAGAATAGATTTTCTTGTAAGGCATAGTAAGGATAAGTATGCTTTAAAATTGACCTTTAGAACCTAAATATTTGGGAATGAAAAATAATCACATTTTTTATAAGATTTTTTTAAAAGAATTCATTCATGTATTATTAATGATTTTTTGTGAAAAATGAAATTGATTACTTCAAAGATAAAAACTTGTGTTTTACATGATTTTTCAACATTAAAAGTAAGATTTATGATCTTAAGTTTCAATTTGAAATAATCCGTTATATATATCTTTTATCCAATATTTTTCTAAATTTCTTGAATAATTGATTAATTGACCAAAGTAATCGATTGTATTCATGTCTTCCAATTATTATAAAAAAAAATGTCTAAAGACTAGTTTATAGTCAACTGAATGATTGCTTAATTGACCAAAGTAGTCGATTGTATTCTTGTCTTCCACTTATTATAAAAAAAAAAAGTCCAATAATTAGTGTTTAGTCAACTGTGTGATTGCTTGATTGAGCAAAAAATGTGTCTAATAACTAGTGTTTTTACAAAATGTGCCTAATAATTAGTCTTTGTCTAGCCTTCTTAAACTCTTAAAATTATAGAAATAATTATTTAAAAGGGATGAAATACCTCATATTTGTGAATTTATTCCCTCCAATATTTTTATTTGAAGAGTAATTCATTTTTTTTTACATAAAAGCCCTTGGCTATTTGGAGTATTTATAGTGTGTTTTAAAAGAAATGATTATTTTTATAAGAAAATAATAAGAGCATTTTTGTTAACACGAGATAAAAAAATGATGAAGGGTTATATTTCTAAAATTGGGTTTTCAATGACCCTTTTAATTAGATAACCCAAAATTATATTGAATCAAAACTTGTTTATCTTTTCATTGTGAGCACTTCAATACATTTTGTGCTTAAAGGAGCTATTGAACGAGTGGTTAAGGAATTTTATTTAGAAGGTGTTTGTTTTTTTTTAAATTTTTATTGAAAACAATCTATTTTTACACTTTAAGTTGTTTGTTTGTTTGTTTGTTTTTTATTTTTTATTATAAATTTTTAGCTTAAAAAAAAGTCAAAATATTTGACTTTTTTTAAATGAAAAAAATAATATATTGATTTTTCTTTACTTTTTAATATTATATAGAAATAAAATGTTATAAAAAAAACAACCTAATCCTGATATTATTAAATATTATTTAGTTTTAAGTTATATTTAGAATTAAGTGAAAAAACAAACACTATCTTAGTGATTGTAAAAGTCTATTGAAACATAAGAAATCCGGACTTAAAGAATAATAAAGAGAATCATGATTAAGAAAACTTTTAAAATTGTGAAATATGTCAAGGTGCGGAAGTGGATAGGTCGTTGAACTACAATAAAAACACTTTATTTACAACATTTCTCCCCTTACTTTTTTATTTTATTTTTCATCACATTCATTCCATTACTTGCATATATAAAGAGATCATCACCTAATTTACTCTTTTATCGGATGATTATCTATATTTGTTAATTAGATTAACTTATGTCTTTGTACTCCATTTATGCAAGGATGAAACATAGAAAAATAAAAGATAAAAGCATCCTTGAATGTGACTTAATAGAAAACTATTTTTAAGAACAATTTTTAAAAACAGTTCTGAGTTGTTTTATGTTTCGAAATTTAAATATGAGAATTGTTTTTATCAATTTATTTTTCATGAAAGCCTCGTGTAAGTATCTTACTTATGCAAAAGTTTTTAAAGTATTCTGTATATTTCCCATTGCTTCTCAAAACTCTTTACCACGAAAAATACCTAAACATGCCTCAAATTTATCCTAAAAAATTATATATTTTTAATTTTTTTTTAAATCTATTATTAACCATAAAAAAAAAAAAGTTACCAAATGTGTTTTTAAGTAAGTCCTTATATTTCAATGTTAAAAATTTAATTTTATACAGAAATACATTCAATACTCATTGGGCTCAGACAGCTGAATCCAGTACAAAGCCCATCCGCTGGTTTAAAATTCAGGCCCATTATATTGTTCATCCTGGCGGGCCTTTCGGTTCAGCCCATCTCAATTGTACCTAACAAAAAGCAAGAAAACAAGTTCCACGAATCTAAATACACAATCTGAAATTGGATTTGGGAAATTCAGAGACTGCAAGTATCTATGCCACACCTCTCCATACTTCATGAAGCTCCTATAGCAAGTATCTATGACTTCTTCCAACTCTTTCCACCGTTTCATGAAGCTGCTCGGGCGGGGGCCGACACTGCATAGCTTCCAATCAGTTCAATTATATAAATAAATCCTCAAACTTAACCAGATCACTCAATGATGATTCTTTCCCTTCAGGAGTAGGTTCTGAGCTCTGAGAGCAATTTGCATGAGAAGACAAAGCCCCCTTCTCCTCTTCATTGCATCATTGCTCCAATAGCGTGTAATGTTATGTAGTGTCTTCCACCCTCTCTGTGGTAGGGAACAATGTCAAGTGGTTCAACCATCTTTCTATAATTCGTTCCTGTACAGAGCCAGAGGGTTTGCAAAGCTGCCCCTTCCTGGTGAGGCTTCCTCTCTACGTGTTCTACCATGTCTTCCCATCGGTTCCATTTTAATGTCTCTTTTACACCCCAGGTTTCTAAAGCTGTCATAATAACCCACTGTACTCATCTTTTGATTTCTTTCTTGTACCATTCTAGCTGGAACATATCTGGTTTTATATCATTCAGAAGCTTAAAAGGAATTTTTCAATGGGAAGTTGTTGCAAGTTTTGGTGGAGTTGAATCTAAACAAAAATGTTTTTCTTTTTCCCCATTTTTTTTTTTGAAGGAAAAGACTCTTTAAGTCTTATTTGATTTTCTTGTTTTGATTTATTTGTTTAGGATATAAATAAAACACAATGTAATAGAACAACAATGAAAGTGCATCCCAGCAACATCATAATATTCATTTCTTAACAAAAAAACAGAGGAAAAGAAGGAAGAAAATAGTGCTGAGAATATGGGCAGCAACCAAGAAAAAGGGAAAAAGGTCACTCTTTCTAGTTTTATCCATTGAACGCTCACAAAACAACAAACACAACACACAAACTGGATTGCCCCTCTAACCATACTTCATATAGCTACGTTTCTTCATGAAGTTGATCAATGGCGACCCATGGGAATTACTGCAAGTATCTATGTAGCCCTCATACAGTCCCCACCATTTCATGAAGCTGCTTTCCCTCGAGAAAATCTCAGGGGACGCTGCATAGTTGTTAATATGTTCCATTACATACTCCTCGAACTTAACCAGATTATCCCATGATGATTTTCCCTGCTCAAGAGTACAGTTTTGACTCTTGAGCAATTCGCATGACAAGATGGCCTCCTCCACATGTGCCCAAAACAAAGAATCCTCAGTTAGGATACCAGACACCTTTTGCTTCTTGGAATCAAGCTTATCTCTAGAGGGGGGTTTCACATCTTCTTCATACCATTGCTGCAACAGCTTGTAATGAAGAGATCTTCCATTGTTTATGTAGTCTGTTCCACCCTCTCTGTAGAAGGCAGCAATGTCCAGTGGTTCAACCATTCTCCTATAAACTGTCCCTGCATAGAACCAACGGGTTCGAAATGTTGCTCCTTCCTTCTGGGGCTTCCTCTGTACTTGTGCAACCATGTCTTCCCAGTACATTGTGAGGTTTCCCCTAAATTGTTCAACGTTGATGTCCCTTTTAGACCCCTGATTTTTGAAGCAATCGTAGTAACCCATTTCCGATTTCTTCTTATACCATTCTAGATGGGCCATGTCTCTTTTTATGTCATTCAGTTTCTTGGCATCGGAAGCTTTATTTTTCTGGATTAGGCTTCTGGTTTCCGCTTCCATTGTTCTTATCATAGCGTTGATATCAATGTTATGCTGCAGCAACTGCCATGAATTTTAAAAATGAGACTAGTTATGGAAGATCCCAAAGAACAAGAAGATAAATCTGAATAGGGCAGTTATTGCAGTATTTGGTGTAGTGTAAACCATGTTTCATAACATCATTAGATGGGAGAAAGCTGTTTACCTTTGTTTGATTAAATCCAATTGTCTCAAGTTCCATGATGATCCCAGCTGAAAATGGATCTGCAAACCGTTCACCCACCTGCGGCAGTCCCTTGCAGATTGCCCTCTCCTTGAGGTTTCTTAAAATCTCCCCATAGTCAACATCCTGCAATCCTCCGGCAACCTCTGATGATATGACTTTAAGCAATCCCAAAATTAAATCAGGGTTGTCAAAACAAGCACAACCAAGTTCAGAGCACAAGAGATATGTCCCAAAGGGCTTGTAACCGGTAGTTTGTGAATGGGAGGATGTGGGCGGAGATCTGCCGGATGGGAGGAAGAGTCCGGGGACTGGGTCTTGGTTAGACACTACATGCAGGAAGAAAGAATTCCATATGGAGTGTTGGAGGCCAAAGTCGCCTATGAGGGGTGAACCAAAGGTGATACAAAAGGGGCGGCATTTGGGTTTTAATAAATTGCCATCTAGCAGGCGTAAGGTGAAGAGAGAAGCAACGGATCCTCCCAGGGAGTGCCCAGTGATGATTAACTGACCTTCAATCTGAGTCAACTGCAAAACAAGTAACCATATGAAATCCATGTCAGAATAATGCCACTAATCTCACTTCTGAACATTCCTTTTTCAGTGACAAGATATATGCAAGCTTATCTAAAGACAGATATACCAACACCAGTTCTACTGTGTTCCTATTAAGAGTTGAATCACAACCGATCAATGGGTCATGTGACGATGCCATGAAAATGGATATGTGTGACGTCTTATCCTTCAGGTAGTTCGACTCCATGAGGGAGATCTCATGGTCAAGCTGTTTCGTGTCTCACAATTGTTAACGAAAAGGAAACGAAAATTCAAACAAGTATCAGATTTTGACCTCATCTGTTAGTCCAGAGAGATGATCATGGAGAGGGGTATAGAGGGCTAATGCTGCTCTGTTAATGGAGACGGACGGGTATTCTTCGGTACGGAGGAAGTCAAAGAGAGGAGACCGATCTAAATCTCCTTGTCCAGGAAGAGGGTATTGAGTGCAGTCAGGTGAAGAGACAAAAGCTACAATTGTGCACTTGGAAGACAGTTGATAAAGTCTGTATTGAACAGGCAAGGCTGTTTGGCCTCTCTTAAGTTCAAGAATTTTGGTGAAAGCACAGTCGATTAGATTGGAGCTCAGCACCAAATTTGCCAGTTCCCGTGCAGAGCTAAACCTGCAGTGAAAGACCCAACAGAAAAAGGAGAAATTAAGCAAGAACAGAGCGAGGATTCGATTCTAGGAACCAAAAAATGAATCAGAGACATTGATACTTACAAAGGAACTTGATTCATCTTCTTTCCTTCCACGGAGATGCAACCAGAACAAGACCAAAAACAATATTATTTGGGAGGATGAAGGGAATCCTGACAACTTGTAATTGTTAAAGAAAGACTACAAAAGCCGGTCTACGAGCAAAGATGCTTCCCCGGTCCTCACACGGTATGACGACCACTACGATGGTCTACGAGCAAATAAGCTTTGTTTTTCTCAGCAAGACTCAAAGCTGTGTTTCTAAGGTTACGAATTTTCATACCAAATATTAATATATGTTTCCGTTAGTTTTCAAGATGAAGAAACCAGCTAGAGAAATTTTCTTTGTAATTATTTTTTACCATTTAATTTGTTTAAGGGATCTATTTTTCAAACTTAAAAACCTAGTTTTGAATGTGAATTTGTCTCGAGACTTAAATTTAATCTTAGGTAGACTTTGAACCTAAACCCTACATTATATAATACTTTTTTCTTACAATAGCTTCGATACTAAGTTATGAAACTCTTTAAATGGCTTTTATTAATTAATTTATTTTAATAAATATTTTTGTAGGGAGAATTGTATTTTGGGCCCGAATGGGCCCAAAAATTGACCAAAGATCCATATATCATGCACATTTAAGGTCAAGACCCAAATAAATTATAAAAATTAAGTTAAAGGATATTATCCTTCATTAATCCCTAAAATACCTTTAATCCCTACATAGGCATATAATGAGTGTAAATTTCAATTTTTTCCCCTTTTCTATTCCCAATTAAGTATTACTCATTTCTAACTTATTGTTTTGTTTTGTTTTTTTTTTCTTTTTTTAAAGATATTGAATCTTTTTACTCTTATAAAAAATTTTCATATAAAATTTAATGGATAATCAATTAATGAAATTTAATTATTTTTATTATTTTCATATAAAAAAATAGTACTAAACAAGGTTTTCAATTTTTATTTTTAAAAATTATTTTTCATTTTTAATTAAATATTTTTTTCTAATAGAAAATGTAAAAAATATAAATCATATTACCATTTTTTTAGAAAGTATTTTTTAAAATAGTTTTTGAACGTAATTTTTCTTTATTTATAATTTAAAATAGAAAATAATGTTGATTTTCAATTATTTATAAAAAAAAAAGTTTTAAAAAACAATGAAAAATCCAAATAGTTAAAATAAAATTATTATGGTTGCATGAATAGTGGTACAATAAAGACCAAAAAAACTTACGTGAAAGGTCAATGAGTATTTTGGTCTTTTGATAACTTATATCATTTCCATCAATTATGTAAGTTCTATAAACCAAACCTTATTTTTTGATCCACCTGGATCCAAAACACAATTGTCTCTATTTTTTTTATATATATATATATATATATATATATATATATATATATATATATATATATATATATATATATATATATATATATATATATATATGTCTTATTAATTATGGTTTCAATTATCATAAGTAATAATCAATCTTATGTATTGACTTGGGTTTGCTCGTTATTGAGAGTAGTTAGTTGAAAGTCTATGAATTGAATATGAATTGCAGTATATTGGGGAATTCTTGCATTTAATGTTGTTAGCAAAACCCCATTTTCATGACTTAGCTACTTCGTTGTCGAAAGAAGAGCATCAATTTACTCCATATGTCCTACTAGGGTTGCTCTTCCATTGAGAACATAATGTTCATTAACTTTTCTTTAGGTGAAGTCATCATTGATGGTACCAAATGCTCTAACTATTTTTTTTTTGTCCTTCCTAATTCAAGTATAGGGTTTATATATTGTGTGTAAGGGTTTTCACATTATGCTAATTGGGTTAACATCTATAGATGCATAATTGATGCTAAGTCCATGAAAATTTATGGTAAAAAAACATCCTTTATCATTCACACTAATTTATTTGCATGTATTTCTTGATTCTCATTATTTTTTTTTTAAATCAAACCATTAGAAAAATTACTTACCCACATTTATAAATATCAAATACTATATTTTTACATTTTCACAAAGTATAAGGTATTTGTATTAAATATACAAGATATTTATACTAATTGAATAAGTTTGTCCATTGAAAATATATTTATATGCTTTTCTTCATTTTTTTATTTGTTTTTTTATATCAAACTATCGAAAATATTGTTTGTATACAAATATAAATGTTGAATATAATTTTATTTATTTATTTCGTATTTTCACACATAATGTATAAGACATTTATAATAATTGTACAATGTTTAATGTGCATATGTTCCATTGGTTATGTTGTTTCTTACACCATCTTAGTAGTAGGCAACAATGTCAAGTGGTTCAACCATTGCCCCTTCCTTTTGAGGCTTCGTCTCTATTTGTTTGACCATGTCTTTCTAGTATATTATATTATGAGGTTTTCCCTTAAAAGCTTCAATTTTAAATTTTATGCTAAAAAACTTTAAAAATAAATGTGTAAGAAAATGTTTAATTTCAAAAGTTTTTAAAACTTTAAGATAGAAAATTAACTTATCGTATCAACATACTAGCCTAAAGTTTGGTTAAATCTAAATTTTGATGATAGTAAAATAATATTTTAATTAAATATTTAATTTTAGGTATGGTAATGATATCCAGTCAAAAGAGGAAAACAAGAGAGGCTTTTTTTTTTCTTTTTATTTTATTTTATTTTTTTATTTACATTTTTTTACAAGATCATATGTATAGAATAGATTTTCTTGTAAGGCATAGTAAGGATAAGTATGCTTTAAAATTGATCTTTAGAACCTAAGTATTTGGGAATGAAAAATAATCACATTTTTTATAAGATTTTTTAAAAGAATTCATTCATGCATTATTAATGATTTTTTGTGAAAAATGAAATTGATTACTTCAAAGATAAAAACTTGTGTTTTACATGATTTTTCAACATTAAAAGTAAGATTTATAATCTTAAGTTTCAATTTGAAATAATCCGTTATATATATCTTTTATCCAATATTTTTCTAAATTTCTTGAATAATTGATTAATTAATCAAAGTAATCGATTGTATTCATGTCTTCCAATTATTATAAAAAAAAAAATCTAAAGATTAGTTTATAGTCAACTGAATGATTGTTTAATTGACCAAAGTAGTCGATTGTATTCTTGTCTTTCACTTATTATAAAAAAAAAAAAAAAAAAGTCCAATAATTAGTGTCTAGTCAACTCCGTGATTGATTGATTGAGCGAAAAATGTGTCTAATAACTAGTGTTTTTACAAAATGTGCCTAATAATTAGTCTTTGTCTAGCCTTCTTAAACTCTTAAAATTATAGAAATAATTAGATAAAAGGGATGAAATACCTCATATTTGTTAATTTATTCCCTCCAATATTTTTATTTAAAGAGTAATTCATTTTTTTATACATAAAAGCCCCTGACTATTTGGAGTATTTATAGTGTGTTTTAAAAGAAATGATTATTTTTATAAGAAAATAATAAGAGCATTTTTGTTAACATGAGATAAAAAAAATGATGAAGGGTTATATTTCTAAAATTGGGTTTTCAATGACCTTTTGTGGACCCCGCATTTCGGCTCATGCGTTTCCCACTCAATGGCGGACTCGATTTTTATTTGAAAATTTGATTTTTTATTGTTTAAGAAAATGACTTGGAGTCGCCACTTATTTTTGTTTTATTTTTAAAAGGGTAAACAAAATAAGAAAGAAAAACCCTAAGTGTGACTCCTTACTTTGGAAAAGGTGGTCTGTGAAAAACCGGATCGGGTCCGAGGGTCAGGTTACTTATCAGGAAGGTACGGTATGAACCGTAGCACCCCTCTAAGTCCCTAAATGGGTCTCTACTAATAAAATGAAGCAATCATGGCAATTGATGAGGAAAAACAATGAATACCCGGAACTATCATGCACATAGGAGAATCAAAACATGTATATGGAAATATCAGAATGGGGATAGATACGTACCTGGGTGACGAGCCACAATGCGCTTATCAAAAAGTGAGGTTAGTGCACAATTAAAGGATAATTTCGGGCATGCCATAGAGCAGAATAAAATCAAGCACGCATGGCAATTAAATCAATCAAACAATCAATCAATCATGAGGAAAGCACGTATGTTGGGCCCCCACCAAAGCCCATTCATTTTTGCAGGAATTAATATCACAAATCCCATTATTCTGGAATTATGAAAATAGCATTCATGTTTATATAAAATCAAGAGAAATCGAAGATTATTTGAAACCCGAAGAGAATTAAAACTGTTAGAGAGAAAATTGAATTTTTGAAATTTATTTGGAAATTGGAGTCTCGAAAATTATTTGAAGATTGGAGTCTTGAGAATTAAATTTAAGAGTTGGAATTTTGGGATGTCAAACTTGAAGGAAATTAGAATTTTAGAAATTGGAAATTAAGTTCGAAAATTGGGATTCAAAAAAATGTTTAAAAATGAAATTTTGAAGTAAATAAATGGACTAATAATAATAAGGACGAAAATAATGATTAAATAAATGAATGGAATGCTGGAATTTTTGAAATTGGAAATTAGATTTAGAAGTTAGAAAGTTTAAAGAATTGTTTAAAATAGAATTTTAAGATAAATAAACAAACTATTAGTGATTAAATTAATGTGAATATGGGAATTTTCAAGATTAGGAATTTAATTTGTAAATCTGAAGTTTTAAAGAGTTGATTTAAAATGGAGATAAAATACTAATGATTAAATAAATTAATGAGAACATGAGAATTTTTGGGATTAGGAGTTTAATTCGGAAATCAGAAGTTTTAGAGAATTTGATTTAAAATGGAGTTTTGAAATAAATAAATAAATAAAATATCAATGATCAAATAATTTAGTGCGAACATGAGAATTTTTGGGATTAGGAATTTAATTCGAGAATCAGAAGTTTTAGAGAATTTGATTTGAAATGGGGTTTTGAAATAAATAATCAAAATAACAATAATTAAATAGATTAAAGTGAGTATGAGAATTTTCGGAAATCGAAATTGAGTTTTAAAGATCGGAATTTTGGAGTATCATTTGAAGGTTGAATTTTTATAAATTGGGCTTGGAAATTGGAAGTTAGAAAGTTTGAATTAATAATAATAATAAGGTTTTGAAAGTTTTAATCAATGATAATAATAAAAATAAGATTTTGAAAGTTGAGGTAATAATAACAATAATGATGAGATTTTTGAAAGCTTGGATTAATGATGATAATAATAATAAATAAATTTTGAAAGTTGAGTTAATTATAATAATAATGATGAGATCTTGGAGGTTTGGACTGATGATAATAATAAATAATAATAAATAGGTGTTGAAAGTTTGAATTAATAATAATGATAATGATGAGATTTTGGAGGTTGGGTTTAATGATAAGGATAACAATAATAAATAGATTTTGAAATTTGGATTAATGATAATAATAAATAATAATAAATAAATAGATTTTGAAATTTGGGTTAGTAATAATAATTATAGGGTTTTGAAAGTTTGGATTAATGATAGTGATAATAATAATATTTTAAATGTTGAATTAATAATAATAATGATAATAATATTTTAAATGTTGAATAGAAATAATAATAATGATAAACGTAATAATAATAATAGTAATAATAAGATTTTTAAAAGTTTGATTAATAACAATGATAATAATAGTATTTTAAATGTTGAATTAATAATAATAATAGAGCCCAAACCCAGTCCATCAGCAACCCTAATAAAGCCCAAACCTAGTCAAGCCCAAATCCACCAATAAGCCCCATCCTCATCAAGCCCAATCCATATGATATTAATGGGCAAGCCCAAGGCAATTAAAGCCTTCATAAACCTGGGCTTCTCTTCATAGGCTTGGGCCTGGGTTCCCAGTTCAAACCCAAGCCCAAAAACCATCATGGGCAAAGCTTCTCTTCACCAATTGCCTCTCCACCCGCGAAGACTCCACCGGCGGCACGATGAAGAGGAGAGCCATGGCGGCGCGGGGAAAAGAGGAGCAGCGGCGGCGCGGGGAAGAGGGGAGCCGTGGCGGCGGTCTGGTGACGTTCAGAAGGTGCCGCCGCCATGGCTGCTGGTGCAGGCGCGCGCGTTGCCGGAGCAGGTGGCAGCGGCCTGGCGACGTCCAGAAGGCGCTGCCGCCATTGGTGGCTGGTGCAGGCGCGCACATAGCCGGTGCAGGAAGACGCGGGGAGGGGCGGCATGCATGGCTCCCATGCAAGTAGGCGAACGGCTTTGAGGTTCCTATGGGGGTGAGCTAGGCGCGGGCATGGCGGGGTGCAGGTATGAGGGTTAGGTGTTGTGTTGAGGAGTTTGGAAGGATGAGAATATAGGAATAGTAGTGAGGGATCGTATGCATGAGATGGACGAAGCATAACCACGGCTGGCGAGAGGAAAATGGGTTAGTGATGAACTAGATATGACGATGGGTGTGATGGATAGGTGAGGAAGGTACGGGAAAGGTGAAAAATGGGTATGGAGATATGTATTTGACTGAGGATGGTGTAATCATGGAAGTGTAGCCGTGATGAGTGAATGAGAAAGATGAGATGGGTGCATAGAAGGTGATCCGTTCACGAAGTCACTTCCCCAGTTTCGATAACCTGGCCATCGATGACCTCATTCCCACAACCAACAAGGAATAGAGCAACAAACAGAGGGAAGAAACCACAGGGAACAAAGCATGATTTTTATATAATCGGGCTCAGGGATGAATTCATACATTCAGGTGCTTATGGAAGGAGTTAGGGAAACCAGAATAGAGTCAAACAGAGCACCTCCGCACACGGATAAATTCAGCAAAAATAAACCAATAATCCATGACATCCAAACCGACCAACAAATCACATCCTGGAATCAACAAAAGAAGTGAGCACAATAATGTCATAACGAAGAAACATGGAGTTCACAGAAAATTTTACCTGAAAGTTTTCTCCTTGAGCAAGGTATCCCCCCCGTCCTCCAACACTTTTTTTCCTGCCTTTCTTTCGCTTCCTTCCCCTGTTTTGAGTCTTCCTCCACAAGCCATCCCCCGTACACCATCCCATCTGCCGCCCAAAAAAAAAAAAAAACGCCCACTTGAGTCCCCTCTCTGCCCCAAAAACCAGCCCACTTTAGTCCCATCATGTCGAGCGGCTTGGGAAGAAAAAGGTAGGAAAAATTAAAAATAAACAAATAATAATAATAACTAAAAAAACTGTCTGCCTCCGGGGGTCTACACCTTTTTAATTAGATAACCCAAAATTATATTAAATCCAAACTTGTTTATCTTTTCATTGTGAGCGCTTCAATACATTTTGTGCTTAAAGAAGCTATTGTACGAGTGGTTAAGGAATTTTATTTATAAGGTGTTTATTTTTTAAAATTTTTATTGAAAACAATCTGTTTTTACACTTCAAGTTGTTTGTTTGTTTGTTTATTTTTTATTTTTTATTATAAATTTTTAGCTTAAAAAAAAGTCAAAATATTTGACTTTTTTTAAATAAAAAAAAAACATACTGATTTTTCTTTACTTTTTAATATTATATAGAAATAAAATGTTATAAAAAAAACAACCTAATACTTGATATTATTAAATATTATTTAGTTTTAACTTATATTTAGAATTAAGTGAAAAAACAAACGTCATCTTAGTGATTGTAAAAGTCTATTGAAACTTAAGAAATCCAGACTTAAAGAACAATAAGGAGAATCATGATTAAAAAAACTTTTAAAATTGTGAAATATGTCAAGGTGTGGAAGTGGATAGGTCGTTGAACCACAATAAAAACATTTTATTTACAACATTTCTCCCCTTACTTTTTTATTTTATTTTTTTATCACATTCATTCCATTACTTGCATATATAAAGAGATCATCACCTAATTTACTCATTTATCGGATGATTATCTATATTTGTTAATTAGATTAACTTACGACTTTGTACTCCATTTATGCAAGGATGAAACATAGAAAAATAAAAGATAAAAGCATCCTTGAATGTGAGTTAATAGAAAACTATTTTTAAGAACAGTTTTTAAAAACAGTTCTAAGTTGTTTTATGTTTTGAAATTCAAATATAAAAATTGTTTTTATCGATTTATTTTTCATAAAAGCCTCGTGTAAGTATCTTACTTATGCAAAAGTTTTTAAAGTATTCTGTATATTTCTCATTGCTTCTCAAAACTCTTTACCACAAAAAATACCTAAACATGCCTCAAATTTATTCTAAAAAAATTATATATTTTTAATTTTTTTTAAAAAAATTTATTATTAACCAAAAAAAAAAAAAGTTACCAAATGTGTTTTTAAGTAAGTCCTTATATTTCAATGTTAAAAATTTAATTTTATACAGAAACACATTCAATACTCATTGGGCTCAGACAGCTGAATCCAGTACAAAACCCATCCACTGGTTTAAAATTCAGGCCCATTATATTGTTCATCCTGGCGGGCCTTTCGGTTCAGCCCATCTCAATTGTACCTAACAAAAAGCCCGAAAACAAGTTCCACGAATCTAAAAACACAATCTGAAATTGGATTTGGGAAATTCAGAGACTGCAAGTATCTATGCCACACCTCTCCATACTTCATGAAGCTCCTATAGCAAGTATCTATGACTTCTTCCAACTCTTTCCACCGTTTCATGAAGCTGCTCGGGCGGGGGCCGACACTGCATAGCTTCCAATCAGTTCAATTATATAAATAAATCCTCAAACTTAACCAGATCACTCCATGATGATTCTTTCCCTTCAGGAGTAGGTTCTGAGCTCTGAGAGCAATTTGCATGAGAAGACAAAGCCCCCTTCTCCTCTTCATTGCATCATTGCTCCAATAGCGTGTAATGTTTAGATCCTCCATTGGTTATGTAGTGTCTTCCACCCTCTCTGTGGTAGGCAGCAATGTCAAGTGGTTCAACCATCTTTCTATAATTCGTTCCTGTACAGAGCCAGAGGGTTTGCAAAGCTGCCCCTTCCTGGTGAGGCTTCCTCTCTACTTGTGCTCATCTTTTGATTTCTTTCTTGTACCGTTCTAGCTGGAACATATCTAGTTTTATGTCAGTCAGAAGCTTAAAAGGAAATTTTCAATGGGAAGTTGTTGCAAGTTTTGGTGGAGTTGAATCTAAACAAACATGTTTTTCTTCCCCTCCCCCCCCCCCCCCCCCCCCCCCCCCTTTTTTTTTTGAAGGAAAAGACTCTTTGAAGTCTTATTTGATTTTCTTGTTTACATTTATTTGTTTAGGATATAAATAAAACACAATGTAATAGAACAACAATGAAAGTGCATCCCAGCAACATCATAATATTCATTTCCTAACAAAAAAAACAGAGGAAAAGAAGGAAGAAAATAGTGCTGAGAATATGGGCAGCAACCAAGAAAAAGGGAAAAAGGTCACACTCTTTCTAGTTTTATCCATTGAACGCTCACAAAACAATAAACACAACACACAAACTGGATTGCCCCTCTAACCATACTTCATATAGCTACGTTTCTTCATGAAGTTGATCAATTGCGACCCATGGGAATTACTGCAAGTATCTATGTAGCCCTCATACAGTCCCCACCATTTCATGAAGCTGCTTTCCCGCAAGAAAATCTCAGGGGACGCTGCATAGTTGTTAATCTGTTCCATTACATACTCCTCGAACTTAACTAGATTATCCCATGATGATTTTCCCTGCTCAAGAGTACAGTTTTTACTCTTGAGCAATTCGCATGACAAGATGGCCTCCTCCACATGTGCCCAAAACAAAGAATCCTCAGTTAGGATACCAGACACCTTTTGCTTCTTGGAATCAAGCTTATCTCTAGAGGGGGGTTTCACATCTTCTTCATACCATTGCTGCAACAGCTTGTAATGAAGAGATCTTCCATTGTTTATGTAGTCTGTTCCACCCTCTCTATAGAAGGCAGCAATGTCCAGTGGTTCAACCATTCTCCTATAAACTGTCCCTGCATAGAACCAACGGGTTCGAAATGTTGCTCCTTCCTCCTGGGGCTTCCTCTGTACTTGTGCAACCATGTCTTCCCAGTACATTGTGAGGTTTCCCCTAAACTGTTCAACGTTGAGGTCCCTTTTAGACCCCTGGTTTTTGAAGCAATCGTAGTAACCCATTTCCGATTTCTTCTTATACCATTCTAGCTGGGCCATGTCTCTTTTTATGTCATTCAGTTTCTTGGCATCGGAAACTTTATTTTTCTGGATTAGTCTTCTGGTTTCCGCTTCCATTGTTCTTATCATAGCATTGATATCAATGTTATGCTGCAGCAGCTGCCATGAATTTTAAAAATGAGACGAGTTATGGAAGATCCCAAAGAACAAGAAGATAAATCTGAATAGGGAAGTTATTGCAGTATTTGGTGTAGTGTAAACCATGTTTCATAACATCATTAGATGGGAGAAAGCTGTTTACCTTTGTTTGATTAAATCCAATTGTCTCAAGTTCCATGATGATCCCAGCTGAAAATGGATCTGCAAACCGTTCACCCACCTGCGGCAGTCCCTTGCAGATTGCCCTCTCCTTGAGGTTTCTTAAAATCTCCCCATAGTCAACATCCTGCAATCCTCCGGCAACCTCTGATGATATGACTTTAAGCAATCCCAAAATTAAATCAGGGTTGTCAAAACAAGCACAACCAAGTTCAGAGCACAAGAGATATGTCCCAAAGGGCTTGTAACCGGTAGTTTGTGAATGGGAGGATGTGAGCGGAGATCTGCCGGATGGGAGGAAGAGTCCGGGGACTGGGTCTTGGTTAGACACTACATGCAGGAAGAAAGAATTCCATATGGAGTGTTGGAGGCCAAAGTCGCCTATAAGGGGTGAACCAAAGGTGATACAAAAGGGGCGGCATTTGGGTTTTAATAAATTGCCATCTAGCAGGCGTAAGGTGAAGAGAGAAGCAACGGATCCTCCCAGGGAGTGCCCAGTGATGATTAACTGACCTTCAATCTGAGTCAACTGCAAAACAAGTAACCATATGAAATCCATGTCAGAATAATGCCACTAATCTCACTTCTGAACATTCCTTTTTCAGTGACAAGATATATGCAAGCTGATCTAAAGACAGATACCAACACCAGTTCTACTGTGTTCCTATTAAGAGTTGAATCACAACCGATCAATGGGTCATGTGACGATGCCATGAAAATGGATATGTGTGACGTCTTATCCTTCAGGTAGTTCGACTCCATGAGGGAGATCTCATGGTCAAGCTGTTTCGTGTCTCACAATTGTTAACGAAAAGGAAACGAAAATTCAAACAAGTATCAGATTTTGACCTCATCTGTTAGTCCAGAGAGATGATCATGGAGAGGGGTAAAGAGGGCTAATGCTGCTCTGTTAATGGAGACGGACGGGTATTCTTCGGTACGGAGGAAGTCAAAGAGAGGAGACCGATCTAAATCTCCTTGTCCAGGAAGAGGGTATTGAGTGCAGTCAGGTGAAGAGACAAAAGCTACAATTGTGCACTTGGAAGACAGTTGATAAAGTCTGTATTGAACAGGCAAGGCTGTTTGGCCTCTCTTAAGTTCAAGAATTTTGGTGAAAGCACAGTCGATTAGATTGGAGCTCAGCACCAAATTTGCCAGTTCCCGTGCAGAGCTAAACCTGCAGTGAAAGACCCAACAGAAAAAGGAGAAATTAAGCAAGAACAGAGCGAGGATTCGATTCTAGGAACCAAAAAATGAATCAGAGACATTGATACTTACAAAGGAACTTGATTCATCTTCTTTCCTTCCACGGAGATGCAACCAGAACAAGACCAAAAACAATATTATTTGGGAGGATGAAGGGAATCCTGACAACTTGTAATTGTTAAAGAAAGACTACAAAAGCCGGTCTACGAGCAAAGATGCTTCCCCGGTCCTCACACGGTATGACGACCACTACGATGGTCTACGAGCAAATAAGCTTTGTTTTCTCAGCAAGACTCAAAGGTGATTACGATGTTTTACCAACCTTTCGGAAAAGCTCTCATGGTATAGTCTCTTCAGACTCTCTTTGTTCTGTGTTTCTAAGGTTACGAATTTTCATATCAAATATTGATATATATTTCCGTTAGTTTTCAAGATGAAGAAACCAGCTAGAGAAATTTTCTTTTTAATTTTTTTTTTTACCGTTTAATTGGTTTAAGAGATCTATTTTTCAAACTTAAAAACCTAGTTTTGAATGTGAATTTGTCTTAAGACTTAAATTTAAACTTTGAAACTAGACTCTATATTATATAATACTTTTTTCTTATAATAGCTTCCACACTAAGTTATGAAACTCTTTAAATGATTTTTATTAGTTTATTTATTTAATAAATATTTTTTTAGAGAGAATTGTGTTTTGGGCCTAGTTGGGCCCAAAAATTGACCAAAGATTCATATATTATGCACATTTAAGCCCAAAACCCAAATAAAGTGTAAAAATTAAGTTAAATGATATTATCTTTCATTAATCCCTAAACTACCTTAATCCCTGCCTGGCACATAGTGAGTGTAAATTTCAATTTTTTTTTTTGTATTTTTTCCCCTTTTCTATTCCCAATTAAGTATTACTCATTTTTAACTTTTTGTTTTGTTTTGTTTTTTTTTAAAGATATTGAATCTTTTTACTCTTATAAAAATTTTTCATATAAAATTTAATGGATAATTAATGAATGAAATTTAATTCTTTTTATTATTTTCATATAAAAAATAGTACTAAACAAGGTTTTCAATTTTTATTATTTTTCATTTTTTAATTAAAATTTTTTTTCTAAAAGAAAATATAAAAAATATAAAATCATATTACCATTTTTTTAGAAAGCATTTTTTAAAATAGTTTTTGAACGTAATTTTTCTTTATTTATAATTTAAAATAGAAAATAATGCTAATTTTCAATTATTTATAAAAAAAAGTTTTAAAAAACAATGAAAAATCTAAATGGTTAAAATATAATTATTATGGTTGCATGAATAGTGGTGCAATAAAGACCAAAAAAGCTTACGTGAAATGTCAATGAGTATTTTGGTCTTTTGATAACTTATATCATTTTCGTCAATTATGTAAGTTATATTAACCAAACCTTAATTTTTGGACTCACCTGAGGTCCAAAATACAAATGTCCCTATTTTTTATGTATATATTTGTGTCATTAATTATTTAATTAGGGTTTCAATTATCACAAGTAATAATCAATCTTATGTGTTGACTTGGGTTTGCTCTGTCAATTGAATATGAATTGGAGTATATTGGGGAATTCGTGTCTTTAATGTTGTTAGTAAAACCTTATTATCTTGACTTCGCTACTTCGTCGTTAAAAAAAGAGCATTGATTTACTTCATATGTCCTACCAGAGTTGCTCTTCCAGTGAAAACATAATGTTCATTAACCTTTTTTTTAGGTGAAGTCATCATTGATGGTACCAAATGCTCTAACTATTTTTTTTTTTTGTCCTTCCTAATTCAAGTATAGGGTTTATATATTGTGTGTAAGGGTTTTCACATTATGCTAATTGGGTTAACATCTATAGATGCATAATTGATGCTAAGCCCATGAAAATTTATGGTAAAAAACACCCTTTATCATTCACACTAATTTATTTGCATGTTTTTCTTGATTATCATTATTTGTTTTTTAAATCAAACCATTAGAAAAATTACTTACCCACATGTATAAATATCAAATACTATATTTTTGCATTTTCACAAAGTATAAGGTATATGTATTAAATATACAAGATATTTATACTAATTGAATAAGTTTGTCCATTGAAAATATATTTATATGTTTTTCTTCATTTTTTTTTATTTGTTTTTTTATATCAAACTATCGGAAAATATTGTTTGTATACAAATATAAATGTTGAATATAATTTTATTTATTTATTTCGTATTTTCACACATAATGTATAAGACATTTATAATAATTGTACTATGTTTAATGTGCATATGTTCCATTGGTTATGTTGTTTCTTACACCATCTTAGTAGTAGGCAACAATGTCAAGTGGTTCAACCATTGCCCCTTCCTTTTGAGGCTTCGTCTCTATTTGTTTGACCATGTCTCTCTAGTATATTATATTATGAGGTTTTCCTTTAAAAGCTTCAATTTTAAATTTTATGCTAAAAACTTTAAAAATAAATGTGTAAGAAAATGTTTAATTTCAAAAGTTTTTAAAACTTTAAGATAGAAAATTAACTTGTCATATCAACATACTAGCCTAAAGTTTGGTTAAATCTAAATTTTGATGATAGTAAAATAATATTTTGATTAAATATTTAATTTTAAGTATGATAATGATATCCGGTCAAAAGAGGAAAACAAGGGAGGTTTTTTTTTTCTTTTTTCTTTTTATTATTTTTTTATTTACACTTTTTTACAAGATCATATGTATAGAATAGTTTTTCTTGTAAGGCATAGTAAGGATAAGTATGCTTTAAAATTGACCTTTAGAACCTAAGTATTTGGGAATGAAAAATAATCACATTTTTTATAAGATTTTTTAAAAGAATTCATTCATGTATTATTAATGATTTTTTTGTGAAAAATGAAATTGATTACTTCAAAGATAAAAACTTGTGTTTTACAAGATTTTTCAACATTATAAGCAAGATTTTTGATCTTAAGTTTCAATTTGAAATAATCCGTTATATATATCTTTTATCCAATATTTTTCTAAATTTCTTGAATAATTGATTAATTGACCAAAGTAATCGATTGTATTTATGTCTTTTAATTATTATAAAAAAAAAAATGTCTAATGACTAGGTTGTAGTCAATTGTATGATTGCTTAATTGACCAAAGTAGTAGATTGTATTCCTATCTTCCATTGATTATAAAAAAAAAAAGTGTCGAGCGAAAAATGTGTCTAATAATTAGTGTTTTTACAAAATGTGTCTAATAATTAGTCTTTGTCTAGCCTTCTTAAACTCTTAAAATTATAGAAATAATTAGTTAAAAGGGATGAAATACCCCATATTTGTGAATTTATTCCCTCCAATATTTTTATTTGAAGAGTAATTCATTTTTTTTTTACATAAAAGCCCTTGACTATTTGAAATATTTATAGTGTGGTTTAAAAGAAATGATTATTTTTATAAGAAAATAATAAGAGCATTTTTGTTAAAATGAGGTAAAAAATTGATGAAAGGTTATATTTCCAAAATTGGGTTTTTAATGACCCTTTTAATTAGATAACCCAAAATTATATTGAATCCAAACTTGTTTATCTTTTCATTGTGAGCACTTTAGTCATTTCACCAGAGTTGTATTCATTCATTACATTTTGTGTTTAAAGGATCTATTGTACGAGTGGTTAAGGAATCTTATTTAAAAGGTGTTTGTTTTTTTAAATTTTTGTTGAAAACAATCTGTTTTTACACTTTAAGTTGTTTGTTTATTTGTTTTTATTTTTATTTTTTATTTTTTATTATAAATTTTTAGCTTAAAAAAATCAAAATATTTGACTTTTTTTTAATGAAAAAAATAATATATTGATTTTTCTTTACTTTTTAATATTATATAGAAATAAAATGTTATAAAAAAAAACAACCTAATACTTGATATTATTAAGTATTATTTAGTTTTAACTTATATTTGGAAGTAAGTGAAAAACAAACACCACCTTAGTGATTGTAAAAGTCTATTGAAACTTAAGAAATCCAAACTTAAAGAATAATAAGGAGAATAATGATTAAGAAAACTTTTAAAATTGTGAAATCTATCAAGGTGTGGAAGTGGATAGGTAGTTGAACCACAATAAAAACGCTTTATTTACAACATCTCTCCCCTTATTTTTTTTTCATTTTTCATCACATTCATTACTTGCATATATAAAGAGATCATCACCTAATTTACTCATTTATCGGATGATTATCTATATTTGTTAATTAGATTAACTTACGTCTTTATACTCCCTTTATGCAAGGATGAAACATAGAAAAATAAAAGATAAAAGCTTCCTTGAAGGTGACTTAATAAAAAACTATTTTTAAGAACAATTTTTAAAAACAGTTCTGAGTTGTTTTATGTTTCAAAATTCAAATATGAAAATTGTTTTTATTGATTTATTTTTCATGAAAGCCTCGTGTAAGTATCTTACTTATGCAAAAGTTTTTAAAGTATTCTATATATTTCCCATTGTTTCTCAAAACTCTTTACCACAAAAAATACCTAAACATGCCTCAAATTTATTCTAAAAAATAATATATTTTTCTTAAAGTCCATTATTAACCAAAAAAAATAGAGTTACCAAATGTGTTTTTAAGTAAGTCCTTATATTTCAATGTTAAAAATTTAATTTTATATAGAAACACATTCAACACTCATTGGGCTCAGACAGCTGAATCCAGTACAAAGCCCATCCACAGGTTTAAAATTCAGGCCCATTAATGTTGTTCATCCTGGCGGGCTTTTTGGTTCAGCCCATCTCAATTGTACCTAACAAAAAGCCCCAAAACAGGTTCCACAAATCTAAATACACTCAAATATGGAGGCTAAAATGAAAAATCCTAAAATTGAAAAAAAAAAAAGAAAAAAAGAAAAAGAAAAAAAAAGGGGCCCTTGTGAAAAGAGCAGCTACGCGGCTGCGTTCCTAAAACCCCACTCTCGTTCTCTCTTTTTCTTTGCTTCTCGCCGCTGCCGGTCGCCAAAACAGGTAAAACCCCTCTCTCGTTCTCTCTTTTTCTTTGCTTCTCGCCGCCGCCGGTCGCCAAAACAGGTAAGCGTGCATCATCTCCTCAAAACAAGTTTATCCTCTGTTTGGTTGCTGAAAAACGGAGGAAAATTAGTATGATGATGCACGACGGTCCCTTATTGGAACTGCTATATAAGATTTTCTAAGAGAACCGGAAATTCAGCCTGATCCGGATCGGTAATTTCTCAGGATTTAGTTCTGTTGATTTTTCGTTTGCTTTTTATGGAGAACAACTGAAAATACCTGGTTTTTGGTTTTAGTTTCTTTTTATTTTCCTCTAGTTTGTCCGTAGACAAACCGGGAAGCTGAGAAAATGCAGGAAAGTAAAAGAGATAAAATCTTGAATTTTCGTTACTCAGGCTGAGAAAGCTAAAACTGCTGTTTAGCCAAGTTTAACTGAATTGTTTGGCTTGATTCAGTAACAGATAGCATGATATTGCATTTTTTTCCTCCTTCTCTTCCATTTTCTCCGCTACCAAACGAAGGTTATTAGAGCTTGAGTGCTGAATCAGTTTAGTTAATGAAATGATTTACTGGATTGGCAACATATTGGCGAGCTTTAAAATTTTTAATGCTGTGACTTTCTTATACATTTTTTTTATCTCTTCTTCATCATATGTTTCATAGGATTGCCACCTTTTTTTGGCACTTCCTACTGTGATTTTGAGCTATATTATTTTCGTCATGGTAAGTTGTTTTGTTTCTTTATCAATAGGCAGTTACAGTCAATCTCCCTTAATAACGTCTTGGAACACCTCTCGTATATCTACAATTTCATTTCTAATTTGTAAATTATGAATTGTAAGGACTTTGACATTTAATTTATTCTTTTGATACAGGACCATGGGCCCATCGAATATCCGAGATTTATTAACAACCTTTAGCCCTTCTTTGGACTTCTTTGCTATCAGTTCTGGAGATGGACGAATTAAGGTACTTGAAACTTGGTTGTTGAAGAGGCTAGGAATTAAGAATGGAGATGAAGGAATCTGAGGCATTTGAACTTATTTTCATACTGTCAGTCTCCAAGAGTGATAATAGATAATTTAATGTTTTGTTTTTCACTTGTTTAACAATAATTTTGTAGGTTTTGGTCTGTTTCTTTTTACTAAATTTGATATACTTTTGGATCTTTAATGATCAGTGCTAGAATTGTTTTGTCTTTGTTTATTGTTTGAACCCTCTTCCGGTTGGTAAGCTATTTCTGAAAATCTATATTAGTTTTTAATGTATATATGAATGTTTAAGTATATTGATAGGGATATTTGTTGAAAGAGGAAACAGGTTGTTACCTGTGGTTTGTTTAGTGGTTCATGTAGATTATAATTTTACTTTTTTCTCTGTTCAGATTTGGGATACTTTGAAGGGTCAGGTTCAGACTGAATTTGCAGACATCATATCAACAGACACAACTAATTTATACAGCAAACCTGAAAGAGGGCACCTTTCAGTTGATTATACTTGCTTGAAGTGGTTGTCTCTGGACAGCAAGGTCCTTGTTTAGTTGTTTTAATTAAAATTTAATTGAAGAATTGCTTTGCCATTACATTTTTGGATTGGTAACCTATATCTTTATTTTGTCATCTGTTAATGATTGGCAGAAAAAAAGGAAGCTTCGATGTTCATTATTAGTGCTAGGAACAGGCAGCGGTGATGTTTTAGCACTTGATGTATCTGCTGGTGAGTTGAAGTGGAGAATTGGTGACTGCCATCCTGGGTGAGTTCCTTGCTAACAGCTTTCTTTCTTTTCATTATTTTTAAATGTAAAGGTACATTTTTTGTAAGTTGCTAGAGTTTTCTTTCAGTTAGTTAACTTGAGTTTGGATGCGGTATTTATCCCTCTTATAGCTTCCTGAAGGGCTTGATTCCCAGACCTGACTGTTGGAGCAATATTTTTTTTTGAACAGAGGCAAACAATTGTATTAAAAGAGAAAAACATGAGAAGGATGATAAGTCCTCCCCATGATGTACAAACCTAACCAAAAACTGAGTAAACCTCTACTAAACAAGGAAGACTATACAAAAAGGACAAAAGGCTTATACACATATGACAAACCTAGAACTTGTAGACCCAACCCTAGGGTGTTCAAATCGACAGCCAACTAAGTTGAATTACACTCAAAGGATACGGTTTAAAAATGTCTGTACAATAAGCCCAAAAGGAAACATAGAACTGAAGCGAATCCCACATAATCTCCGGCGTCCTCAAAGTACCCTTGAAAATCCTAGCATTCCTCTCTCTCCTCACAATCCACAACAAGGAGAGACATGCTATCCTCCAAAGAGTCCTGTCTTTGATAGAATTTCTAAAACACTTGAAGGAAATCATCATCATATTGTAAATATTGCCTAGTTGAACCCAATCCATCCTAGCCTAAGAAAAAAAATCCTATGCCATGAATAAAAACCAATCCTACTGTGGAGCAATATTCAAACTTTCTTTCATTCTAACATATCTTGACACAAATTTCCTAGACAATTTCATGCTTCATACTTAATTAACCCTTGATTCCTTCTAATTAATGCAATATAGCAAGTATTATTAGGAGGCTTGGTTAGTAGGAAGTTTGGGGAGGAAGAAGGAGGGTGGTGTACTAGGGATGTGAGGGAAGGGTTTAGTGTGGGATTTTGAAAGGAAATCAAGAAGGAAGAGTCTCTTTTGCAAAACAAAGTTGTATTTTTTGTGGGGGATGGTAGAAGAGTGAAATTTTGGAAAGACAAATGGTGCAAGAACATTGCTCTTTGTGATTCTTTATCCTCTTTGTATGCCTTAACAACTTCTAAAGAGGCTTGGTTAGTGGAGTTGTGGGACTCAACGAGCGTGGAAGGGGGTTGGACTGTTGGAGTCCTAGGTTCTCTAGGCCTTTCAATGATTGGGAAGTGGAGGAGGTGGGGAAGTTACTAGTGACAATACAAAGAAGGTGGCTTAATCCTAATTTGGAAGATAGGGTGCTGTGGAAAGAGACTAAGGACGAGATTTTTTTTTGTAAAATCTCTTTATAGTGCTCTAGATTCAAGAAGTGCTATTCAGTTTTCAAAGAACATCATTTGGAGCCCTTGTGTTCCTACTAAAGTGGTTTTTTTTGCTTGGGAAGCCTCTTGGGGTAAGGTGTTAACTTTGGATCAACTTAAAAAGAGGGGGTGGACTTTAGCTAATAGATGCTTCCTTTGTTGTGCGGAAGAAAAGTTTATTGATCATATTCTAATTCATTGCACCAAGGCAAGAATTTTATGGGAGTTATTGTTTGCTCTTTTTGGAGTGATGTGGGTGCTTCCTTATTTGGTTAGAGATACCCTTCTTGGTTGACATGGTATCAACATGGGCAAGAAGCGTAGTAAGGTGCGGATGACAGCCCCCTTATGTCTTTTTTGGGTGGTTTGGAAGGAAAGAAATATAATTGCTTTTGAAAATGAGGAGCTTTCAATTCATAGGATGAAAAATTCTTTTGTATGTAATTTTTGGTTTTGGACTAAGTTGATTATAGATGAAGGACCTCTTCCTTTAATCAACCTTTTTGATTGGTTGGGTTCTAGATGAGGACTGGTAATATTTTGTATCTCCTCTTCTTTTTGTTTTTGCTTTTTGGCGCCTCTTGTATGCCCCTGTATGCTTTGGGTCAACCTTAAGGCGCCCTTTCTTCTAATATATATATATTTTTTGTGTTTACTTATAAAAAAAAAAAATAGCAAGTATTATTAGGACCAAAGGATGAACCTTGTTTTTCAAAACTTTTTTGTTCTTCTAATATCTATAATCTCATTTATTTATCTGCAATTTGAATTGCATCAAATTCCTTCTTATGATTGATTCTTAAATTAGATACAGTGATGTGATATACTAATGCACATTTTCTGTCTAAAGTACATAGAAGACATGGTAGAAAATGAGGAATTGAGTTAAGCCATTACTATTCAATTCAAATTATATTGCTGTGACCGGATGGTGAGACCAAAAAAGTTTATTGTGTTTTAGGTGATGGAATGCCATTTGTAGCATGCTGGTCTCTCTCTCTCGCTCTCTCTCTCACTCTGAGAATTTAATGGACAAACTCTATTAATTAAATGGATGATGCGGGCTGAATATTCATAATGTTAAAACACAGCATTTACACTTGGAATGCCTGATCAACCGGATTTGCTTCTACAATGTGCAGGGGTGTTAGTGCTATTTCATGTTCTACTGATGGTTCATGCATTTATGCTGCTGGAGCTGATGGGATGATTTCCAAAATCGATTCCAGTGCAGGAAACCTATTGGGGAAGTTTAGAGCTTCTACAAAGGCAATATCATCTATGTCTGTTTCGTCAGGTCTTTGCCCTTAGCTTTTGAGTTGCTGTTGCTTTATTTTATGTAGAAGCAAACACATTATTCGATGGTAAATTAGTGTTTGATTGTCAACTGAATTAAATATTTTATGAAGAATGTCACTGATAAAAAAAAAAAAAAAATTTTATGAAGAATGTCATGTGGAATGATGGAGCTCATGTCTTGAAGATGGCTCTATGGTTACTATTAAATGAATACACAAAATGGACAATTTACTAATATTACAAGAATAAAGCATTAAAAGCCACTGGGAAGACAGGAAATTGTCTATGCTGGAAACCAGAATGCAAGATTTTTCAGTATGCTGATTACTCTTCTTTTTATGATAATGCCACTTGGATGGGAATTTGTCCACCTCAGATGGAAAGGTATTGGCGACTGCAGCTGCTCAATTAAAGATCCTCAATTCTTCTGATCACAAGAAGATACAGAAGTTTTCTGGTCATCCTGTGAGTCCTATTCAGTTTTTATATTTCTTATCAAGTTTACTCCTATTTCATCTCATTCAAAACAATCAACCTGATGTGTGGAGTAAACTGGTTATCTTTTTTATTTTCTGTTCATAGTTGAGTAAATTATCTCTTCACTCATTAACAGGGAGCTGTTCGCTGTATGATCTTTACTGATGATGGGGAGTACATCCTATCATCTGCTATTGGTGAGAGATATATTGCAGTTTGGAGAATTGATGGTAGCAAAAAACAGTCAGCCAGCTGTGTTCTTGCAATGGAGCACCCTGCTGTCTTCCTAGATAGCAGGTGCATTGACAATGGGGATACAGATAAGTCAGGCTTATATGTCTTGGCTATTTCTGAAATTGGTGTTTGTTATTTTTGGTATGCAAAGAATATGGAGGACTTACGTAATACAAAGCCCACAAAAGTTTCAGTATCTCTTGAAGACAACTTCTCTAAGAATCACAAGGGTTCATTGCCTACAATATTTGCTGCGAAATTACAAGGTGTTGTCAAACCTGCATCAGGTGATGTATTTGTTGCCTATGGTTCACTAGTAAAGCCGTCATTTCAGAAAGTCATAGTGCATTCTGGCACAGACATCAAGATAAACATCTCCCAGGATGGTATCCTTCTACCAATGGACCAGTCTCATAAATCTAAGAAAGGGCTTGGTGTGAAAGATGGAGGTAAGGCTTGATCAAAATTTTTACTATTGACTCTGTTTTAATTAGTTGAACACTACAGTATGGATCCTAATGTCTTAGAAACCTGTACAAAAGTTTTGGAAATTCATATTTTATTTACAATGAAGTTTTTCTTTCATAGAATAAACTAGGTTTTATACAAAAATGATTTGCTTCT
The DNA here is from genome assembly GCF_030704535.1 of Vitis vinifera. Classification (NCBI taxonomy): domain Eukaryota; kingdom Viridiplantae; phylum Streptophyta; class Magnoliopsida; order Vitales; family Vitaceae; genus Vitis; species Vitis vinifera. The sequence continues at coordinate 591,253 of NC_081809.1, forward strand.
GATCAAACTTGATACACCTGGATGGTAGTGGTCTCTTGCTGCCCATTTCTTTGACCATTTTCCTTATCTTTTATGGTTCCATAAAAATATCAAAGATGGGTGAAAAAGGGCAATCTTAATCTTTGGCATGGAGATTCTTTAGGTGGGAGCCATCAACTCCTGTGAAATCTTCTTATTTTTAGTATTTGTTTGATTTTTTTTTTTTTGATAAGTAAGCAGATATTAGATTAAAAAGGCAAAAAGCCACACAGCATACAGGACGTATACAAAGCAGCCAAACCCAAAAACCAGAAGAAGCCCACAACCACACCTACCCTCAAGTGGACGCTAGCCACTCTAGAAAACCTAAGAGTGAAGAGGACTCCTCTCCAATATACACCCTAGCCCAACTCCACAGATTACATACAAAAGAATTTTTGAGTTTCTGTATAGATAAGAATCCCCCCCTAAAAGCTAATCTATTCTTTTCCTTCCAAACCGTCCAAAAAATACACAACGGGATGGAAATCCAAGTCTTTTTCCTTTTTTTCCCCACAAAAGAACCCCTCCAACTGAAAAGCATATCTTTAATCGTTTATGGAAACACCCACTGAATGCCAAACAAGACTAGGACAATCTCCCAAAGAACCCGGATCACTGTACAATGTAGAAGAATGTGATTTACAGTTTCTTCTTCACACCCACACAAAAAACATCGGTTAGGGAGCTGCCACCCCCTTATTTTGAAGCCTATCCAGGGTTAGAACCTTCCCCCACGTGACCTCCCAAGCAAAAAACACAACTTTAGTTGGGACCTTGTCCACCCAAATGCACTTTTTCGGAAATACAATATCATTTGAATCAACAAGCAGATTGTAAGCCTCCTTAACCCTAAAAATGCCACTTCCCCCACCTTTCCAGAAAACCGAATCCTCCTCTGAAGAAATTTTGTAGTCCCTTAGCATAGACAGCAAATTACCTACCAAATCCACCTCCCAATCATTAAAGTCTCTAGAGAAACTGATGTTCCAACTTCCTTGGCCAAAATTAGGGTCCCAAACTTCATTAACCGTTGCATTCCTATGAGCTGCCAATTCGAATAAAAGGGGGAAAATTTGAGACAGCGCTGCATTGCCGCACCAATGGTCAGTCCAGAACCTAACTTTGGTCCCTTTACCCACCTTGAACTCTATGTTATCCCAACACCAATCAGCCTCCTTCAGAATCTCCTTCCAAACTCCCACTCCAAACGTCCCACGAGCCTCATTAGTCCTCCAACCAAGGCCCTCTTGACCAAACTTCTCCATAATCACCTTCTTCCAAAGCTTATCCTTTTCAAAGGCAAACCTCCATAACCATTTTCCCAGCAAAACCTTATTCAAAAGGGCAATCCTCCTAATGCCAAGACCCCCCTTCTCCTTTTGAGCACACACCACCTCCCAATTAATTAAGTGAACTTTCCTTTCCAAGCTTCCCCCTCCCCAAAGGAAGTCTCTTTGTAGCTTTTCGAGCCTTCTTGCCACCATCTTGGGCATTCGAAAGAGGGACAATTGGTAAATTGGCATGCTGGCCAGTGTGCTCTTAATGAGGGTAACCCTCCCGTCTTTGGAAATATATTGCCTTTTCCACAAGGCTAATCTTCTCCTCATTTTCTCCTCCACCCCATCCCACATCGAGGAAGCCTTGTGGGAAGCCCTTAACGGCAGCCCCAAATACACATTGGGCAAATACCCCACCCTACAACCTAGCTCCACGGCCATCTCCTCAATCTCTTCCACCTCGCCAACTGGAATTAACTCACTTTTGGCTAAATTTATCCTTAACCCAGACGCAGCCTCGAACCAAGCCAGAATCCAGCTTAGAAAAGTCATGTTTTCTTTCCTTGCTTCACAAAAAATAATTGTGTCATCCGCAAAAAGCAAATGAGAGACATTTAACTCCATCCTGCTCCTCCCCCAAAATCTGCAGCCTGAAAAGAAACCCCCGACAGCAGCCCTTCTTAAAAGTGCACTAAGCACTTCCATACCCAAGACAAAAAGGTAAGGAGAAAGGGGGTCTCCCTGACGCAACCCCTTGGTGCTTGAAAAGAAGCCTGTTGGCACTCCATTAACAAGAACAGAGAATTTGGCAGTTGAAATGCACCACCAGATCCACTCCATCCACCTAGACCCAAAGCCCAATTTACACAGAATCTTCATAAGAAAATCCCAATTTATGCTGTCATAGGCTTTTTCAATGTCCAGTTTACAAATCAACCCTTTCTCCTTGCGTTTTTGCCAAGTATCAATCACCTCGTTAGCTATAAGCGAAGCGTCCAATATTTGTCTCCCCTTCACAAACGCATTTTGGTCCAAGGAAACCACCCTTCCTAGGACCTTCTTCAGCCTATTTGCCAACACCTTAGCCAAAAGCTTGTACAATCCCCCTAATAGGCTGATCGGCCTAAAGTCACCCAAATCCTCGGCGCCTCCTTTCTTTGGAATAAGAACCAGAAACGTTGTATTCAAGCTCTTTGCAAAAGATCTTTGGTCATAAAATTCCTTGAATAACTCCAGGATCTCCTCCTTCACAAAGTCCCAGCATTCTTGCCAAAAAGCTACTGTAAACCCATCCGGGCCTGGGGCTTTGTCCCCATCCATATCCATCAAGGCAGAATGTATTTCATCTTCAGAGAAAGGTAACTCCAAATTTCCAGCTTCTTGACTACTTAAATGACTTAGATGCAACCCCTCTATGTCAGCTTTCCAGCCTGACTCTTCTGAGAGAAGCTGCTGAAAGGCATTGACAATCCCCTCCTTCACCTCCTGCTCCTCCGACAGCCATACCCCATTAATCTTGATTCTGTCCAATGTATTATTTCTTTGGTGTGCGTTTGCCATTCGATGGAAGTAGCCTGTGTTCTTATCCCCTTCCTTTAACCAAAGTTCCCTGGACAGTTGCCTCCAATGGAGTTCTTCCAGCAACACCCACTTCTGATAGGTTTCCTTGGCTTCTTTCTTTAGCTCTGTCTCCCTCTCTGAAAGGATCCTCTCATTTTCCACCCCATCCCAGTGCTCTACTTGATGGAGAGCTAAGTTTTTGTTAACTTCCAACCGACCAAATACATCCCTATTCCACACTTTGATCTTCTTCTTCAACTCCTTCAACTTTGAGGCCAGTCTGAAGCTGGCATTCCCTCTCACCACAGTCTCCTGCCACCACCCCCGAAGCAAGTTCTTAAACCCAACAACTTTAAGCCACATATTTTCGAACCTAAACGGGGAGGGACCCCTCCTAAGACCTCCGCACTCCAGCAAAATGGGAAAGTGGTCTGAAGTGGGTCTTGGCAGCCTGCTCTGAATCACCCCACTGAAATGATCAAGCCAATTCTGGGTCACCAAGAATCTGTCGAGCCTAGCCCACGACTGACTCTCCCTACCCCCATTCCAAGTACACCTCCCCCCTTGCAAAGGAAGGTCAATCAGCTCAAGCTCGTCCACCATCTGGGCGAATCTTCTCATCGCCCCAGTAATCCTTCCTTGCCTGCTTCTTTCCCCTTGAAAGAGGGTAATATTGAAGTCCCCCCCTAAGCACCAAGGAACATCCCAAAGACCTCTAATCGCTCCTAGCTCCTCCCACAAACAATCCCTTTCCTCTCTAGAGAAAGGTCCATACACTCCTGTGAACATCCAAATTAGACCATCTTCTACATTCCTGACTCTACAGGAAATTGAGAATTGGCCCACCTCCACATCGAGCACATCCAACGTCCTTTTATCCCAACATACCAAAATCCCTCCTGCAGAGCCTGAAACTTCTAAGGCCCCCCAACCTAGGAACCTACCCATACCCAAGCTTCTCATCACACCCTCCGACATAGCTTGAATTTTTGTTTCTTGGAGGCAGAACACATCCACCCGCTGGCTTCTAATCAGGGCCTTAATCACCTTCCTTTTGGAACTATCATTAGCTCCACGGACATTCCAACTCAATAGTCTTAACTTCATAGGACTTCTAAGATTTGACACCCTCTTCCTTGCCTACCACCAATCTGTCTTTTCCCTCCTTCGTAGTTGATAGAACACTCTAGTCTTCTTAACTCCCTCTCAAATTTAGATTTTTCCAACAAAGATTTACTATGGATTCTTTCCCTTCTCTTTCTAATTTTAACCAGAAAGTCCATGATATCCTTCTCCAGTCCCTCTGTGGAGAACCCCAAGAAATTGCTGAACCTAGCCAAATCACTCTCCTCCCAACTGGCCTCCTCCCAATCTCTACCTTCTTGAGGCTTAGATTGATCTGGTCTCAATTCCGCTCTGCTTACTTCACTGCAACCGTTGTTTGCCTCCACCAGCTCCCACTGAGTAACGGTTTTACCCTCCGTGAAGCCCGAAGCATTGAGCATACATAACGGCGTTTCCCCCTGGACGGTCTCACACACGGTCCCAGAATAGTCGTAATACTCCCTTTCAGGAGTCCGACCATGAAAAAAAGAGAAAGGGGAAGAGAATCCAGAGACTAATGCTCCTTTAAGATTAAAAGCATTCCCATACCTCGAAGCTTCCTCAATTAGGGCAAGATCAGTCTTTGATTTCTCCACAACTTGGATTTCTATTTCAAATTGCTTTCTTAAGCCATCCTTCTCCCAGAAAATGGAAGACTCTGATTTTGGCCATCCCAAGCAGTTTGGATCTAGTCTCTTTGAAGAAGTGGCCTCTCCCACTTGGGCTTTGCCCACTGGCACTGAATGGGGCTGAACCCTTACCAGCCCAGGCTCCTCATTTAATCCATTATCCTTGGTCTGCCCAGAATCCTTCCTTGTGCACAGCCCATTAAGACACGGCCCAAAAGAACCAAAAGCTAAATCCACTTCTAGACTAGGGAGAGGGACCTCAACTGGGCCCTTCTTGGGGGAGCCACCCAGCAATGGCCTGCCTCCACGGGTCCGGCCCAACACCCCATCATGGCTCCGAATAGAGCCCATAGGACGCCCTGACCCATACGTCTGACTCTGCATCCCATCTGCAGACTGAATCATGACCTCGAGCCTCGTGTCGTTACCCTCCTCCACCACGCGCTTCCCCGCGCGTGTATCTGCCTCACCCCCAATGTCGACATCTACCACAGCTCTCTTCCCGCTTTTTTCAGTCGGAAAAATCCTCAGAAGCGGTCTGACTTCCCACCACAGGGTTAGCACATAGCACCTCTCATCAACCCAAATTTCCACCGCATTAGGAAGCTCGTCACCGTTTACCTTCACCAGTATCCGGGCCCACTGCAACTCCTCCAGCTTCTCCGTTTGCGTGTCGACTGCCAAGAATCCCCCACATTCCTCCCCTACTCTTCTCAGAATGTCCCAGTCCCATAACGAGACCGGTAACCCCACTATCCTCACCCAAGCCTCGCTTCTAGCTTCCCCTTCCATCACACACCCCGTTTCGGGGCTCCATTTTTCCACGCGTAAGAAAGTCCCCCCAACCGACATTTTCCCAGAGTTGATTTTGATGCATACAATTAGATCATTTGATTGTTTAATTTTTATTTTATTTTATTTTTTGTCTTTTATAATGTTTCATCCATGTGTCCTCAGGAATGGTTTTTCTCAGTGTTCTCCAAGTCTTCTCTTTACAATTTTGGCTTGATTTGATGTTTATGGTTTGTTAGTCTGAAAGTTTTCGTATTTTTTTTTGAAATATCAAATAGTTGTTGTATGGATGGTAAAAAGAAATGGAAATTTTTACATTTATCCCTATAGTCCCATGTGAAAATTTTTAATTTTTGTTCTACATTTTATATGGATCACTAAATACTTGTTTAATTATTTGACAGTTACTGCTTTAGACCGTGCAAATGCTGAAGAAGCCTTGCTTCCAATCCCCAAGATTTTTGATTTTCATGAAAAAAATAAAAGATATCAAAACTCAAATATTGACCCCGATGAGATAATGGCTGATGATTTGATGAATGTCAGGAGTCAAAATAAGGCTGTGGAAAGCAAAGGTACGCTTAACTTTCTTCCAGAGCAGTTTCCTAATTTTAGCTACACAACTCTTATGTAATTTGTTGGTAGAGTCACTGAATTATTGGTTGCTTTCACTGGGGCAATCTCCATTTTATTGGGGGCCTACAATGGTTCCTTGACCATTAATATTTTCTTCAAGATGGTTTGTTGAGCCTGATCATCCTGAAGGATGTCTATAAGAATGGTTACATAAATCAAATGGTTTTGATGGAAATTTGGTTTTAGATCTCTCCTCACACTAAAAGCAATGACATGTTCTTGTGGTACTTTGGTCTATCCCGTATTTCCTTTTGCATATGCTTGGAGACACAATATAGACTCTACTGCCATTTGGTAGAGGAAAGGAAAATTCAAGAAACACTAATGGAAGTTGGAACTAGGAAGCTGGATTTTGACCTCAAGATGGAGGAAGAAGCAGAGAGGAGGTAAAATTAAATGAACTGAATGTGGTTGGCAGAATTTTGAATTTAAATCCTACCTCATGTTTAAGGCTCATATTCATGAAATAAAGTTGCCTTCCTGTGGTTATTTGCTCTACTCAACAAGAGAGCAAGTTACCCATTGAAAAGTTGGATTTTCAGTTCACCATTAACAATATTTATTGACAAGAGGATGAGGATGGCAATGGGCTTGGATTTTGATGTAAGAATATGCCATCTTTAATAAATATGATCATAAATCCTGTTTTGTGTTTGGTAATTGATGTTTTATGGGTTTGTTCCACTGCTTTTGTTGATGGAAGCAGTGTGGACTTTTATGTCTTCAGAAGGGTTGTGTGTTGAGTTAATATCCTGAATTTTGTGCAATCTAATGAATTTCCTTGAGCTGTCTGGAGTTGTTGGTGGCATTGTAAATATCTTGATATCTTAATATTTGGTGTATATCTCAATGTTAGACTCTTGTTTAAGTTGAGCAAATTCTTGACAAACTCAGATGTGCACAAATCAACAATAAACTTCTCTTTCAGAATTTCCCTTCCTGTTAAAACTACTTGAATTGTGACTTCAACTTTTGGTATAGTGGAAAAGGTTCTCAAAGTATATGGTCATAATATTTTTGTACTTAACTACTCCTGTTAGGGAGTTACCCTTCAGGGATTTTGCTTCTTCCTGGTCCAATTTTTTTTGTTATGTTAGTACATGCAGATGGCTTGGAATCAGTTGAAGCTTCCAATGAAACTTCTTGTTTGGAGGAGCAGCTGAGATCATTAGGGTTGCTTGATAACAAAGATGATCTTACATCCAATTCAATGCTTAATTCTAGAAAATTTAAGGGTATCAGTCTTGAAGAAAATATGCCTCCAAAGAAGGTGTGTTTCTTTGCGGAAATAGAAAAGAGATTGCTAGTGGTGTATTTTTGGTTTCATGTGTTTGTTTTTTCTATTTCAGTTTGTCTTATGACTCTTTCTCTATATATCTTCTCCATCAGATGAGGGCAGCTGTTTCGTCTATAATACCTGGCGATGCATATGAGTTGTTGAAAGTCTTGGTGACTATGTGGCAATCAAGGTATGTGCCTCTATTCTTGCAACATATGCCCTTTTTTGTTTTCTTTATCTAGGGATCCCTAAGTTTATAATTTGAATTCCCATATAATGTGGCAATCATCTATTTCTTTTCTTTTCTTTTTCTTTTTATTTAGGTAAGTTGATTTTTTTTCCATATTCAACTGATAGTGTATGATGCACCGGGTGATGTCTGAGCATGAATATAAGCAAAGTTGTTGACTTATAAAAACTATTATTCTTTTACACAAAAATAAAATATTTTTTTTTTTGATAGATAAACACAGAAAAATTATATTAAAAAGAGGGAAGCAAGAAGGGAACCCAAAGCATACAGGAAGTATACACGAGAGGCCCCAAAAACAAAAAGCACAAGGAAGCATACACTCACCAACCCTCAATTAGAGCCCAACCAATCTACAAAATTAATTAAGGAGTGGGGCTCTCCATCTAAACAAGACTTAGTCCAAGAGGAAAGATTACAAACGAAGGAGGTTTTCAATCTTTGGATCGACAAAGCCTCATTGTCAAAAGCTATCCTATTTATTTCTTTCCACATCGTCCAAAATAAACAAAGGGGGGCTGCCCGCCAAATCTTCCCACGCTTCTTGTCTACAAAGGAAACGGACCAGCCAAGGAGAGTGTCTTTAACTGTGAGCTGAAGAACCCAATTAACCCTAAACATCGTAAACATAAGATTCCACAACACCTTCGCCTTGGGGCAATGAATAAGGATGTGGTTAATAGTCTCCTCATCATCACAACATAAGAAGCATCTGTTTGCTAGAGACCAGCCCCTCCTTTTGAGATGATCTTGGGTTAGGACCTTCCCCTAAGAAGCTTCCCAAGCAAAAAAACCCACCTTAGTAGGCATGCAAGGGCTCCATATGATTCTCCACGGAAACGGGACTGCACCACCAGAATCCAGAGTATTGTAAAGGGATTTTACAGAGAAACTCCCATTCTTAGAAGCATTCCACACCACTTTATCCTCCATCCCAACATTGAGCCTCTTTCCTTGAAGGACCGAAAGGAGACTCGCCACCACCTCCAGCTCCCAGTCATTAAAAGACCTAGAGAAACAAGGATTCCATCCCCCTGCATCCCCCATATAATCCCAACAATCCTCTACCCACGCATCTTGGGAAACCGCAAAGGCAAACAGAGAAGGAAAAGCCTCACATAGGGGAGTGTTTCCACACCAAATGTCCTTCCAAAATTTCACCCTTCTACCATCCCCTACAGTGAAGGAAGCGTTTTTAAACAACAAAACGCCTTCCTTTCTAATTTCCTTCCACAACCCCACCCCATAGCCTTCCCTAACCTCACAAGAGATCCACCCTCCTTCTTCCCCATACTTCGAGCTGATAACAAGTTTCCAAAAGAATCTCTTTCAGCCGCAAAGCGCCAGCTCCATTTACACAACAGGGCCCTATTGAGGATAGAAAAATTTCTGATCCCCAATCCACCCTTCATTTTTTGAGAGCGCACCACATCCCAATTTACAAGGTGAGGCCTCTTCTCCAACGCACCCCCTCCCCAAAGGAAATCCCTTTGGATTTTCTCAAGCCTCAATCTTACAACTCTTGGGATACGCATCAAGGACATAAGATAAATCGGCATGCTAGCCAAAGTGCTCCGAATGAGAGTGAGTCTCCCCCCCTTAGAAATAAACTGCCTCTTCCATAGAGCGAGTCTCTTCCTCATCCTTTCTTCCACACCATCCCACACAACCACTGATTTGTGAGGAGCACCTAGAGGCAGCCCCAAGTAAGTGGAAGGAAGAGACCCCACTTTGCAGCCCAATTTAGAAGCCAAGACCTCAGCATTCTCAACACTTCCCACCGGCAGAATTTCACTCTTTTCCAAGTTAATATTCAGACCAGAAATGGCTTCAAACCACATTAAAAGCCAGCTTAGAACAACCATTTGGTCTTGGGAGTCCTTGCAAAAGACCAGCGTATCATCCGCAAATAATAAATGAGATACTTGAATCCCATTTCCACCCCTTCCCCTTAGTCTGCAGCCGGAAAGGAAGCCCCCCCTAATCGCTTTGTTAATGAGGCAACTTAAGGCCTCCATTCCTAAGACAAACAAGTAGGGGGAAATGGGGTCCCCTTGCCTTAACCCTCGAGTGCTTTGGAAGAAACCCGCTGGTGACCCGTTAATCAGAACTGAGAAAGAGGCAGTGGAGATGCACCACTTGATCCAGCCGGCCCACTTCTCCCCAAAGCCCATTTTTTGCATCACTAACATCAGAAAATCCCAGTTAATATGGTCATAAGCCTTCTCTAGGTCCAGCTTGCATAACACACCAGCTTCATCCCCTTTCAGCATCGAGTCTATGGCCTCGTTAGCAATTAACGCTGCGTCAAGGATTTGCCTTCCTTCAACAAAGGCATTTTGGGCCGAAGACACCACCTTACTCACTACTTTCTTCAGCCTATTGGCTAGAACCTTGGCGAGAATCTTGTACAGACCACCCACCAAGCTGATGGGTCTATAGTCACGTAAATCCTCAGCCCCACCTTTCTTGGGGACTAAAACCAGAAACGTGGAGTTGAGACTTCTAACGAATTTTCCCCTCTCAAAAAAATCCTTAAAGAAGCCCATAATTTCGTCTTTGACAAAATCCCAACAAAACTGCCAGAAGGCAATGGGAAATCCATCCGGTCCAGGAGCCTTGTCCCCATTTAGCTCCGAAAGGGCCAGATACACTTCTTCCAAAGAGAACATCTCCTCCAGCCTGACAGCCTCCTCTCTTCCAATACTATCAAACTCCAAGCTGCTCATACTCGGGTGCTAGCCACCAGGATCCGATAACAGATCCTGATAGGCCCTCACCACTCCCCTTTGAATATCTTGCTTGTCTGAAAGCCAAATACCTCTGACTTTAATCTTTTTCAAACAATTCCTTCTACTGTTAGAGTTCGCCATCTTATGAAAGAACCCCGTGTTCTTATCTCCTTCCTTCAACCATATTTGTCTTGATTTCTGCTTCCACGAGATTTCCTCCATAATCGCCCACTTTTTAAACTCCTCCTTGGCCTCCTTTCTAGCCTCTAACTCCTGCTCGTTTAACGTTCTCTGCCTCTCCTGATCATCCCAGAAAGAAACTCTGCCCAAAGCCATCCTCAAATTTACTCCCACTTTACCAAAGACTTCCTTATTCCAATTCTTCAGCTTAACTTTTAAAGCCTTTAGTTTTTCTGTGAGGACAAAGCTATATGAACCACTGCAATTAAAACCTTGCCACCAACCCCTCAGAAGCTCCTTAAATCCCTCATCCTTCAACCACATATTCTCAAAACGGAAAGGGATAGGACCTCTCCTAACACCACCCCCATCTAAGAGGATTGGGTAATGGTCAGACACAGGCCTTGGTAGTGTGCACTGAGACACTCCACTAAAATGGTTTTCCCAATCCTCCGAAATCAGGAAGCGATCCAATCTCGACCAGGATTGGCCATTTAACCCCCCACTCCACGTATAAGGACCCCCCTGAAGAGGCATATCTCTTAAAGCCAACTCATCTAGCACCTCTGAAAACCTTCTCATAGGACCAGATAGTCTTCCAACTCTACTCCGTTCACTGGGAAATCTAATAACATTGAAGTCCCCACCGATGCACCAGGGATCAGACCACAAACCTCGAATAACACCTAACTCTTCCCCAAAAGGTTCTCTAAACCTTTTCATAGTAGGTCCGTAGACCCCTGTGAAGAACCACATAAACCCATCCTCGCAATTCTTAAATTGACACGAGATTGAGAAGATTCCCACTTCCAGGCCTACTAGCTCCAAAACTCTCTTATCCCAGAAAACCACCACCCCTCCAGCTGCCCCTCTTGCATCCACAGCTCCCCAACCTAAGAATCTTCCCACGCCAAGACTGTGAATAACCCCTTGGGACATTTCTTGGATTTTGGTCTCCTGCAAGCACACCAAATCCACCTTTTGTGATCTGATTAGGGCCTTGATAACCTTCCTTTTACTTCTGTCATTGGCCCCTCTGACATTCCATGATAGAATCTTTAGCTTCATCTAACTGTCGAGATTCTAACCCCTCCTTCTCTGACCACAGATTTCTTCTTTCTTGCCCCAGTATAATTGATAGACCACTCAAGTTTTTTCAATTCCCTATCAAACTTAGTGGTCCTTGACGTGCCCTTCTTCAGATTTTGCTATCTTCTTCTCTTAGTCCTTAGGAGCAAATTCAGAACTTCGCCTTCAAACCCGTCCGTGGAGAAGCCCAAGAATTTGCTAAACCTCGCCAAGTAATTGTCGTCCCACCGGCACCCATCTAGATCCTGAAACATCCCCTCAAACTCCCCCCCCAGTCCTTCTCCAGCCACTTGCTTCTCACCCTTAGAGACTAGCACTCCCTTGCTACCATCAGCCAAAATAATACTCAACGAAGTCTGCTCCTCTTCGATGCCCTCAGAAAACGAAACACCAGTGGTCCCCTCATTCATCGTCACCCGTTCAAAAGAAGAAGAAGAAGGAGAAGAGAGATCCCGACCCCCCAAAGGAATATGACAGAGATCGACATACCTGGAAGCCTCTTCGCATAGAGCTTCGTCAGTCAGGAACCCCCGATCCATCATCTGAGAGGAAACTCGCGCCATCGAGTCTCGCGGCAGCCCGACGAGGGGATCGACTTCTCCTCTTGCGTCTTGACTAGCACCCCTGGAGATGGGAATCGGCTGCAGAAACTGAGCCCTAGGGAGCGAGGAAGGGGTCTCGAAACCATCAAAGACCTCATCTAACAAAGCCCCAGCTTGGACAGGCCCACAGGCCTCACCCGACATCCCCACACTAAAGGAGCAGGGATTGGGCCTTGGACCCCGGCCCAAATCGATCCTATAAAAGACTTGGGCTTCCCCACAGCTTAAAGCTGAAGGGCCAGAGCTCTTGCTTGGGCCTTCCTGCCCACTTCCGCAGTTGACCAAACTGATGGGAGAAGACTCCCTACCCCTTCCCACTAGGTCGGCTGGGCCACCAGCCCATCTCCTCTCAACAGTCCCATCTGCAGAGGCTTCAACAGAGGGAAGGAGAGTTTTTCCTCCATTACACGCCACGTCTCGTACCTCCACCTGCAACCCCAACTGCTCCACCCCCTTCCTTTGACTCCCACAGCAAGCCACCCGAAGAGGCCCATCAACTTCTTCACCTGCCCTTAACCCGCTTTTCTCGGAGGAGCTTCCCGCCGGTACCACCTGTGAGAACCAAGGAGCAGATTCCCACCATAGATGAAGGGCAAAGCACCCTGTCCCCAAAGCTATATGAACTGAGCTAGGGACCTCCCAATCCACACGCTTCACCAAAATCCTCGCCCATTGCAGCTCAGACATGGATTTGGTTCCTTCATCCACTGCTATAAATCCTCCGCACCCATCTCCAATACTTTTAAACACCTCAAGACACTAGAAATGGAGTGGGAGCCCGACCACCCTAACCCATGTCTCTGCGGCAATGGGATTCTTTAAGGAACACCCCACCTCCGAATTCCATTTGTCCAGGATAAGCCAATTATCCTTAATGCTTCTTTTGCCTCTGGCCAAAACACGCTCAGCCTCTTGAGCCTGATCGAATTCGAACAACATAATACACCTGCCCAACGTGGCAATCGACAACTTCCCCTTAACCTCCCAAATCTGGCGGGTCCAATTCCTTACGAAATCCAACTCAGGTAGTGGAACTGAGATAGAACCCCACCTCCCTATTAGACAATGTTTCAGATGCTCTAGTCTACCACGCACCTCATTTTCCCCTACCTCTAACCACACTGACTCACCCGCCCTTCTCGGTGACGATTTAACAGCTTCTGCAAAAGACTTCATTTCCACCCCCTTTTCCTTCCACTGAACCTTCAGGACTCCCTTCGGCTTCATCGAAAACTCTGGCACATTGGAAATCTTTAATCCTTCTGTCAGTGTCACTCCAAGACCTCTCAACCTCATAGCCAAAGAGTTCCATCCACTGGCCTAACCCTTTCCTTCAGGGAAGATAATGCTGTATCTTTTTGCTTCCATATCTCGGACAGAGCATAGGATGAACCTCCCTGCCTTGTTCAACCGACGCTCCATTCTAAACTTTCTGTTACCCTCCAACCATTCAATAGCCCATCTTTGATCATCCACCTCTCTACAACAGGTTTCAACGCCTTCCAAAAGACAACGAAGACTAGCCTCCCCAAATCTAATCCAAGACTCAAAACCCCTACTTCTCTCCCATATGCATCCTTTCAAACTCCCACCTGACTCCTCAATCTCAATCTCAAACCACTTAGACTCCACCACAAACCGACTTCTTCCTCCCCTTAGCACCATCTTCTAAAAATAAAATATTAACTATCATTTACTCAAAATAAACCGTCAACTATCAACTGAATTTGATTGAGACCCATTTAATGAGCTTGCTACATATTTTAAATAAAATATAGAGATACCCTTAACTTGTGTGATTTCAATCCTTGTTTAGTCAATCCTCCATACCCAATTTGTGGTTCCAAAATCCACTCGGAGTACTTGATTGATAATTGTCTATGGTCTAGCTTTAGTTGAATAACAACTTTGGATTTTAACAAAAATAATGTAAAAATGGTTGTGGTGTGCAAGGGGATTCTGATCCATTCCCTTCTGATCATCACCATAAAATGCAAAAGATTGAATTACAACATGGGAAGATGTGACTGAGAGATGCAAGCACATGTAACTTATTTTATTTTATTTTTAAAGAAAGGTTGTGCATATTTGCTTGTGTTGAAAGAAAGTACAAATTTCTTATTTGGTCAAAGTTACTGTTTTTTTTTTGTCCTTTATTCTTTTTGTTTGACATAAAAATTTTCCATATATGTTTTTGGGCTGACCTCTTTAAAGCATTCAATTTTTACCTGTCATTAGTACAAAATATGAGGGAGATTGTACCCATGTCAGGGAGAAAAGAGTGGACCTTAGAATTGATATATGGGGGAGGTTCTTATTCTTCTTCTTCTTCCTCCTCTTTCTCTTCGTTTTTATTTTTCTAAACTTAAAAGTCAAATCAGCCAATTTTCACCAGTACTTTTAGATATATACGAGCCAGGTGGTGCCCAAGTCAGTGTTTGCTTTTACTGCCTCAGAGCTTTGGTTGTCTTCAACAGGTCATGCAGTGGAAACTATGTCCTCCCATGGATTTATACTATATTAGTGAATCATAGTCAACACATAGTATCTCAGGAACCAGTGACCCAGCTTCTTGATTCCTTGCACCAGGTAAAGTCTTGTTTTCTTCATTTCTCCTTCATGTATGTATTTTTATATATGAACTTGCTTTTGTTGTTAGTATTAGAAATTTTTAATTCTGTGAGTCCTTCCCCTTTGTGGTTTGTAGACTGTATGAAAAGATGATGGGGAAAATTTACTTAGTTTCTATGTATAAATTGATAATGTTCGACTGTTTTTGCGTAAATGAAGAGGCTTATAGGGTATCAAAAAGGTGAAGGAGTGGCCTTTACTTGAAAATCATGACTATCTGCCAACAATTCTGAATACTATTGAATGTGAATCTATATCAGGGAACCAGTCAATTAGTGTAGTTACTTTATAGGCAATGCCATTCAAGTTTATCAATTTTAATATTACATGGTTACAATCTATAGTAGTACTATTGATGTAAATAGAATCTGTATAGTGTATTATTCATTAGTCCATTTATCTGCATTGATGTTATATATTAATGTTTATATTAATAAAGAAATTAAATCATTTTCCGAATCAGGAAAATTCATGTTATTCTAAAGTTTGATTATTATTTTTTGGGCAAAAAGTGAAAAAAAGAAGCTGTGCATGGGTTTTATTTTTATTTTTATATGACAACTGATATATTATTGGGCTTGTTCAACGTCTAACCATACCTTGGTATTGACAGTAGGGTTGTTGGTTGGGTTAGGCTGAGATCAGCTGGAGATGCAAAACAGAGCCAAAGCTTTTCCCTAGAGTGTTCCCAGCCCTTAAGCTCCTGCCATAGTGGTCCTGTGATGTATGATTAGAACTTCAGTTGGGTTTTGGTTTGACTTGAAATAACAGCTCACTGAAATAGTGAAATATATAATTTCTGTAATTCAATATAGGTTTCATCAAAATCTAGACTTCAACAGGAGAACCTTTCCTTACAGCTAGACATCTACTTAGAGATCAAAGTCTTGATTTTGGGAACTTGAAGTCCTAAAGTTGGGGTCTGTATTCATGATCCTGACCTCTGCTCCTTCTCAGTTTTGTGGGCTGGGAAATAAATATTTGACCATTTTAGTTCTTTCAACTCAAATGATATCCACAGCTGACCTTCTAGGGTCTTTGTGATATGCATAATATTTGTAGGTTCTCTAGTTTGCACATAGTTTTCATGCTCTGCTGTTCCTATTGGTTTGTTCCCCAAAATGTTGTTGCACTTTATTCATACTTTTCTAGGGTCATAATTCATAGTGTGGAGGACTTGAATGATGTTTTTTCCCCTCTCAGAGCACAAAATCTAGAGGGACGGCTGTTCAATCTTTATTACAGCTATCAGGTGGTTTGCAGCTTGTAATGGCACAGGTTAGTAACTTCACATCCTCACCTTAGTTCAGTATATGTTGTATGATTTTTTTTGGCATTTGACTTTATTTCTTTCTTTTAACAGATTGATAAGGCTTCCCAAAACATAAGTCAAATACAACATGGTCACCAGGTGGATGAAAGTGAAGATGAAGAAGAAGAAGTTGAGGATGTTCTTTATGGAGAAGAAGATGATGAATCCCAGATAAGCAGTGATAATGATGACTAACTGTATCTTACTGCAGAAGGTATTAATTCTTTGTCAAGTCAATATCCCTTTGCCTTTTTTATTACTAGGCATGGGCTTTTGAGTCATTAGTACTTGAAAAATACTTGATGGAGATTATCTGAAGCTGTACAATATTGTAAGGCCCTGTGTAGACAGGGGGAATGAGAGGATAGGAATGCTAGTTGGAATTGGGAATCAAGGAATTGGAATGGGTGACTGCTGTTCCATTACTTCCATACTTGGATGCAGACGGAGTCAGGTGGAATCAGAATCATTAATGGAAATTGCTGAAATGTATGGAGCTTGGCAGAATTTTTGTCAGATATGCAGTTACCTGCCAAGTCATTAAAAAAACATGGCACCCGACTACCTTTTCTGACAGTTTAAGATTTAGCAAGCTGTAGAATTCTTTTGGCTTTAGAGTTTTTTCTGTTGTAAAAAGAAATATTCATGCATTTGAGGTACATTCAGATTTTGAATTAGTTTGAGTTAAAGAATAGAAGTTTTCTTCTTTTATTACTTTCCTTGAGATCTCTCCTATGTTGCTTCTGCTTTACATCACTTCTTTATTAAACAGGCTTCAAGATGAGGCTTGAGCTTGGTCTGGATTCAAGGTAATGAGGCTATTACCAAGCTGGGCCAACATGAATGATGAGTAGCTCAGTTCATTTGCAACCCTATTTGTGAGGGACTTCAATAATGTGGTCATTGTCTTATCTTTATTTATATCATTTCATTAGTTATCATAACCATCTGGTGGTCGACAACTTTGTTCTCTGCTATGCTTTGTGCTCCATAATTTGAAGGAATGACCAACCTCAATTAACAAAAGCCTGAAAGCAGAATTTTGATGTAGTTCATTTTATCCACCATCAATGAAGATAGTGAAAGTATTTTAATTTTCATAAATAATAGAGAATGTGCATTAGTGAGAATATTTTATTTGATGTTGGTAGGTGACAACGAGGCATGGAAGGCTCATCTTTCATATGTCCATTCATTGGGTTTATTGTTAGTGTAGTGACTGAGCATGACCCTTGATGGTAGTTTACACAACACAACTCTTTTATACTTGAAAACATCAATCATAAGATAAAGGCCTCTTATTTGGTAGGCATGAATACATGGTGGTGGAAAGGAATCATATTCAGCTCCAGATTTGTGCAGTAGTTAGAGCCAAGTTTCTTACGGTTTAATGTAAGCTAGGCCTGTCTGATATTAAAAATAAAATATAAGAATAATGGCATTCAGCCATTGTGTGTAGTTTGAAGGGCATGCTTATGTTTGATATAAACTTGGATATTAATTCTCATAGTTCATTTTCTATTTTGCTTCTTGCTTCTCTCTTCCGATTTCGTTTGGGCAAATCTTAACAAATCTAATCACTGGAAAGAAACACTTGAAGACTTCTTTCTTCTGTTGCATGTTTTTCAGAAAATTGAGCTGTTAGGATTGATGTTCCCTTTTTGCTGGTTGCACTTGGAGGTGGAGCCTGATGAAATGAACCTCTGTATGTAGGGCAAAAACAACATCTACCTGCTTCTTCTAGGAGAAATATTGAACTTTCTTCTTTCTCAAATATGCTTCAATTTATGTTGTGAAGCTAAAAATTCAAGCATGATCCTTTTTTGCTGTTAGGTTCCATTGTCACAAAGCGGCTGGGTTCAAATAATAAAAAAGCATCAGTTCTTATGATTCAGGCTGTTACTGAGATGCTGCCAAACTGGATTTTGGTTTGCTCTAGTTATAAGCACCAGGGTCTAGATGATCTATGGTGGTCAGCTTATAGGGATGGGTTTGGCATCAAGTACAGGAGATGGCTGAGCTTTAGACCTCTAATAATTCCCATGGTCGTAATTAACTACAACCTTAAAAAGAAATGTACTATAGTTTCAGGGATCTGTTGTAGTTGTCAATCTTGATTGTGACTATACAAAATAGCTTGAAATTCTTTTGGGGTTTGAATCCCCTTTAACCACTTTCTTTGGTGATCCTTAATTTTACTTCTTTGCATGACTTCAAATATAGTGCAGGTTGGACAATTAGAGAACTAATCATGGTAAAATTATGCTATTATGATGCTTCTTTTAACATTCTAGGACATTGTATCGTTTAACCAAGCAGGAAATTCTGATCCATTGTTTGTCATCATGCATATATATCACACAGCTTGTAGAGTTGAACATCCTGTTATCTTTTGAATTTTAGATGATAGATTATGAATGTCATTGCAGATCTAATCAGCTGAGAAGAAAAAGAAAAGAAAATTTGTACTATCAATGGACTATGGAAAAAGGCAGTTCACATAACTTTATGACAAGCAAAAATTGTTGATCTTTGTTTCGTCTTTCAAGGGCAGATGCTTTTATGAGATAATCTAAACTAAAGAGAAGGATGGATGTCTTTTTGAAAAATGGAAGGATGTGGATTAGGCTTGTAGAATATATGCTTTACAGGATTCTTACATAAGAAATGAATACCCGGCAGTATGTATTGGCCCTATCAGAAGTGGAATGCAGGATCGATTCTTCCTCCACTTACAAGCTCAGAATCTCATTCCTCTCGCAATATCTTCACGTGCTTATTAGGAAACATCACGGCCACAAATTACTTTTATTTCATTAATTATTCTCCAATGACTTTCTAGCTAAGACTCTCTTGGAGGCAAAAGAAAGAGCTCCGTTTTCAAACTGACTTCTCTACCCTGTCTAGACTATTCTACACGCATTTGGATTTTCATCGCTAAACATTGAAGTGATGTTTCCATTGCTGTTATTCACGTTGCGATAATCCTCACTATAGCGGTCCATCCTACTGTAATGTGCGTGCCGTGGTGGCGACCGGATGTACTCGTATTCAGTGATGTAAGGTGGTGGCTTGTATGTGTTGTACCTATGAGTCACATAGACAGGTGGGGGTGGCTCATGATGGAGTCCTTGGACATTGGTGTACATTGTCGGGGGTGGCTCGTGATGGACTCCTTGGACATTGGTGTAGACGGTTGGGGGTGGCTCTTGTTGCAATCCTTGGACATTGGAGTAGTTGTTCCAGTGCCCTCCATACCGGTGACCATACCCATATCTGTAGCCATACTCAGGTGGGTGGTGGTATATTACGTGAACCTCTTCCACATCTTTAGGTCGTGCTGGGTTACCTGCATTAACATCTGCAGCTGCAGGTGCTGGTGTTGCCTCTGGCGGAGGATTTTCAGGTGGTGGTGGGTCTTTTGGTGGCTCCGCTGGTGGGGCAGCCTCGGCTTGTGGAGCTTCTGCAGGGGGAGGGTTTGCAGCTTCTGCTGGGGGTGGGCCGCCGCCTTCAGGTGCTTGTTCCGGTGGCTTTGTGGCTGGGTCTGTCGGTTCTGTATGACTACAGATGGTGGCAATCTTTCTCGTCTTCTTAATGGCTTTCATTATTTTTTCAGGATCCGCCCACCCAATTATTGTCAATTTTTGTTGGGGGAAGTCAATATAGAGATCATATATACCTGTTGGAGAACTCAAAAATTAGGTCACCTACACCAAAACATAGGAGTAAAGGGACAAAATAGAAAGACCACTATTGAGGTACCCATTAGCAATAAATCACTCACCATTGATGCCGTATAGGGCTTTCTTGATCTTCTGTACGCACCCATTACAGTCCATCCGGACCTGTATCTCAGTGACCCGAGGCTTCTGCATTTTTTTTAACAAGAAAACTGACAGGTTAGGAAAATGTCTTGCAAGATATCTGCAAAGAAGAACGCTAGAACTACGATGTAGGCACTAGTTGTTCTGTATCAATATGTTCCTACTGTGGATTTGGCACATACCTCCAGTTCTGGGATCATGAGTTAGGGAAAGGCAGGAAAATGAAGAAAAAACAAAGGGTTGTGTTTTCTATGGAATGGAGAGGGTGGAGAGTGAATGAAGAATCAATAGGTGGCATTTATTTGTATATGAGGAGGGAATATTTGAAGGGCAAAAGGCCTGGGACATGCAAGGAATCTTTTTTTGCTTTTCCCTCAGAGAGTGAATTTTGCCCTTGCTTGGCTTTCAGAAGTCACTTTCAAATCTTAAAGAGAGGGAGGAGGGTATGGCTTCGAGAAAGAGGGCGGTGTTTTGTATGGACCTTTGAATGTTGAGCCAAAGGGAATTTGCTTTAAGATGGATGGCCATCTATAATTGAGGGACGTTTGCGCAGTTTGGATATCCAAAGCCCGGCCAAGAAAGAAATAAAAGAATTAAAGTGAGAGCAGATGATGGATAGATCATTCATATATATGTCAAAAAAAAATCTAAAGTAGCTTTTTCAATGAAGGATATCCACTCTTGAGGAATCCTTTTGTTACAAGAAACACCTTATAGTGTCAAAATTGTAGTTTATTTTTCTTATACTGAGTTGCATCCCACAAACCTTTCTTTCAGCTTTGCCATAAAAGGTTGACGGAGACCAGATTCTCCCACTGACATTGGGTGGTGCTTGAACTTTTTGTTAGTCTTACTGATGAGTTGGGTGTTGATTAGATTGTGATTTAGACATCTACCCAAGTTTTGTTATGGTTTGATTAGTTTGGTTTGCTATTGGCCTCTTTGCAGGAAGTGGTCCTATGACTCGGATTCAGCTCTTCTTTACTCTGCTTCGGATTGAATCACTAAGCACAATTACATGGAATCAGGTTGCATAATTCACAAGTAACGAATCTTCATTTTTAGCCCAGTTTTTGCTGGACTATGTGCTCAATTGTTTAACCTTTATTAGGTTGGGTTCTGATGTTATTGGCTCAACGAGTCAAGATTCCATCCTGAGATCCAGAGAGGTTCCATCTCTGCCCGTCTTAAAAATTTCTAAATATAGTGTCCATCTCCTAAGTAAGACTAGACTGTTTTCAGACTAAACTTTTTGTTACGGTGTGGTCCTAGTTGGCTTGGTTCTTGTTCTTGATGCTATTGTGAACAGTGGACGGTGTTTGGCATGCTTTCTCTAGTAGGCAAGGAAGCCAGTAGCCTTATATGTTTGGCAAATTTTGAGATTTAGGCTTGTGGGATTCAAGAAAAATTAACGGCAATTTTGTAGAAAAAAACCATGATGCTTTATTTTGAGGTGGTATTCACCTTATAGCTTTGAATGATCTTTATGAAAAGCCATGATGTCACCACTGAGGGTGTGAACATGAGGACTCTCTGGAACTTTAGTTTTGATGTTTCACTCTTTTTGAAAATTTAATAGGATTTGCTTGAAAACAGTTCTTAAAAAAAATAATTTTTGAAAACAATTTTTACTTATTTTAAAAAATAAAATTCCATATAAAAATATAAATATGAAAAACAGTTTATCCAGGTTTTTCTCTATAAAGGCATTGTATATTCTTGTATAAAGAGAATGTTTTTTTAAATATTTTTTATATTTTTAATTTTTCTCTAAAAATTCTACAAGGAATAAATGAAAGCACAATAACATTATAGAACAAATTCTTGAAAAACATGATTTTGTTTTTTTTTTTTTTTTTTTGTTTTTTCAAAATGTGCTTATTGAAGTTGGAAAATTGATATGAATGAGGTCATTTTGATTTTCTTCATTTGGTACCGCCCCTCTGGTTGGCCCACAAGAGAAAGGGGGGTGATGTAGATGGGAACATACCCAAATATGCCTCTACGAAATTTAGCCATCTATCAATTCAATGGGTTGACTTCAGTGTGTAGATAAACATAGATTTACACTACATGAACTTTTTTTTTCTATGATTGAAGCAGGCAATTTATAGTGCCTACAGCTACTGTGCTTTATGGAAAGTGAAACCTACTCTTGTTTTCAAGTGTAGGACATTGACTCGCTGCCTTGTATTTTCCAGGTCGTCTTCTTGGGGGAATATACGGTCTGGCTATGCATTCCCCAAATTATCTGTCGCACTTGGTTATGGTGGTAAAAGGCAGCCGACTGCAAAAAAGTGAAAAGGAAAGAACGCTCATCCCAATTCTCTCCCAATCATTGTTGCTGATGCCCATTGCGGATATATCACATTGCTGCATGGCAGGCCAGTCCATATTCATTACCTATTCGCTCAACGAAGGGCCTCTTCTGCAGGATTCTTAAAGAGGGAAGATGGGTTCGTTAAATCTGGAATCCTGGATGAAGACCAACAATACTCATGCTTTCTGATGGAGTGGACAAATGGGTGGAGCTCTTATGGAATTGTAGCATTGTGATTTGGATTTGAAGGGTCTCATTGGGCCTCATTTTTCAGTTCTGTTGAGGCTCGGGCATTAGTAATCCCATCAGCAAATTAGTTGCTGTGGGTGAGAGTGCGGCTAGTACTCTTTTATGGTACTTCAACATCACATCAGTCATGACCATTTCGAGTGTGGCTATTCCACTATATTGCACGTATAACAATCTTGAAGGAGTACCTCCATAATCTTTTCCTTGGAAATCCTAAACCTTAAACTCAAATCTTTTATATAAGCCATACCTATGACTAGGCACCGAAAGCAAACTAGCCATTACCAACATCTCACTATACCATTTTATAAGATTTAATATCATATTCATCCTCATGCCTTGAGTATCATGAGTCATCGTTTTATAACATTAGTCTCCTGATTTTTATCTTCTTCAGGCTTATAGCCAAAATTTATATACACCTATTGATATTAGTGTACTCTTAACAATTGTTTGAGTTCATTTTTTTTAGCCCCGTATTGGTTCGGCGTTTGAACCATCATTTCCCATAGAGCAACATTTTTGCACATGTAACAAGTTCTTCCTAAAGGGCATTTATTTTCTAACTGAATTTGTAGTCTCCTTTGATGGTAGTGAAGTGTATAAAACTCTTCTAATCATTAGAGAGCGTTAGGATATATGTGAATTATATTAAAGCTCTTCTTCTTCCACAAGCTAGGAAAGTAATGGTTTTCATAAAAAGGTTTATAAGAAGAGATTTCAAAATGAATTTTCTTTAATATATCAAATGAATTTCTCTTATTTTTTGAAAGGTTTTTATCGAAAGATGTTACATCCATATGTTGACAACTGTAATAGATATATAAAAGAAGTGATTGTATTGTAGTGTGTACTTAGAAAATGAGGATTCTTTCAACATTGAAAGAGAAAAAAAGTAGATAAGAGAATAATTCTTTTTTCCTAACTAATTTTGCTTTTATAAAATATTCATTGTTCTATATAATTTTTTCATATAAAACCATCCCGAAGTTGAATCCACTATCATCCATTTTATTCATCTCTAATCTAAATCCAAACAAACCTCTTTAAACGTTAAATCAAACCATATGCTTGAATTTCAATCTAGACACTATAAAAACAAAGGAGACAATCATTAATAAGATTTTTAATACCAATTTGTTGGACTTGATATTAAAGACAAATAATAGTATGCTTTTGACACCACTCTACGAGTAAAAGCTTGAATTCTTTTACTTCATAGATCACGTTGAAAAGTATGAAAATCATAGTTGAGACTTGATAGTAATATCTAACCCTTGTTTTACCTTTGCTACTTTTAGGCTTCAAGAAGTTCTCCAAATAAGGCTTCAAATAGAAATTTCATAGGTATATCTAAACATTGTTTTGCCTTTACTACTTTTAGGTTTCGAAAAGCACCCCTAAGGCTTAAGATAGAGATTCATATTTTCATTTTGATCCCAAACCTCTCCAATAGCATACCAATTGCAATTTTTTCATCACATGAATTAAGATGCTTTTATGTTCTCTAGAATTTCACCTAACATCACCAAACTCATAATAACATATCCCCCTTAATTTTCAAACTAATCATTTCATTAACATGCAATATTTAATGAACTAATTATTGAATATTTTTCAATCATCATGCAACTACGAAAAGATTACCCTCAACTTATATGGGTGTTGCCATTCCAACAATTCAAATAGAAAAATTCGTATTTCTTAGTTTTTCCATTTGTCAATAACATTACAATAGGGAAATTTAGAGGCAATTTTGGCCAAGGAAAAAAAGAAAAAAATTAAGGGTACATGTAATGAAGAATACAAAACACCAGTATAAAGTATATAATAGAGAAAACATTGGACAACAGAGAAGTGACAATCAAATATGTGTGAATATGTATATAGAGGAAGATAGAAACTAAGCATAGACATGGGGATTCTCCAATAGATAGGCTTCCACAACTTTGTATATCCCCATAGCTCTAGCCTTACCAGCTTTTATCTCTTCTTCCTTAATCTCAAACTTTCCCTTGGTGTGATACTCGCTTGCCATCTTACAAATGCTACCTCCATCTGCTGCCTCAAACTTCACCTCATGAGCAATTGATTCAAGCTCCTCACCCAATACATCTCCCTCAATCATACGATACTTGCACACAAAATTCTCTTTGTCCAATTCTTCGATTTGGTGCTTCACGTATTTGAGATTGCTAGCTGCATGACAAGCCAAAAGAAACATATTTCAGGCTCTTGCTGTAATATTTCACATGGGATAGGGAAAAAAGTTTCTATTGCAATACATGTATGAGTTGCTTTTAATTATTTAAAAGCATTTTAAATTTGTGTGGGCTCATAAATAATACCTATACACGGTTGAGAGTGGATTGTTATAAATTGTTTCAAAGTAATTCTCAATCCCTATGGAAGTTTTAAAAGCCATGTGGGTTTATTGGACTTAGAGCGAATAATACCTACACATGGGGTTGAGACGAGGTTGTTACAAATAGTATTAGAGCTTGTTTAGCCTCGCAAAGAGTGTATGCCTATTTGGGGAAAAAGTTCCTAATGTTATGTATATACAAACTGCTTTTAACTATTGAGCTTAAAACATATAATATCTATTCTTTTGATTTAAGATTACTGACCTTCGGTGAAGTTCACTTGTTCAATGGTTCCAGCTCCTCCATCTCCTTGGACAACATCGATGCTTCTTATGGTCTGGGGCAAGAGCTTTGGGATCAGGTTGTTGGAGTCTAGGATCAGGGCCTTGAAGATGCGAGAGGGGGCAATTGGGCATGTGAATTCTTGTGTGAAACTGGTGACACCCATGTTTTGGGAGAATATGAAAGCAATGGTCTTTGAAAATTGTGGGGATCTTCACCAGTTTGCAGTACTTATAGATTGGGTTTTAGGTGGTATGTGTTTGGCATGAATTCACAAAAGAGGAATTAATTGGAGATTCAACCTTCTGCCTCTCCGAGTTTTGACTAAACACGCACTTATGCATATGCCACATGGGCGGCTTGACCTGAGGAACCAAGGTACCCACCCCATGTCTGCGATGGCAAGAGCCACCTTTACATGGTCCCAGTATGGGCAAAAGTTCTAGTCAGATGTATACGCATATCCTTTCAATAGAATTGTAGATTTCTTTCTTGATATCAGGTTTAGATCAAGTGTGGAATCACAAAAGCATATCTTATGCTTCTGGGTGGGTTTGAACTACCTCAACAAGGAGGAACTTTCAGAATTGGCTGGGGTCGTGTGACCCAGATGAAGTTTGGGTCCAGCCAAAGGAGAGAAAGCAAAAAGGGTTTAGACCTTTCAGACAAGAACTTTGAACAAGATAGATTTTGGATAAGTTAGGTTGGGTGGCAGCTGAGGTTGAGTCAAAAATGGCCAATTTGATAATTAGAACTACCACAAAAATTGGCCTATAAGTTGTTTTATCATTCTTCCTTTTCCCCTACAGAATCCAAGACCCTTCACACCAAACCAATCTATACTTCAATTTTATTTCTAAGAGATCATAATCTTGCTCTGAAAGCAATGATGGGTGTTACCTGCTTTACTTTACCCAAAAAGTTCATGACTCTGGCTGCTCCTGCTAAAGATGTTCAAGCCTTTGGTACATGGTGAATGATGGAAAATCAAGATGGAATCCCAACAAAAGAAATCAACGCAGGAGATGAGATCCATCACCATGAAGAACATCGAACTAATTTCCACTGTGACCAAACAAACCCCTTATATCATTCTTCTTCTTTTCCCCATTA